>NC_088983.1:42284429-42611095 GCF_963932015.1 Anas acuta | reverse complement strand
CGGCATAAGCGAAATCACCTGGTGGGATGAGTCCTGTGACTGGGGTGTTGCGATAGATGGTTACAGGCTCTTCAGGAGGGACAGGCAGGGTAGGCGAGGTGGTGGGGTGGCGATGTATGTGAAGCAGGAGCTGGACTGTGTGGAACTTCAGGTCGGCGATGGCAAAGTTGAGAGCCTCTGGGTAAGGATCAAGGGACGAACGAATAAAGGGGATGTCGTTGTGGGAGTCTATTACAGACCGCCTGGCCAGGACAATAGCGCCAATAAATTATTCTTTACAGAACTAAGAGAGGCCTCGAGATTAACTCCCCTTGTCCTTATGGGGGACTTCAACCTGCCAGACGTTAACTGGGAGTGCCACACGGCTGACACGAGCAAGTCCAGGAAGTTCATGAAGCACCTAGATGATAACTTCTTGGTGCAGGTGCTAACGGAGCCAACTAGGAAAGGCGCCCTCCTAGACCTGTTGCTAGAAAACAGAGAGGGTCTGGTGGGAGATGTGGTGATTGGTGGCCGCCTTGGTCATAGCGACCATGAAGTGGTTGAGTTCAAAATTTACGGTGACAGAAGGAAAGTGCCACCAAAACCTCATCCCTAGATATGGGGAAAGCGGACTTCAGGCTGCTCAGGGAACTAGTCAGCAAGGTCCCCTGGGAAACTGCTCTTGAAGGCCTCGATGTCCACCAGTGCTGGTCATTCTTTAAGCGATGCCTCCTAGAAGCACAAGATCAGGCAATTCCTAAATATCTCAAGTCAGGCAGGCGGGGCAGGAGGCCGGCATGGCTGACCAGGAACATTCTAATGGAGATTAGGCGGAAACAGAGAGTGTTTCACTACTGGAAGGAGGGCCAGGTGTCATGGAAAGAATACAGGGATGCTGTTCGTGTTTGTAGGGAGAAAATTAGTGTGGCTAAAGCACACCTAGAGTTGAAGCTGGCTGTGTCTGTGAGAGAAAATAAAAAGTTTTTTTTTAGATATGTGAATGGAAAAAGGAGAACTAAAGAATACATAGGGACGCTCCTTGATAGGGAAGGTCTCCTCACAGACAATGACATACGCAAAGCAGAGACGCTTAACGCCTTCTTTGCCTCTGTCTTCAATGCCGATGATGGGCTTCGGGACCCAGGGTGACCTGAGCTGGTGGACCGGGACGGTGGGGATGACAAACTCCCAACCGACCCTGAACGTGTGTGGGATTTGCTACTCCACCTGGATCCCTACAAGTCCATGGGTCTGGATGGGATTCATCCCCGGGTGCTGAAAGAGCTGGCGGACGTCATCGCGGAACCTCTCTTATTTTTCAACGATCCTGGGAATCTGGAGAGGTCCCGGTAGACTGGAAGCTGGCAAATGTTGTGCCGATTTTCAAGAAGGGTCAGAAAGAAGACCCTAGCAATTACAGGCCTGTCAGTATCACATCAGTGCCTGGTAAAATCATGGAGAAGATGGTTCTCAAACTTATTGAGGCGCACCTGGGGGACAAAGCAGTCATTGGTCCCAGCCAGCATGGGTTTGTGAAGGGTAGGTCCTGCCTAACTAACCTGATTTCCTTTTATGATAAGATCACCCGTATGGTGGACCAAGGGAAACCAGCTGATGTGATTTTTTTGGACTTCAGCAAGGCTTTTCACACGGTTTCCCATAGGATCCTACTGGACAAAATGTCCACCATACAGCTAAATAAAAACATCATACGATGGGTGAGCAATTGGCTAACGGGCAGGGCCCAAAGGGTTATGGTGAATGGGTCTGCGTCAGGCTGGCGGGCGGTCACCAGTGGGGTCCCTCAAGGCTCCATTTTAGGGCCGGTACTTTTCAATATTTTTATAAACGATCTGGATGTAGGAATAGAAGGCATTTTGAGCAAGTTTGCCGATGACACCAAACTTGGAGGAGTTGTGGACTCGAATGAGGGTGGAAAGGCCTTGCAGAGGGATCTGGATAGGTTGGAGAGCTGGGCGATCACCAACCGCATGAAGTTCAAGAAGAGCAAGTGCCGGGTCCTGCACCTGGGACGGGGAAACCCTGGCTGCACGTACAGACTGGGCGATGAGACGCTGGAGAGCGGCCTAGAAGAGAGGGATCTGGGGGTCGTGGTAGACAGCAAGTTGAATATGAGCCGGCAGTGTGCCCTGGCAGCCAGGAGGGCCAACCGTGTCCTGGGGTGCATCAAGCACGGCATCGCTAGTAGGTCAAGGGAGGTGATTGTCCCGCTCTACTCTGCGCTGGTGCGGCCTGACCTCGAGTACTGCATGCAGTTCTGGGCACCACAGTATAAAAAGGACATGAAACTGTTGGAGAGTGTCCAGAGGAGGGCTACGAAGATGGTGAAAGGCCTGGAGGGGAAGACGTACGAGGAACGGCTGAGGTCACTGGGCCTGTTCAGCCTGGAGAAGAGGAGGCTGAGGGGAGACCTCATCGCAGTCTACAACTTCCTCGTAAGGGGGTGTCGAGAGGCAGGAGACCTTTTCTCCATTAACACCAGTGACAGGACCCGCGGGAACGGGGTTAAGCTGAGGCAGGGGAAATTTAGGGTTGACATCAGGAGGGGGTTCTTCACAGAGAGGGTGGTTGCACACTGGAACAGGCTCCCCAGGGAAGTGGTCACTGCACCGAGCCTATCTGAATTTAAGAAGAGATTGGACTGTGCACTTAGTCACATGGTCTGAACTTTTGGGTAGACCTGTGCGGTGTCAAGAGTTGGACTTGATGATCCTTAAGGGTCCCTTCCAACTCAGGATATTCTATGATTCTATGATTCTAACTTATTTGGAATTATTCTCCCAGCCTTTCTCAGTAGGCTTTTATGAAAATACCATCTGTACAGTTGGTTTTCACACTAGTTGTAAATGCAGACACTAAAGGAAAAAAAATAAACCCTTATTTAAAACCAAGGGTTGTCTAATTAATGAAAGATAACCATAATGAATACATATTAACCCCAAGTCTGCAAGTATTATAGTGTTTTCTAACATGCAACCCAGATTACTAAAATCAGTACAACATATTGGAAATAAATGTTTTGCTCCTTATGCCAGATTGGAGCAAAACTATTTAATTCAGGAACTTCTAAGAAATGACACACAGTCAGGGGAATCACTGGATTGGGTGTTAGAGGTTACAGATCTTGTCACACAGAGTTTGAATATCTGGATAGTAACACTATATGACTATAGTTGAATTATTCTATGTTTGTACAGCTTTATAACTGTGTTATAACTTTATAATGTGATTAATATTTATAAGCAGTAATCACAGATAACATGTGGGGTCAGGGGTTATTCTGAAGCATCCCTCTCCTAGGACAAATAATAAAATTTCTTGAATAATTTAATGCGCTGCAAAAATAGTGATTTGAAAATATTAAGAATGACAAATTAAAGCTTAAAAATTGCAAACACAAATTAGTTTTCAAACTGTAATACTTCAACTTCTCATAATAAAAACAGTTTTGAAAAGTTAATTTAGAATATTTTTGTCTAGTAATAGAAAATTAACTTTTCGGAACATGCAATTTTAAATATGTCTGTATGATGGATTTAATTTATTTTCTGAATATACAATGTTATTTTTTTATTGCTGTTACAAAATAAATTCTCATTATACATTTTCTGTGCAATATGCAATAAAATTATTGAGAATTAGATTTATTTAACAATTATTTAAAACAAATCTTAAAGTCAAATTAAATAAAACTTCATTAAAATACTCCTTGTAACAAAAATCTCAAATAGTACATATGCAAATATATCTAACTAAAGAATGTCATAGGTGAATATGAGAATAGTTGTGATAGTGTGTTTATAAACAAATAATTAAAAAATTCTACTTAGGTTCTGATGAATCTAGTTTGAGTTCAGCAAAAACATAAAGATTTAAGCTTGTATTTTACATGAGGCTTAATGCCTTGCTGAATTTGGATTCATGACAATAACACCTGTCAAAATCATAAGAGCATTTTCAAAACTTTCTTTTTTTCCTCAGGAATAAGGACATAAATGATGAGTGTGTAGGTTGTGCCCATTTCTAAGCATAATGGATGGCATGTTTTATGATCCTGAATATCTTACATCTATAGGCAAATATAAGGCAAATAAAGGGAAATTTATATATTTTTTTTATCAGCTTTTCTAGCTTTTCATATAAAAAATTATTGTTAAGTTTTTGTTTACCTAAACTCTGACCTCTGATGATAGTGTGATCCTGAAACTATACAGAATATTTCCATGTGGGCAGTTCACTACAAATTTTCAAAATAAAATAAAATAAAATAAATCTGAGTAATTAATATTTATTTCTTATATAGAGTGAAATGCCTATTTCTTATATAGAGTGAAATGGCCCAGATTAGTCCCATTTGTAATCTGACTAGATTCCGTGCCAGTCTTTTTTGTAACTTGTCAACATTTCTGCATGACTTCAACATATAAGTTTGCAGCAGCTGTTGCCTGTTATCACTGTACTTAGAAAGACAGACAACTGAAAAAGTTGCCTTGCAAATATTTCTAATGCAAATTCAGCAGTGATTGCTTTTATTTTTTGCTGGTTATTATTGGTTATAATCTCTCCCTGGATGTATTTATTTATTAATTAATTTATTTGTGATCTCATTAATTCTCTTTACCTGCTAATTTCCATACATTTCTGCATCTCCAAACACACACACACACAAAAAGTCCTATTTTTTTCCTGAATATACAAAGTTCACCTTTGTCCGATTCCATTTGTTATATATAAAAGCCTCAATTACATGTGTTTTTTATCTTAATTATGCTGTTGGTAACTACATTTTAAGTAACACAGTAACAAAATAAAAGCAGGCATATCTAGTTATGACACTACCTAGTAGCTGGCTTAACAGATAAATACATTTTAGGGACTCCATAAATGTAGCTGTTATTAATTCTAGTCTGCTATTGTGTAATGTGTACATATACAGTTTATTAACAACATCAAATGCAGCTGCTCTGCTGACCATTTCAGATGATTTGCCCTTACTCCATTGTACTTGTTCATATGAATGAGGAATCTCAAGCTCAAGAAAATAGTTATCCTAGAGCAATGCTTCCTTAAGATTAACAAAAATATCTAATTAGTAGCAAATGTCTTAAAGAACATCTTTTCTGAAAATATCCTTTGGTCGGGGGGAAGGATCACTAAAAGAGGCATATTTTAACCACACTTTTTTTTTTTTTTTTTTTTTTTAAATGTAGCTGTACTCAGGCATTTTTAACCATGTTCTTAGCTTTCACATGTGACCACAGCATAGACATCTTCTATAGAATAGCTTTAGAAAGTATTGTTCTATATATAATTGCTCAATCACTGCACTCATAGCATAGTAAAAATGACCACACTTACCATCTGTTATAATCAGTTCAAATGCCAGCTCCACCTGGCATATTGACCAACACTGTGAAAATGGCCTCATGGTTAACAAAGAAACCAGGAAATTGAGAGACTCAAACTATACCCATATCTCAATTTTTAAATTTATCAAAACCAAATAATTATTCCAAGGGTCTTCACAGGTACACTTTAAGTTGTTGCTTTGCTCTTTAAATTAGCTTTTTCAAAACTGTGTTGAGATGTCTGGATGAAATATTTTAAAATATCAATGTAGCATTTAAAAAAATAAATAAATAAAAACAAACTAAGAAGTGCTAATTTTCTTTGAAATCATATTTTACTTGCTGTTACTATGTGACATGAGTCTGCTAGACAGATACTTAATCCAAGTAGGTAATTTGCCAGCAGTAATCTAGTTGAAGCAACACAGTAGTAGCTCATTGTACTTTTCCTTTCCATGATACCTACCATGATAGCAACAAGCCATTTGAGTGCTGATGGTGTGTCATACCTGCCCTTTCTTCCACATTAGTGAAACTTGATTTGTAATTGGTTGCATTAGTTCCTTAGCTGTTCACTGGACATCATGAATTGAATACCTTCTTGCAAGAAACAAGCAATGCTGTTTCAGCTTTATTGCATTAGAGGCAATCATCTGAAGGGCAAGAAAAGTTTGAGACCCTCATGTATGACCTCTATTATGAGACCCTCATAATTCAGAGCATCTTTCCCACATTTCTAATGCTAGTTAACCTGAAACAAACATAATCATTATTTGCTGTAAAATAAATGTGATTTGAAATTGACCAGCTCATTTAATCAGATTATTCTTAGAAATACATTATTAAAATTATACCGGAGAGTGCCTCTCTCTAGTTTTTTTCCTCCATTCATTTGTTCATATGATATGTCTAAACATACCTATTACATCCCTTTCTATTCTTTGGTTATCAAACGCATGTGATCTTTCTTTTTCATTCTATGCAATTATGTAGGATATTCATGTCTTTTTTTCTCCCTCTGCCCACCCTTTCCATTGCCTTTTCTTGTATTCTTGATCTTGGTTAGTCTATATTTCATTAGGTGTGTCAGTAGTCAAATCTCCTTCGGTATGTTTTCTCAGTACTCAAGTAAACTCAAATTGTTCCAAGTAGAACTGAAACAGTATTTTCAGTAAAAACAAAACAAAACAAAACAAAACAGAAACAGTATCATTTTGACAGCAATTTTAGTGCTCTTGTGAGATTTTCAATATTATGTTTTATAATTGTCTCACCTTCAATTTAATTTCTTGTTATGCAAGTCAAGATCTGTGAAAAAATTTCAGTTAATCCACATTTTTTCAATCAGAAGGTTATATTTATTACCCTGATTTCTCAAGTCTTGGACATCGTACCCTCTTAATGCTGAAATATTAGATGAACTCTGTGTTTACTTAATGTGTAAGTCTATAGTAACTAACTCTTTATATATACATATGCATATGTCAGATTAACAGATCTAGTTTTATCCTCTTTTGAAAAAAACATTTCTATATGCTATTCCTGTGTATTTCTGTACATATGGTTAACAAATCTGGTTGAATTCATATTTTATTCACAACCATATTGTATTTTAACATTTACTACTCTTACATGTTCACACAAGTGGAACAATCTGGGTTGTTATATCAGAACGCCTAAACTTAATCAGGATGCCTGAAAAAAATACATGCAAGGTATTGATAGAAGCTACTTTGGATGTGATGCTTGGAAAAGTATTGTTTCTCAAGATGTTGGAAGGGAAGCAGTGCCAGTTAACAGACCGTCATTAAGTACACAGATTTCTAACTATCTCTGGTTAGAAAAAAACTATCAAACCCCCCCCAAATCAGCCAGCCTAAATAAGAAGCAGCAAAAAACATCAGCTTTTCCTAGTTAAGAAGCAATTATTAGCCACCTCGAACCATGTTAAAGACGATCCATTTTAGGGACTTGTGTAATAATTTGGTACCACACTGTTGGATTAACAAAAGGATGTGACTTGACTTGACGTATATTTATTCATGACTTAAGTGTTATGCACATTCTGTAATTAACATTTGTAGCTCTGCGATGTGCACAAATAACAATCTTTACCCTTTTTATAAAAGGGTAAATAAAACATGTAAAGAATTTTTGTTTTAAGTCAAACAAATTTGGAAAGGTAGTTGGACTTTCCTGTTTTAGCTATTTCATGACAGTCTGCCGTGGTTCATTTTATACTCTGAAATGTTCTTTTATAAGGGAAAATATCTAAAGATTAAGTACCATTTAAGCCCACAGAACATTAGGAAAGAAATATTTCTATGAGAGTTACCTCACACTACCTTTGTCTAGACATTAAAGATGGATATTTAATAAACAACAAGTACACTGAGCATACACAGCAACTTGTGAAGAAAGGAAAAGGATGTCTGTGTCTTATTCAGAAAGGCTGCTAGCACAGACAGATTCCACCATTGCAGAATATTGAAAAATAAGGTTTTTGTTTTAGGGAAACAGTTCCCTGTTATGAATATGGAACACACTGAGGTATCTATTAGCAAATAAGGACATTTTGTGTCGTACATTCTGCACCATAACATTGATTCTTCGGAACATGGAGACAGCTTTAAAACAGTTAGTAAAACATAAGGATCAAGAAAAAAAAAAAAAAAAAAAAAAAAAAAGTAGCAGAATATGCTGCCAGAAGCTTCCTTTATTTGTTTTTTTTTTTATTTATTTATTTATTTATTTATTTTTTTCTTAGTGAAGCATTCTGTTTTGGAAGACTGCCTCTCTAAATCAATGTGAGTTGAATGAACCACAGTAAATGTTAATACTTCTTGCCCTCACAGAAATCTATGAAAAACTCAGGACATTTTTGCCATAGCAACTCAATGAGGGTCATCTCAAAAGAGTTTTGTCCTGACCTCCACTTTGAGATTTTCCTTCACTTGGAAAACCCATGTAGATTTTACTGGTTTTGTTGTTGTTGTTTTCATTAAAGTGTAGTATACCAAATTGCTCCAAAGGCCACAAAGATTGGTCATGATGTTTTTCAACAGCAAAGATGTTTATGTATGTGACTTCTCCATCTTATAGGTATTTTAGCACAAACTCTGATATTCTTTCCCTATAATCAGATATTTAATAGGGAATATTTCAGGCTTTGTTTAAGATTCAGGAGCTGTATTTTGACCATACATGTATAGAATTTCATCATGAAATGAGATGGTTTTCCAACACCAGTGTTCTCCCTGCTGTTACCTATCCCTTACTGTAATCTTGTGTCCCTATAGGAGGCACCACAGGACCAGTCTATATAATGACTGCTGGCAAATGCAAGCAACGGAACAAATGCCAACTCTTCCAAAGCCAATGCCTGTCAATGGCTGCTCCCTGGTTGGCAGAGAGCACCCTGCTCAAATGCTAAGAGGTTTGTTGGCTTCACTGTCTGCTGTAATTCACCCTGTTATGGAAGAAAACAGCTGTCCTGCGATCATGACCTGGAAATGTGCCATAACAACACACTGAGTTAAAATCCCAACTTGACTGCTAGTACTAGGATTCAGTCTCATGACTGTTGGTGAATGAACTGTAGAGTAGTCTTAAGGTGATAGCGTATAATTGATTAATTTTTAATTCAATGTCTGGAAAATACTCTGCACTTGAAAATCTTTATTGCATGCACTATTAACGGAGCTATGACATTTTATGTCTTCAGAAGGCAGAGAGGTCAAACAAGAAGTTCCCAGTGCAGTCACACCTTATATGCCCTCCAGATACACTAGATGTTATACATGCTGGTAGGATTTGCTATTCAGTTGTCAGATATAAATGCAGACTGTGATCTATCCATGAAACTCTGAGACACCTATAAATAGCTCTAAATTAAAATAAGTCACCTTTCTTCCGAGAAAATATCTTTCTGCTTTCTTATCTAATCTGCACATCAATTCAGTACCATAATACTGTGTTAAAATATTTTGCTAAATAATTTCCTATGGGTATTGCATATCAAAATGTGTCCATATTTAGAATATAGAGATTTTAAAAATGATACACTGTAAGACTAGATTTGGGCCTTCAGTGATTTTAATACTTTATTTGTTTCAGTTATTAATAAGCTTTATTAAAAAAAAAAAAAAAAAACTAGCCTATGTGTAAAAAGTGAACCATGAGCAATCTGTTCCTAGAACCTCTGAAGGTCACCTGTGAATTTTTTAGTTCCCTGCAAAGTATACTCCAACTAGTTCCAAAGCATGAACTTTCACTGGAATAGTAAATAGTAAAATGAACATAGAAAAAAAGAAAGCAGAGAAATATATATAGTAAAACATACTGACAAAATTATAGAATGTCAGATAAATTACTGTAATTTTATACAGTATATAGAGGAATCTAGGTATACTTGCAGACTCCTATGCAGATTAAGCAAGAATCAGATTGCTTTGATAAACAGTTAAACAGAGGAATTCTGAAAATGGAAAAAAGAATGTACTTTATATATATATATATTTATTTCATTTTTGTGGGTATCTACTTAGTCTCTAGTAGTAAATGTAAGTTACTTCAGGGAGACCTCATTTTGTGACACAAATGTATATCAAGACTGAATATGAAAATGATTCTTTAGTTATCTCTACTGTGAAATCTGCTTTACTGTATTCAGTGACATTTAGAGTAAATTCCAACTTAAACTCGGAGCTCTTCAGGGCGGGAGCTTTGTTTGAACTCTATAATGAACTCATCACTCATATTTTTATCACCAGAAAAAAGAAATAATAATGACTGTAATAACATTTCCTAAATATAAATATTTACAACCTGATTTCCTAAATATAAATATTTACAACCCCCACCTGAGAAATCACTTAGAGAGATGTATGTGAGATCTGGGACAGACGGTTTTTACCAGTATACTTGCTTACCTCCGCTGATTCAAATGAGCAACTGGGGATTTCCCCAACCTAGAAAGAAGAGGAGAGCTGGCTTAAAGCCAAAATAGCCCAGTGTTTAGCACGCCTACGAGTCTACACCACAAAGTGTATTTGTGGTTGATTATTTGTTTCTATTGTGCAAATAGAACTAAGTACCATTAATAGAAATAAAATTTAGTATGTAGTCACAACACTACCCATCACCACAGTTTGCTTAACAAAATCTAAACATATTTTTGTCTCTTTTTTCTCGGTATCATTTGCTAAAGCCTCTTGGCATAAAAACCATGAATTGATTGGTATTTTATCAGAAGAAGTAGGAAACTGTGAAGTGAGCAAGAAGCAAAAATAATAGAGTTTGATTCTGATCCTTCCAGTGAAAGCAACTAGAAAACTTTCATAGTACAGTACCACTCACTAAGATTAATAATAGAATTTAAATTTTAGCACAAACATTTTAATTTCTTTCTCTCTGATCAATATTTACTTATTTATACAAAAGGTAATTTTTTATGATTTCAATGTAGGATTATGTGAAACCAGAAACCTTGATACAGAATTGTAATTCTGTTGTGAGGAAGAATATTCAGGCTACCAGACCCTTCAGTTCTACAGATGTGGATGCAGACCAGCACTTTGGTCATAATTTGTGCTAGCATAACTAGAATTCTCCCTTGTCAACTAGTGACTTACCATGATATACAGCAGGCTGACATCTAGGAGTCCAGAGCAAATGCTTCCCATATATGACACACAAAAAATCTACTATTGTACATAGATGTGTAGGACATGCTGTGCATGTGAGTCCATCTGTCTATGCAGGGCTGAAAGTATTTAAAACATGTTGGATGCCCTGTGCATCAGTATGTACCTGACAGGAGTCCAAGGCAGAAGGCACTGAACTGTTTGCTTTTTTCAAGCACCTTCCAACTGTGCCAAGCACCTTCCAACTGTGCTCATGTTAAGTTTAGTTGTTTTTTTGTGTGTGTGTGTGGTATTTTTTTTTTCTGGCAGTTTACAATAGTACTCTCCCCAATATTCTTTTGATTACTTTACAAAATACAAAAACCTTGCTAATCAGAACCACTTTTGAGTGTGATATTCAGTTGCTAACATACGCATTTGTTGTCAATGAGCAAAACTAGTACTGACATTTCTCAATAAAAACAAATCTAAAGAACATTAAAAATGAATAAATTGGACATTTTTGCATTATCTTTTATACTAAATTATCACAGAGTACTTTACAAAGGTATTGGAATTGGACAATGCAGAGACTATGTAGGCAAACAAAACACCGTTAAGTTCTGTTATAGTTCAAACACTGGTCAAGGACCAGATGCTGCAGACAAGATAATCTTTCATGGAATACTGAGCTCCTTCCACACTGATGCTTAGTGGCCAGAAAAACTACCTCCTCCGCAGTGGGAAATACAAGGAAGGATTTGTGCCCATGAACATTATAACTTGCTTTATTGAGCAAAGGGAACTTCATTGACTGCAGTGTAATTGGCTTCCCTGAGATGCTGGTGTATTTTACAAGCAATTGACTTTACAGTTCAAAAAACTTCAAATAGCTTTATTTAAAATGACCGTTTCAACAAAATTTTGCTGAAATTAGTATTAATGTTCAGTTCTCTTCCTTATAAAACTACAATGAAATTGAAGGAAGCTATGAAATAAACCCTTTTAATAATATGAAGCATAAAATGTGTTTAAAATAGTTGTAAAACAGAAATGAAATCTCAAATTATAAATTGTCTCAAACAAAGCATAGCAATTACATTTTTTTCTAAAATAAATTTAAGTGAATTTCCAGGATGCAATAAAGCAACTAGTACTTAGTAATAAAAATCATTTATATTTATCTGTAGGAGTGTTAATACACAGGTTTTCTGAACAAAGGCATCTTTTATTTTTGTATGAGGAGCAAACTTCCAAAGACTGGACATTTCCAAGTCAATGGAGTCAAGGCAACCTTCACCTACCAAAATAAGATTTGGAACTGTAAATTCTGATCATCCACTCAAGACCCTACTAAATAGGAGTTTTCACTGATAATTTATGGAGCAAGCATAGACAGCCCATGCCATATCAGCAAGCAAGAGTCACAAATGATTTCTATTAAAATTTCATGCTGACAGTGTTGAAACTTATCAAGCCACAAGATCAATTGACAGAAAGGTTGAGCTTTTTGCCCTGCACATTCCTAAACTCGAAGAGAAAATTATCGTAATTGAAAAGCCTTATGAGGCTATTAATAACAAATGTCCAAATTTAACTATTGTGTAACCTAAGACATGTAATTTCCTTCCAAGTAGTAACTCTTTACACAGTGTATATGATAAACTACCTCATAAATAGATACTAAAGTAGGACTTGTTTGAATTTAACCTGAACACTAGAAAGCTGTTCTTATTTGTGAAAGCTCAAAAATCTCTCACAGGTATTGTAGCTCTTTCTCTGCCATTGTAGTCAAAGCATTTCTTATGGATGAGAGAGGAAGAGAGATGTGGGTTCTGAAGGGTAAATTGAGGATACAGAATGGGTATTCTGCATTAAATAAACACCTTCTGGTAATTTTGACACTGAAGAAGATATTTCAGGCTGACCCTTCACCTCTGTCCCTGTGGAAATAATTTTTCTGTCCCCATGACTGTGAAATCTGCCACCCCTTAAATCTTGCTTTGTCTTTAGATTTGGTCTACACTGCTGAGAATATCGATCTGGCTCTGAACTCTGGCAGCTTGTCTGTTACTTGTAGGGCACAGGGCAGCCCTACAAGGAAGGCCTCCATGGCTACAGAACTCAGATCTGTCTGCAGTAGCTGATGCTGCCTGGAAAGCAACTTCTTTATGTTCTCCAATGAGAATATAAAATGAAGTTTGAGCTACAAGTATGGTCAGGCCTCTAGACACTATTGTATTATAAGGGAACATATCAGTACACAAAGCACTTTCCTCACTCTGAATATGATTTTCAAACCTAAGTGAAAGCTCATTCATTTTGTATATAGTAAGATACAAATTGTGAGTGACTGTAGACTCTAGCTGGACTGCAACTGCCCTCTCTTTCTTTCTTTCTTTTTTTTTTTTTTTTTCTCCATTCCACTTTCTCAGTGTAGAAAGAAGACATGTACAGCTTTCACATTCTAAAGCCCTTCATTTCAGTGTAATTTTAACTGCAACTTCTGAAAATATTGTTCATACAACTACAGGCAGATCTCGTAGACCAATTTTGGCTAATTACAAGATATTAAAAAGTATCCCTTTCCTTCATCTCTTCCTTCATCTGTGTTTGTTTTCAATCTATCTTACAATTTGGTTTTCTTAGTGTTCAATAAAGTCTCTCTGCCAGGGATTTATGTCATAGTTTTGCTTCAAAATCTGGGACCACAAGCAGTGTGAAGTCAGAAAGTGGGAATCATATTTCAAATAATGACATAATTCTCGTTTTTGTGCTGTGTTCAGGAATATCTCTTGCTTGTGGTGAACCTATACAAACATGTATTAAACCTCCTCCTCTTATTTCCATCTTCACTTGTTTTCACATACTGGAATGTACTCTGTGTTCACTTGAAAACAATGCTCTGACAAATGTAAATGTATTTTACTCAGGAAAAAGAAAAAAAATTGATCATATATTTTTTTCCTCCAGAATATCTTGATCTATAAATTTAATCTTGGATTCAAATGTTATGGTTTTATCTGGGAATCTGGGAAAGTGATGCAATACTTTATTATTATTTTTTCCTTCTCCTCTGATTGTCTCCTTTGAAAATATTAACGCTATGCTCTTTATTTATGTAAACTTTCAGGTTAATTATCTGTATTAAGCATTAAATATTCTTAGGCGGATCTTTAGTTGGCATAAGCCTGTAGGTTTGTTGGTTTCATTGGTGCTCTGGCAGTGTATCCCAGTAGAAATTACAGAGCACAATATTTTATTATAAGGGCACAATCAAGAAATAATAACCACCTCATCAGAAGCCCTCAAGGTGTTTTAGAAACATTAACTGAATAAACCTTATTTCATCCACATGGTGTAGACAAGCATTATTAGATTCCCTGACATTTTCTCTATCAAACATTTGAAGTTGTTATAAGTTGTTTCAAGGGAAGAGAACTACATTTTTAGAGGAAATTAATATTAAAATGTCGTGTCTTAAAATATCATTTTTAAAGCAGTTACTGAAGTTTACAGGAAAGTTCACTTGCCTTTAACTTGTGTCAGCCTGCACAAACTTCTACCTGACCATCTGCCAAATTGTAAAAGTGAGATAAAATATTTTGATGAAGGAGTTTTGATAAACATTAAAAAATTCACAGACTATTGCTTTTTACACCCTAGATCAGATTCATTGTATTGACCTAGACCCAGTCAGAGGGAGTGAAGATACAAACCGCTGACTGAAGGAGGAGTTATGTGATGTTTTTATGTATGGAATGCAAGGCTTTTGTAAACATATTTCAATAGAACATTGTAGACAATATCTATTTAAAATAAATTGAATAACTAAGGAAGGTCAGTGATCTTTATGGCCCTTCCATGAGGGATGAAAAAGTCTTTTATTACATCTAGAAGTATGTTAACATCTTAAGAGTTCTTCCAGTGTTACCAGAAGTTGTCATAATAGTAAATCATATCTCCCAGGTTGCAAGGCCATTTTTGTCATCAAATGTGTTTCTTTATCTACCTTTTCAGGTTGTCTTGTAGATCCATTTTCTATCTATCTCCCTATCTGTGTCTTCCTATCTAGCTATCATTTCCTCATGTTCAGTATTTCATCCTCAGTAATCTCCTTTATGTTATCTCTACATGTATATATATATTATTTAACTTAATTATTGAATATTGGAAATGATTATTTTTATCTTCTCTTCCTCAAATATATCTCCTATACTGTTTGTTTTTTGCTTTTTTTTTTTTTTATTCCTGCTTTCCTGAAAAAATAAAATAAATAAATAAATAAATAAAGAGGTAATATCTTCATACAGTGTATTGCTTTATAACGTGGAACAGTAAAGGCTGTAAAACAGCCTGGCTGTTTTTTTTCCTTTAATGGAATGAAATGACTTTGCCCACTGAAATGCTTATCCCTTCTCCCTCAGCAAGCCATGCTTTTTATTGTTATTTAACTTTATGGATTCAGCTTTGGACATATGAGTATCACTCTCAGTAAAGAAAATTAGCAATTTGGGGCAATACTTTGTTACATTTAGTCCGTGAAACAGGCTGAATATATTTTTAGACACTGCCTGTTTATAACCTAATTTTCTCTCATTGCTTTAGAGAGGTGACCTTGTTTTAATACCTTCAGCACCTGATGTTATAAAAGTGAAATTCTTTTCAAATCCACTCTGTTAATGTGTTCCTGCTCTGAAACAAATGCAAGATAACATTAACATTCTTCCCACAAAATACCTGCTAATTTGCTTGCAGTGGAGATAGAAAGCTTTTCATTACATATCACAAACTTCATTTATGTGGAATGAGTCACCAGGCCTTCTGAAAAGCCAAATGAGTACCTAATCTCTAATGCTGCCTTCAGCTATAACATCAATCCTCCCTGGTTCTATTCATCTTTTATCAGCTATTCAGTTTTTAAAATTTTCCATTCTGTTACAAAATTGTGTTGTTCACCCATCAAAACAGCTTTGATTTATGTTGTTTTGTTTTCTTTTCTTTTTTTTTAATACTAAGGCTTAAAAGAAAAAGTCCACAGAAGTACACTATTTTGTTATTAGAGACAACCAAAGCAATGTAATGCAAAATTATTAACTCTCTTTTGCATGATTGTTGACATTATTAACCTAACAAAAGTCATACTGCCAATAATAAAGTCTGTGTGATACTCATCATGTGTATCCTTTCCTGAATTTTATTCTTCTGGAGAGATCATGCTGGAAGATGTATATGCTGTATGCATATTTGTATATGGTAGATGATATGTAAAAATATATGTGTTATTTTGATTTATTTTTCTTGTAAGTTAATAGACACTAGCATATTAAAGTTTCTGTAAAACTGAAAACAGATGCACTAGACTGTGAGAACAGAAACAATAGAACCTTGGAGAAATTAGTTTGGAATTGATCAAATTAATAATTAACAATATTTTGGCAAATAGTTTACTGGATGAACAAAGCAATTTACAGTGACTTGAAATTATTTGTGTACTTTCATCCAAGCTCACTGAATAGTTTCAGCTGAAAAATAACCTCCTGGAAGGAATGGACACAAAGCTCATTTCTAAAACCAAGAGACAGTTCATCTTTCATACAATAAGCTTAAGGCCAGCCGGCTCATCCAACATGTACAAAACTACGATTATGTTCTTTCAGCTTGTTAAAAGGACTGTAACTTATACTGCCAGCTTGCCAAGAGAATGTCCTGTTGGCCAGTAGGCTGTACAAAGAATGAAGTAGAAGGAAAACAGAAAAGAATTGAAACCCACATGCCCCAAAATTGCAGCTCTACTATATATAAGCATATAAAGCATTGCTGTTATTTTTGGATTACTAGGTAGTTTAAATTTTATATGGATTGATTGTGAACATCTCTCTCCATATTAGAGAATGGCAACAGGAAAACTCCTATAGGAGACTGAGTTTGTTTTCCATCAGGCAAAAAAGGTGTTTCCCAAGTTCTGTTCCCTTTCCATTGATCTAGGCAGAGAAAACCATCATCTTCCTCTTGGGCCTACCCTTCTAATTCCAACTGACTTTTTAAAAAATGCAACTGCCTTCCGTGAGAGTGAAATCTTGATAAATCAAGACAAACAAGAAAAACAAAAGGAAATGTTTGTTTCTGTTGGATGTAAACTACTCCGTGTCAGCAATTTTTCATCTGGTTTACATCTAAAAAAGCCTCTGCTGGACTAGCTATGGCTGCCCACTTGCATAATAAATTAGTATGTTACTGCAAATTTGAGAGGAAATGTATGGATCTAAATAAGGGTCTTGTATAACCACAAAAAAAAAAAAAAAAAAAAAAAAAAAATAGAGAGAAAAAATACTGAAGGAAATAGCAGTCTTCTGAATTGGGAGCCCTTCATTTGTATGCTTGCTTCCATAACCTCATATATGCAATGTTATGTTTCATTTTATCATTGGCAATGAGTTTCTAATGAGTTATTAGGTTGGATAGTCAGATGACTTTCCTGTAGCTTCTTGTGAGGAGGAGTAGAAAGAGAAATACTATTTGCTGAAACAAGTTACAGAAAAGCTAGGTCATCTTTTAGTTGAGCTTTCCTAACACATGGTGACCACCATAGAGAGTATGGTTAATGTATACTTAGATCTTAGACTATCTTTTCAGATGGTCTAGGTGACCTCATGCCATGCAAGGAGCGAAGTAGATAGGTAGTGGTAAGGGATAGACTGAGGAGTTATCCCTTTGTCTGCTCAAATCACTGTGCTCAGCTTTTGAGTAGCCTCTGGGAGACAGATGTTACATTCTAGCTACAGACATCCTTAGGCTGTTTAGTTTTGCCAGAAGGTATCCTGTCTAGGACAAAGAAGCAGCAGTTATATGGACATGATCCTCCTGCCTTCTTTGTCCGTGTTTCAGTTTGTGACTGAGATGGGAATTTGCAGTCTGCTTAGGAACAAGTACTTTTCACCAAGTACTTTTCACCAAGAACCTTTATGGCAAATTGCAGATTGCAACTTCTTGCCTTTTAGAAGCCCTCAGCTGTCTGAGGACTACAAGACCATACAAAAGATATAGGATCGTGCTGGAATATGTATGATGATGACAGCTAGTCAAGCAGTTGTAACAAAAACTGGGACTTCTAATTTCCTCATCTGTCTGGCACCCAGAATGAGTAATGTAACCTTAATGCCTATTGCTTCTGTAAACACTGGCTTGAACTATAAATTGGTTGTATGACTTGTTTACCACCCAACAGATTCAGCATCTCCGCAGTTTCCTTCATGGGTTTATGAGGTACTGAACACAGTTAGGTTCCTAAGTACTACAGCTAACCGAATGAAATCATGGCACTGTCCAGAATATTATTGCTATTCATATAATAAAATTAATCCTCAGTTCACAGAATATCCTTTACTGAGGAAGTTCTCATCTTTTTTTACTAAGAATCTCATCTGAGTAAGCAGAGTTTGAAAGCAAGGTAATATTTTTATATTTTATTGCTTTTTAATATTTCATAATATTAGAGATGAAAAATGACTGGTATATAATATTTAATTGAGATTTTAGATTATGTATTCTGTTACATAAGTAATAACAAATAGATTAACTAATACTTTTGATTTGTATTCTCTTTGTCCATTTAGAACAAAAAATTTCTCATAAAAATTAACTGAAAAAAAAGCATATTCAAGTAAACCTGAAGAATTTTCTAGTTATTTTTATCAGCTTAAGTGT
This sequence comes from Anas acuta, assembly GCF_963932015.1. Classification (NCBI taxonomy): domain Eukaryota; kingdom Metazoa; phylum Chordata; class Aves; order Anseriformes; family Anatidae; genus Anas; species Anas acuta. The sequence goes on along the minus strand of NC_088983.1, from coordinate 42,592,413 downwards.
CTGATTAAGGAAAAAAAAAAAAAAAATATATATATATATATATATACATACACATGTATATATTCCATTTCAAAATTAAACTTTTCAGTCTTTAGTTTCTAAATTATTTTTAAGATCATGCCTACAATGAAAAAGAATAAAATGTTAGAGTAGCCCTGAAAAGGAAAAGCAGCAAGCATAAATATCTCCATATACATAAACATATATGTATATGTATATATATATATATATATTAATTTAATTCCTGATCAGAGCATAACAGCCTAGAAGTTCTGAAAAACTTAGAATTTTTATACATGCTCTTTCTGTTGATATGTGTAATAATAAACCAGTAGTTGTGAGCTTAACGCTTGATGTATCGCACTAAATTGTATCCCTAGAGGTCACTGTTATTCTAGATGAACACAGAATTTCTGGGCACTAAAGTTCCCTTAGGAGTGGAACATACAAAAATAACTTCTAGATAATTGAGCACAGTGGTAGTTCTACTGCATAGGATACTACTTACAGCTCATGCTGTTTCCAAATTGTTTGATTACTCTTCCAATTTATATAACAATTTATATTTTCATAGGTAATCAAAGAATTATGTTTCTTATGAAACCACAAAGCTTGGGAGAAACAACAACAACAACAACAAGAACACATATTTCATTAGAGGAAACTCTTCAGTTTTAGACACACAATGGCAAAACATTTTCTCCTGGTGTTCACAATTCAAAACAATAAAGATTTTCTTATTCTGATTTCTCTACCATGATCTATAGTATGAACAAGCCTATTTATTAATTTATTACCTTTCATCTTTACCTTTTTTTTTTTTTTTTCCCCCTTTTTTAAGGAGAGCTTGTTATTGATGTTCTCATTCTAGACTAATCTGGGTCATCCTGCATTTCACGCAATATTTCATTCTTCCCATCGTGATAAATCACATAGCCAACATCTCCCATCATCCTCACCCTGTGACTTCTACTTCATTAAATGGTTCATGAATTAGTCACATTTGGTATCTGGGCTTACTTTGGCCAGTGCCTCAGTCAGCCTTTTGACAAATGTTCTGAAAAGGTTTAAGGGCAACAAACATATAAGAAATTGAGTATAATAGTTAAAAACTTGTAACATAAACCTTGTACTTTGGGACAGAAAAGTTGGAATTAGTTAATTAGATGCTCATTAGATGTTGCATGCTGCATGAGCTGGTTAGGATTATTTCCTTTTCCACATGAAACAAACCAAATTTAATTTAAAGTTAATTTAAAGTTAAAACTCAACTATTTCACCCTATCATGGAGATTTTACATCTGAAATCAGAATATTTGTTTCTGAAATGCAGTCAGTGGTGACTGGTCCACAAATTCACTTACTCCCTTTTGGGTCTTTCATCAACATCCTGAGATTTCGGACAGGGCTATCCTTTTTTTTTTTTTTTTTTTCTTTTTTTTTTGACAATTTTGCCCAGTCATTGAGAGGGAAAATACCATGGAATCCATGGAATCAAATAATGTTTTCTGGCAAATTATGTCTTTTCTATTCTGGTATTTTTAGATGATCTTCTCATCTCCTCTTGAGGACAATAGTTTATAACTGTATTATCAAAGTGTATGAAATCAATTTTACAGTATTGTTTGAATGTTCAAATATGGTATTTATTTACCCATTGGGAGTGCTTGCTAATGAACTTACAGCAATTTCATGAGGTCCTCAGTATGTATATATAGTGTTGGAGAGCTGAGGAATGTACGCTATGTATTCTTCACAGGCTGATGACATCACTTGCTAAAAGTGACAAAAGAGACAAAAAGTGACTTGCCAAAGTTTAATTTTCTTTAACTTTTCTTTAGCTTTTAAAGGAAATGCAGACAGTTCTTATTGGTAATAGCCTGTAAGCGTACTGTCAGTAAGAAAAAGCTTTTTCAAGACGATTAGCATTTAAGGGGTCTTTATTGATGATTTGAAGCTAACGATTAGTGCAAGTGGAATATTACCCTCTAAGCGTCTTTCTGCTGGTTACTATTTTTAAACTAATGGTTTGATAATCAAGAAGATGAAGTGTGTTTTGATTTAAAGACTATAGCCTTTCTATTGTGTCAGTCAACTGCATTAAGATCATTTTGTTTTCAATTATCATCTTTCATTGAGCACCATTATCAGGCCCTGAACAAATATCACATTGTCCATCTTCCCAGGCAAGTACTGTAATTACTCAATAACTGCAATATTGATTCTGGAGAACTGAGTCTTACTGGCTGGCATACCAACCTGCTTACTAACTCAGAATTGCAGCAGCCAGATAGAGCTGTTTTTAATGTAGTTCCAAGCGAGAATTCACTCAGATTAAATTTAAAGTTTTCTCTCCTTCTTTGAAGCCTTGAATTGCTAAGATTGTATTACTTAATCAGAGTTGAAACCACATGTGAACTGAAAGCCTCCAGCTTTGTAAAGCTTTGACAAAGGCCTGCAGAGCTTAATACAAGAAAAGGCATATCAGAGGTTGCACAGCTCCTTTAAACACATATCTGCAATGTATTAACAAGATGTCATATGATGAAAAATCAAGATCCATGAAGAGGAATCCCAGAGTAAAACACCACACAGCCATGGTCAGTATATAGGCAGTACTTACAGTTTCTCATTTATGAAGATGTTTTCTCACTCTTGTCTTACTGAACTTTCTCCTTTTTGCAATGCTTCCAGTGGCAAGGAAAAGGCAAAAATCACATTGTTAAAATGGAATCAATCTACTCAGCATTGCATGTAATATGACATAGAATCAATTTTTGAAAAGGTAGAACAATTCAGTTCCATTTCATAGGAAAGTTTCAGCAGTCTGCTGGATTTAAATGTTAGATTGGCTCTATTTCAGGTTCTTCACTGTTTCTCTTTTTCCTCCTTCTTCCTATTGCCCTTACATACTGCTCCCCCTCACCAATTGCAAGTAGCCTTCAGTACACGTTTAGAACTATTTGGTCTATACCTTTCCATTTTGAAAGACAAAAGCAATGTATTAAGTATGACTATAGTAGCTCTGAATTTGAGAGGACAAGAAGTAAATGGACTGGCAAATGCATAATGAAGTGAGCAAGTCAGTACTGCAAGCTCAGTCATAATCTTTGTGCAGTACTTTTATTTTCTATCATAAAGAGCAAATTCTGTATCACTGTGCTAGTACAAAACTGATGCAGTGCTGACAAAGCAAACCATGAGACTGTCTCCTGAACTGAAAGATTTTGCATTTTGGACCTATCACAGCCACCCCATAACTATGCTGCCTCCAAGAAGTATGTTGTAGTGCTATTCTGCTCTGTTGAGAGATGGCCACCATTTAGACTACAGCTATATACCCATATGATGATGCCCGAGACCTCTTTCTGAGTGGCTATAGCTTACTGAAACCTGTTAGATAGAAGTCAAATTTTATTTATTTAGCTACCCCTCCCCTCCACCCCCAGTGCTCATTACATTATATTTAGCAACAGAGAACCATAGTTGCAACTGTACACTCATCCTCGCTCAGCTTGTTTTGATTACACAGATTTTTCTAGAGGGTTTCTAAGGACTTGAATCATACAACTGTGCTCTGCAGATTTTGCTACTTGTCTAGGTTATGAACAAGTGTATGAAATAACTTCAAGCCTAAGAGTCTTGAAAAATCTTAGTGTTCTCCTCTGACCATGATGAAAATTGATCATTTATTCATCTCTATTTTTCTCAAATTCTTTCAGCCCTTTTTAGATTGTGGAGGAGATTTGGGCTCCATTATTTTTGTAGGGTATGCCAAAGGTTTGAGATAGTCTTACAGAGTTATACAGAAAACTACTTAAAGCCTGATTCCATTAATGCTGAAGCCTATAACAATATTTTTTTTTTAAAAAAGTAAATATAATTACCCTTAAAGTGCATTTTATAGAAGCAAAGGAAACCTTACAAGTAATTAATAGCCATGTCCTTGGTGTTTCTAATTGCATCTTGGAAATTACCTAGTGTTCACCTAGTGTTTTCTAAGGTTGCTTTTACCATGTTACACTCAGCTACAGTTAGAAAGAAGGTGACCTCTGAGGTTAGAAACAGTTACATCATTAAGCAATCAGATTCAGCTTCAGCTCTGGAGAGAACTGAAATTGAGTGTAGAATGTTTTAAGTAATTGTATCAATAGAGGGGAAATAATTTACAATAGCTGAAAATAGAGGGAAAAGTCTGAATTTCCTTTTCATTTCAAAAGGACGGTTCTCTGTATCTGAAATTTGCCTTCATAGATCAACTACCACCAAGGAATCTCTACAGTGCATGAAACTAAAGAAAGCAGGCTGACACTAGTCATTTAATTTGCATTCAGACCATCAGCATAGAAGCATTACAGAAAGGCTTATGAGAAAAAGAGTAGAAGATCAAGCTTTGAAAAGCTATACTTTGAAACCATTGAGTTTCACACAGGAAAGGAGAAAAAGCAACAGATACTACATCTGGAGAACAGATTTGAAACAGCCTGAGTCCTGACTTGTTCACTGACTTGTTTGGTGTACACTGGTGATAGGATACTTCTGTATTTCAGCATCCTCCTCCGTGGGATCTTGAACAGCTCTAGAAAAGTCAGAGCATCCTCCACTATCAGTGTGAATTCAGTGGTGAGTATATACTGCTTCTTAGCTGTATAGCTAAGAAGTATAGCTAAGAAGCAGTATAGGAAGTTATTCCTTACTACCTCAGCATTAATTGCCATTTCCTAGCTGAGCCTGAGCAGGACTGTACTTCCTTTGCTCCATCTCCTAGCTGAGACCAGTAGCCTTCCATGTGGCCTCCTGGAGACGAGCAGCAGAAGACTAATCTCTCACTCTTACCTCAGAACATGCAGTTAAGGGTATGTTTCCCAAAAGAGAGAGCAGGTTCACCGTATGAATTTCCTTTTCCTCAGTTCCTGGGTTGCAAGAGCCTGGAATCTTTCTCTCTCTTGAAACAAAAGGAAAAAGCAAAGGGTGTTTTTGTTTGTTTTGTTTTGTTTTTTAATTTCACAGTGAAAAATGTGTAACTTCTCAGGAAGTGACACTGTTAGTTTCTGATTTCTAGTAAGAGCAACAGCGTAATTTATGTGGTCGTGTCTACTCCACCAGTACCTGACGTGAAGCAGTTGAAGAAAGCTGAAGCTTGCTGCTCACACCCTTAGCTCATATGCATTAAATCCCACATTCTGTCCCAGACAGTAGCTGAAAAGAAGTTATCTGAATTCAAGAACTAGTTAGTCTGAGCAATGATTATCAGTAGAGCTCCTTGAGACAAGGCCAGTGTTTGCTATTATACTGATGAGATGCATACCTAAGTATACTTTAGTTTGGACACTAGCAGCAGATTTACATGACCCAGTCCCAAGGTCCTATTTTGTAACATAAGTGAAAATTCAGAAATTTCTCATTTCTGAATGAGAAATAAACTCAGCATTTTTCAGGATCAAGTCTATTAAATATTCTTCTGTTTCTTCAATCTTCAATTATTAAAAAAAAAATCTTTTTTTTTTTTTAATTATTTCTTTGTGCCTTTTTTTTTTAACATTAAGTAGATGGTAAGGCAGTATGTGGTGGTGTGCAATTTTTCAGACACTCAACCTACTTTGAAGGTAAATTACTAAATTTGCACATCATCAGAAAATCACTGAGTTGTATTGGTCCAGCTGAATTTCTATTTGACCTCAGAAGACAGTCTAGCTCTTAACAGCAGCTGAGCTAGACAACATGGCCACTGATGAAAAGTGATCGTCTTAAATTTTGCAGAAGTCAAAGGCTTCTCACTCTGAAGAGCATGAACTCAGCAAGTCCTGAGAAACCTTGGCAACCACCAGTCAAACTCCAGCCCACAAATTCCACTGAGTGCAAAACTCATCAAGAGGTAGGTGTCCTCATCTCTCACAAATGAAATATCATCTGGAGTTCAGGAGAAGCTTCAAAACCAGCATGAGCTGGAATCCCCTTCCTGCTACAGACAATGCCTACTAGTTCCCACTGAGTTCTATCTCAGCAGGAAATGGAAGTAAAGCAAAACACTCATAATCAGCATGAGAGTGAATGACTCTCAACTCCTGCTGAGCTGAGAACCTTATGAACATTTTTTTTCCCTACCATTCAGGTAACATTAGAATTCTGTAGTGCGCTGATAAGTTATGCAAACTCCTGCTAAAATCAAAAGGAATCTTTCTAGCTCCTTCAGAAATATGTATGTCAGGTCATACATCTAGGCTAAATCAGATTGTGCTTTAAAATCTCTCTAGCAGATAACAATTTTTGTTTTCTTTTCCATCTGAAGGTACCATTTTATAGGAAAAAGTGACAAAATTGGAAGTTACGAACCTCAAAAGCACCTTCAGCTGCTGGGAAGAATTTTATATAAGAAAAGAGTTGTCTTTCTAATGACCAATCTGATGTTCATTAAAAAAAAAAAAAAAAAATTAAAAAAAAAGTTAAAGGATTTTTTCCTCTTCGATGTAGTTTAAGTCTGGATCACTTAGTCTAGTGTGAAATGGGAATAAAACAATAAACCATTCAGTACATAATAGGACAGAGAGATAACGTAGTGACATATAAAATGACTTTTTTTTCTGTCCTTTCTAGCAATCCTCTTATGTGCTCATCTTTTACATTCATTTGTACTGCATGTGTATATTTTAACCTTATCTTTTACTATTTATTACATGACTGAATTACTTTTTAGGGAATGGTTTCCAGGGTATTTGTTCGTTTGTTTGTTTGTTTTAATTTTTGTATTCATTAACTGGCTGTGAATGTTGATTTTGGCTTGCTGCCTCTTTCCTGCCTTGGGGAGTATTTCTCAGTAGCTAACAGTAGGTGCTGAGTCCTAAAGTGTCGATTCAGAGCAATGGAGACAGGTGGGCCGTCAGCAGGAGTAGTAAAGTGATATGCCACCATAAATATGAAACTGTGACAGCCCACAGAAACAATCTATTTTTCCTTTCAAACTTTACATATAACAGTTCCTGAACTCTAAAAGACAGCTTCATGTAGGGAAACACAAAACAAAACAAAACAAAAAACAAAACAAAACAAAAACATAATTTAGGAATCATTTTTTTTTATCATACGATTTTTTTCCTCAATTGTGATATGTAGGTGTGTATGTAAAAATAGTTTAAAAGCAAGAGAACACATAAAACAACTCCATACTTCAAAACTGACAAAACCAAATAATAGCATAATATTATTACTACTAATACTAATAATCTGTTTGATCATCTCGTCTAAGATATTATCTAAAATATGTGAAATCTCTCTCTGTGTACTCAAGAAGAAACACTGCCTCATGTGCAATTGTCTTCAAGTGGAGGTGGAGGAAGGTAAAAAGCAACCATCTGCATCCAAATGCAGTCATTTGAATATCCATGTGTTGAGACTTAGCATATTCTCTTGCTTTTAAACTAGTATGCCTATACAATCAGAAAAGGTAACAAACAATCCTTTAAGTTCCATGACTTACTAAGCTGGAGTACGCCTATATATATGTATAGTCAGAAAAGGTAATAAACAATCCAGACAGTGAGGGAGCTGCGGGCTCCTTTACTGATCTGACTGCTACACCATCAGCTCCCCCGCCACTACTGCTATCGAAGGCCTTTGCTGTTATGCCCGCTGCTGACCTGGACGTGCCTTTTGACCCAGGCCCAATTGGCCTTGAAAAGGAGATGGATATGCTTTTCTTCGATCCGGGAAGAATGGGATACATAAGGCCCGAAGGCCGAGTTGCTTGACAACTTAAAGCAAGATATATTGTTCAAAAGGAATGGAAAATGGAAACTTGTTTGTAATTAAGAAAAGGAATGGAAAATGGAGACTGTTAAGTCATGGAACTTAAAGGATTGTTTGTTACCTTTTCTGGATGTACATATGTATAGGTGTACTCGGGTTTAGTATGTAAAAGCAATGTTCTGTATATTTAGAATGTTTGATGTTCGTGTGTGTGTGTTGGTGGAGCGTAGACTCCCTGCACACCCAGAGCTGTTTACTTACCTTTTATATCTTTTATAAATACTCATTTTCATTTATAACAATACTAGCATTGGAAAGAACTACTCTATTCACAAGAAGAATTGTGAAATTACCTCTGAACTAGACTGTCCTATCAAGTGAAATTAAGAGCAAAGGATGATAAGCATCAGTACCTTTCTTTTATTTCATAAACACAATATAAAAATTTTCATCAAGAAGACTAGAAAATGTGACACTAAAAATCCATTTTTCTTCTTAGCTTTTAATAGTTATGGTGGCTTGCATCTGAAGATCTTTGTCAGCTATGACACTGTCTTCCCAAACAGTAAATCAGGAAGTTTTTCTTCCATATCTTATCTACTCAAACCTATTTATCACGTGAAGACAAAATCCACTGTTAAAATGCAACAATAATTTTAACAATGGACCATTACATATCTAGGTAGTTTGATTACTTAGCAGGATCCAAAGCAAGAAAGGGATCATTTATAATTGTGAAACCTCCTTTGTAAATTCAAAATAATAACTGCAAAAATAAGTAAGTGTTCAGATAAGCTGTTGGATATTAGAGTTCTTTCTGTTCAGTGCAAATAGGACAATGAGAAGAGTCTGCCTTTTATTAATTGAAGCCTGGCTTCAGCTAACAGGTCCCTTGCCTTGCCTTGCCTTGCCTCCTTTCGTCCCTTCCCCTCCCCATGTTTTACATATTTTAAGAAAGGCAAAAGACTAAATGCTATGTCTAGTGCCTGAAATGTTAGCAACTTGGGCTACTTACATATAAAAGCTTAACACTATTTCCTGCTCTTGATGCTTAACTCAGCACTAGTGCATAGGGGCACTTAGTTCCATGATATCTCATTAATTTCTAGAAAATGCAAGAAGAGCTGTTATAAAACATTGTTGTGGGCTGTTAAACCTCTACACCATCCCACTGCAGAGGTGGAATTTCTCTTATGGGCTAAGTGATTCTGAAATACTGATTGAGTAGATTCAGTTCTTAAAGTGTTTTTGGAAGACTTTTAGAGTACCTTGTGAGGTAATACATATAAATATATGCAGCTACTGCTCTTAGTCTCAGAGAAAACACTAAGTTATGTTTAAGAAAACATGAACTTTCAATCTTAAGTATTTTTAGACAATTTTGCTGTATGAGGGATAGCAAAAACTTTAAATGGTAATCAATATCTAACGTACAGCAAGATATCTGATATATTGAGACTTGATAAGAAAGCATAAGCTTCAAATATAACAGATCTTTCATCTAAGTTAGTTGTATGCCTGATTACAAACAATAAATCCAATTATTGATTACCACACGACTGTCATATAGAAGTCCTGGGAAGTTTTGTCATTTAACAGAAGTGTTAAATTGTTTGCCTAATTGTATTATGAATTTGGCCCTGCCTTTCACTTGCACATTCATGTATCTGAATGCATTTATTATCGTATCAGATTTTCAAAGTATAAACTGTTCATAAACTGACTACAACTGATTATTGGCATTAATAAATATATATATAATGTTTATTTTTAGCCAGGAACTATAATCTCATGAAAAAGTGAAAAAGTAGTTTAACTCCTTTGCTCCCAAAAACTAATAGCTGACTTTTAAAAAATCATATTACTGAAAACTATTTTAAACTCACATCACAGCCACTTTAAATAAAACTTTTGGGCTACAAACGAAGTTGATGCCAATTTACCCACATTGCTTTCTTCTGAAATAAATATGCAAGAAATAATTATAAATACATTTTCCCTTCTCATTTATTAGAGCTGTTATAGATTTCAAGCCTGTTCCAAAGTAATTGCTTCTCTGCATTGCAGAAATGCTTAAGAATTTAGTGGGGTGGGGTGAGAGGGAGGTTGCTAAAAATGATTCAATGGTGGCTAAAGGAATTAAGATCAATGGTTAGCAATGCTGGATAGTCATACTAATTTGTACAGCAGTTTGAAAGATTGGGATGTAGATACATATTGTAAAGATATAATAAACAAATGCTGTTAGGCATGCACACACTGAGAGATCACCTCTGTTAAAACAGCCTTGTCTGGATTTCTGGAAAGGTCTGGATGAATCTGTTCAGCTCTCTGTAAACAATTTGCAAACATCAAAACTAGAAATAAGAGGAGAAATTATTTTTATACTGTTAATATTGCAAATCAAACTTGCTTGTAACAGACCATTTTATATTCATAGAAATATAATGATTAGATTACTATAACCAGCAAATATAATTTAATGTATGAAAATTTAATAACATGACAGTGAATAGAGTTCCACGCTGCATACAAAATCACTAGTTTTTAATTGGGTACAGTTTTTCTTTCTGGTTTTCTTTTTACTGATAAATCTTTTGAGGAAGGTTTCAGCACATCAAAATGCATTTGATATTTATTTGCGATACATCCAAAATTATAGTATGACTTTAAAGATGGAAATCTCACAGTAGCTCGAGACCACCACAGAGCAAATGAATTATCAAGGGATCTCAAAAAGCACAAATATGCTTCTATGTTATTTGAAAACCAAATAGCATGTACATACAAGGACGTGCTTTCTTTAATATACAGTAATGTGGTTCTTTATCAATTGTGAAAAAATATTAAAGCACCGAGAGTAAGTTGGAAATGCATGTGAAGACAGATTTGAAATACAGTATTGAGTTAAAATGTAAGCCATATTCGATAATAAGTATACTATAAACTGTATTAATATGTCAGAAGCATATATGCAAGTTGAGGGAAGTTACTGTTTTAACAAACAAATGTGTGTATAACAAATGTGTTTATGCAAATATATGTATTTATAAGTATTTGTTTTACAAAAGTGTATTCCAATAAATAAATATATATTTATGAGAACCAAAAGTGCAGCTGCAGAATGTACATACTGGCTAAGTAAATGATAAGGCTTTTCCTGCTTTTCTTACAGCAACCAGAGCAAGTAGCAAAAGTATATGATTTTTTTTTTTTTTTTTTTTTTTGGGGGGGGTGCGAGCAGGAAGTGGGAAGATGTTTTCTGAAAAATTCCATTTAATGAATGCTCACCCAGATTTTTTGGCCTGTCAGCAGGGTGATTGGAAGGCTCTTTGTTTGTGAAGCCAAAAGATTTACACTGCCAAGACTAATGCCCCTCTGCCATGGAGGTAAGGTGAGTGGGAAGCCTCTATTTCTACAGTAATAATGAAATAATCAAAGTGGTTGTCATCATCCCCTTCTGCAATGGAAAGATATTTGATTATTTTTAGATAAAAAAAATCTGGAGGAAATTTTGATTTTATCTAAAAGACAGAAAACATCTGTCCGATCCCACTGGGGAGGTCTGACATAGGTATCTTTGTTTTGACTGCTTCCAGGAATTATTGACTCCTAGAACTACTGTAGTGGTAGCAAGGCAATGATAAATTGAAGCCTGAACCTGATATCAAATGATCTGAGAACTGACTTTGTTTTTTTTGGAGCTCAGATTCCCAAATATTGGTAAGTTTATGTTCAGTAACTTACAGCAGTCAAAAGGACTATTGTAAAAGTAAAACATTAACTTGTTTTTTGGGTTTGTTTTGTTTAACATACTATTATAAATTTATACAAAAAATAGCCTGGCAGTATGATCCTTTATCTTACATGGAAAATAATGTAGAAAATCTTAAGAAAGGAAAATCTTTCTACATTGGAAATTGTCTCTCAATTCAGTGTATTTCTTTTTTCTAAGTGTCTTCTATGGTGGCTAGAAAACATACAAATGCATGTGTACTCCTTGTAGATTCAAGATCATAGGAAGTCTTTGTGTCTTGCCATGAAATCCAGCCTGTAAAAAAGACTGAACCATTCTAACCTATAGCTCCCTGGAGGTCACTTAATGGCATTTCTGAATGTTCATAGTTTGAACTAACATTACTATTTTTCATTAGAAAATGTTTTGGCCTTTCATTTCCTGCCAAAACATATATCTTCCGCTGGACAACAGAAAACAAATGGAGCAGATCTCTTTTTTGTTTATTTGTTTAAATTTAAAGTAATGTAACACTCATTTCATGTCATTCAAGTATTTTCTTTCCCTGAAGGAATTCTCTGCTACCTGCTTAATGAATCTTTTCATGTACATTATGCCAAAAATATGCAAAACATTGTATCTAAGAACTTGGCACAAAAAAAATGAAATGATAATTAAAAGACATAATAGTGAGTGTAACAGCAGAAGGTTGAAACATTGTTCTGCAGAGCTAAAGTAGAATGATTTCTACTGCTGCATTGCTGTACTTCCAGTAAATGAAGGCCATTGTCTGGAAAGGTGTTTTTGCAGTAGGCACTCCGCATTACTTTTCAGTGAGTTTGAAGTCAATCTAGAAAACACTGTCTCAACCTCACAGGAGTACTCACTATATACAGCAGTCATTTCTGAAATTTTGACAAATGATGATAAGATAGTGGTCCCTCGGATAAGAAGTGGAAATTAATGAGGTCTCTCTTAAAATACAAAACGAACTATGTAAATACATGTTCTGTGCCAAACGCAAATCCCTGTTTACGGGTAATAAAGATACATTTAACTGCTGGAGAGGGTGTACTGCAACTAGGACTCAAAAGAAAATGTGATGAGCTGTAAATTTTAACAAAAAGTTTGGTATTTTTTCACTGAGTAAAACAGCCTTAAATAGGTGTTGTAAAACAGTACTTGACTTATCAGAGAGACATCTGAAGCACTTTATGACCTGTCTTTGTTTAATAGTTACAAGAAAAAAACAGTGCTCTTTGTTCTGGATACACTAGATTCCATGCAATTGAGAATAGCTCCACAGTTCCTTCTCACTGTGAACTTCCAATACACTAAAGAAAACAATTGGATTAAAATGTTTCCAAGTTTTTTTCAGTATTTTGGTTTTTAGTCTTGTCTTATTATTTACTAACAGGAAAAGAGTGTTCCCATTATTTTATTGTCTGTTTTAAAGCCTTTATTTTATTTTATTTTTTTTTTTACCTTTGATCTTAGATTTGTTCAACCTTTTGTCCTTATGATAGTTCTTCAGTTCGTTACATGTGGCTGGAGATATAAACTTTCATGTAAACCTCTCATCTGAGTACAAAAATTTATCTCACTTAAAAGTCTGTAGAATCATTACTTTAGAAGCAAGTCCTACAGGATCTTGAGAATTTTGTTTCTCATTGGTAGAACTTACATTATATATTTAGCATGGTTCTGTATTAAAACATGGTTTGTGTAGACATTACACTTAGAATAAACTTGACTAGCCTAGAGACAGGATATCTGATAGAGAGGGGCACAGCGGAATTAAACAGGAGTTTTGTCCTATATCGCTCAGTGCATTCTTCCTAAGAACACTTTGATGATGTAAGAGAAGAAATAAACGACAGAATTTATAGGTAGTTTCAGGCTGGGCTACCTACAGTACATTCTGCACACTCAATTCACACTCAAGGCATCCTGCATTATGGCTGCCCACATTTATTTTAGATATATCTTACAGGCAGCACCTCAGAGGGACAAAGCATTTTTGCTCAAGGAAAGTTGTAATCATGGCAGCTCTACAATCTAAACTCTGATTTTTCACAGGACAGAAAAAGAACATGCAGAAACTTACAGTACTGTGAAACCCAAGGAAGAGGGTTATGAGCCACAAGCTACAATATCTATTGTGATTGAGTACAAAGGAACAAAAACTACATCAAATAAAGTACTCTTTGGGTCTGTAGAGAGAAAAAATAATAATAATGCTGCAATAAATATAATGACTTCTTCCCTTAATATCTATGACTATCTCAGATATAGGAGGTGGTCTGACTATGCTTCAGGTGTCATAAACCAATCTATAGTCTGGCTAGTACTCATTTTTTATCTTTACTCAGTCCTGTGTTGTTTTATGGAGAGAATGAGAAAGTCCTGCTGACTTTTGAGAACTGGATTTGTGTGTGTATGTGTGCTTGTTGTTATTGTTGATTTTGTTGTCATTGTTTAATGTATAATACACAACAATTTATTAGAACTTTAACCTGTTCCACATACATGTCCCCTTATGGCCACTGGATGCTTGACATATAAGAAGAGGTTATAAGACTCTTACTAAAAATTTTATGAAATTATTTTTTTCTTTGTAAATGAGAATTCAGTTAGATCTTTTTAATTTTGCATTTCATTTCTTACTTCATTAAGCATTTTTTTTAATGTCTACTAATAAATTGTATCTAAAACTTAGTATACACCTAAGACAAATTCTTATGTCCCTTTCTTAGTTCCGGGAAAGGGCATTAATAAGATTTTTTCTAAAATTAGTTTTGCATATAAGACTGTAAGATTCAGTCCAGGGGTCTTAAAATTCCTTTGCTGGGCTGAAAATTTCCTGCTAAGAGGACAGAATCTATGGAATTAAAATAATATTCCTCCCAAAAAGAAGTAGAATTTAAAAGTTCAATTTCATTAAATACTACTTGTAAGAATTTATACATATACACCTGTACATGTTTACAAATGTAGATGTGTATACATACATATCCCCCAAAGCAGACATTTACGGAAGACTTTGTTGAAAGATATTAAAAAGAAAAATATATATGTATATAACTGTTAGAAAAAGCCAAAGATAATTTCAGTTGTGCAACCTGAAGTAGACTCCCTCGAGTGTATGGATGATGTTGCTGTTTCTAATTACATAACTACATGCAATTTTGTTCTTATGTTCTTATGTTTCCCATTTTTTAAATAGTTGTGAAAATAATATTCTGTTCTCTTATCTCACTGACTGAATTACTACCTTTGGAAAAATCCCTCAAGACCTCAGCCTGAGACAAAAACAGATGTTGTTCCAAACAGTAAACATTTAGTAAAGTTTCAAGACATTGAAACCAAACACAGGACATTTGTTGCTAATATAGGGCTGTATTCTGATAAGGGTCCCAAGGGAAATGGGAAATTTCCTTACTTACTGAAGTGTGGGTGGGGTTCTGCCCTTAGCCTGTCCTTTGCAGAGCACCCAGGTAGAAGGCAGAGGTGAGAGGACTTACTGTGGCCCAGCCACTGTTGTTGACAGACATGGGTGGTGCAGGGTGGTGGTGGTGCTGTTCATCTGGACCAAGAGATGTGTAGGAGGGAGCTCTGCTGAGGTAAGCCATGGCTTATGTGTTACTTGTCTTTCTGATCTGTGCCTAAAAGCAGAAATTTGTCTACTGAGTGTAATGCATCTGAAGAAAATGATTGCCCAGAGGTCTGAAGTGATGGACAGTTTTATTTTATATAACACAACTGTGTTCAGTTTCCAGCTGCAGAACACTGAATTCAACTCGGGGTGGGGAGGGTGGGGAGTTGGGGGCAGAACAGTATATTTTAAAATGTAATTTGCACAGCCTAGAAATATGTACAACCTACATAATACTGCATCTAAGATGGGGAAATCTGTTCCTTTGTGACAGGAACATACTGCTGCATTCAATCACACTTGAACCTGAAGATCTAGGACATCCTTAACAGGAAAAAGCAAAAGAGAAACATGACACAAGGTCAGTTTTGACAGCTTAAAACTGCGGTATCTGAAAAACCAACAGGATCACATGATTTCTTGGAACATACAATGGATTATGGGATAATACAGCCTGCAGGCACTCTGTTTGGATATATGCCCAAGACAGACAACAAACAGCATATGCTCAAGTACAGGGACATCAGGGTAATGGAATATAAAATAGTTGTGTGCTCATCATGAGATGTGGGAAAGCAGCCAGGGGCCTGTATTCCCAAGGGCCATTTCTAAGGGCTGGTGTCTGATACTTGGTATTTGGTACAAGGCTTCCTTATGTTGTTTTCATATGGCATTGAGTATGCAAGCAGAGAGGTGTCAGATCACCTTCAAGCACCAAGCACTCCTGTCACAAGTAAACAATGAGAGATATTAAGGACTAATAAATCTTCATGATGGATCAGCATAAAATGACTTAGGAATGGTGATTGTGTAATTGTGATTCATTTGAGGAAGTGCTCAGTGCCTAATGGCCCTCAAACACCTACATCCGTGTATTGTGTTCATTGTCTAATTCTTTGAGATCCAATAACTAATTTTTGGAAGACATGCTTTTACTTTCTATTTTGATTTCTTCTTCTATTTGTCTTTCTTTTCTCAGCAGAAGCATGAGAGAGAAACATTGATAGATTGTTCTTTTGATTATTATTTTTATTTTTTTGCTCGAAAGGAATGGTAGTTTAGCCAAACAATGTATCTGGTCTCTTTCTTTCAAAACATATAAAAGCTGGAGCTGATAAAGGAATACATCTGTATACTAAAAAGCACATATTCACAAAAGGAGACAGACAACACCTCCAGCAAAATCCAGAGCTAAAGTTCTGCATCTGGAACTGGAGTAAAGCCATGTATCAGAAAGAATGTTTCCCAATGATTAGTATCCAGAACAGGGAATAACCTTCAGTACTCAGCTACAAATTCTGATGTGAGGAATGTTACTTAGCACTGCCCAAAAATTAAATCTCTGCACTATGAAAAAAAGCTTCTCTCTATTTGAGAGTTGAAAAGAACAATCAGTTGCCTGTCTATGCTTCACTACACTATTCCTTGAATGTCACACAGATTTTGTAGTTCAAAGAAGGAATCAGTCAGGCATGGATTTGAAGATTTCAGCCATTCAAATGGGACATAGACTTTGTCTGAACCAAATTTACAATTAACTTTCAAAGTACCTGCTGTCCACAACCCACTGATTGTGCTAAGTACCTAAAACGTCCTTAGCAGGGGATAAAACTTTCTTTTGGGGATGGCAGCCCACACGTATGCTTTGAGTAACCCAAATTCAATTACTCTGTGGCATTATAAACATTCACATTTCCACCTCACCTAAAAAGATCTTTAGCTACAGGAACTGCTAAGGAGCTCTGCAGGATGTACTCTTAACCCAATCTGTTAAAGTGTTCTACTTGTGTGGCATAATTAAAAAGACTTGTGAGCCTGTCTCTCGAGTCAAACAAAAGCTTAGAGTGCTTATTTGGAATTCTCTTCACAGTACAGGAGTACTGGTCTCTGAGCTAGATGGCTAAAAACATACATAGAGAATTTGTCTTTACTCTTTCTATTTTCCTTGAATGCTTCCAATAATAATAATAATAATAATAATAATAATAATAATAATAATAATAGTAAAATCTGCTATTTGTAACTGACAAATGATAGATATTTTTATTCGTATTGACAAGGAATGTATTGCTTGCTATGTGCATACACTGAGTTCGGCAATACAGCAAGCTGAACAAGATTCATTTTGAGTTTACTCTTATGAAATTCAAGATGATGGAAGAAAAAGGAAATAGAAAAGTTATCAATTGCCAGGGTGAAAGGAGTGCACTAACAAAAAGAAGTTCTGCTTCCCCTGCCACGTTGCACCCCTTTCCTACTGCTTAGCAACGGAAAAGATGCCACTTATTTTCAGACAGGAAGCAGAAACAGCAAGAAGGCTGCACACAAAGCTGGTATCACTGCAAGTGTCCTGTACAGCTCATTGGTGCACGGAGACTTTGCCTATAATGAAGTCATTTGCATTCACATGCAGGCCTGGTTCTGTGGACATCAGTCCAGACTCTGGGAACTGTTGTTTCACTGAGTCAAAAGAAATTTGCACATGAAAGCCACATCCGCATTACTTAACTCTGCAGCTCACTCAGGATTGCCTTCCTTTTAGAGCAAAGTACATCTGAACCTACGATTAAATCTCCAGAGGATTTATTTTATTTCTTTTGGATATCTGTTAGACTTGACAAGTGGTGAACATACACTGTGCAAATATCATTTGAGTTGTTACTTACCCATTCTCCATTTCTGAATCTGTTCTTTCATAGTACAGAGCCACATAGCTGCAGAATTTTCTCAAACTTCCTCAGCCAGTCCTTCTGCCAGTTGGCAACGTGAAGGCATTCATCTTTTCAATATTTCCATGCCTTTCCAATTTAATTGCAAACTTTATTCTCATGTGCAACCAGGAATGAAAGGAACAGGCATGTCTGGTGCTAAATATTGATTGCATTAGACTGAAAAGGACTGCAAATTGTGTCACTATGAGATTGGTAATCTGAAATAAAAAATTGTACTAAAAGTTGACACTGGACCATAACTTACATAAGGCTCAATTTTTCTGCCATCAACACACATGTATAAAATGCTGTTAATAGTTTGTCAGCTGCAAAAATATATTAATAATTCTCCACAGATCCCAACACTGATACAACAATTTGCACTTGATGTGGAGGTCAGCTGTTGACCACTTTGGCTCATTCCACTATTGTATTTGTGATGTAAATTTAATTTCTCTCTCCCTGCCTATCTCTAATAAATAAATAAATAAGGTAGAAAACCCTCAGAGTTTGTAATGTCTGAGGAATGCATCATATTACTGAATGTAGTCAAGAACAAAGTCAGGCTTACTCACTGAACTGCTACAGCCCCAGCACTGATGGTAGAAATTCTTCTATAGTATCCTGTTAATGCGCTTCAATCCTGACCTAAAAGAACCTTTATGGCTGACAGGATGGTTTAATTTTCATGCCCATTCGATCTTTGACTTCTGTGCTAAGACTGCCAATAGGGGTGCAAATTAACACCAATTATTCCGATGTTTTATGTACTGGGCTAAGAGCACCAACTCATTTTACACAGACCATCACCCAGCTGTCAGATGTTAATGACTTTTGGTTATTTTTGACCTGATTCAGATTCATCTGAGTAGCTCAGAGTTGAAAGGGTCTCTATTTCATTAATCAGAGACTGACCTGTATAACCTTCCTATCATTCCCTTTCACAAATTCAAGTGTGGATGTTTATTTTCCCATTAAATAATAACAAAGGGCCAAACCCCAGCCTACTTCAAACTCAGTGGATTTATGCCAGTATAAAACTTAGCCAAATCATGTCAGTTCCATTGGGCATGAACATCAACAAATGTCCTTCATGGTTAAAGCCAATCAAATTAAGCAATATGTATATATATGTACTCATAAACATTTCTGATTATTTGTCTTCTAAAAATGTGAGTAATGTAACAGATTAATATTATCATAATCTCTAAGGACAGAGTAATAATAAAAGTATTTATTAGAAAATAATTAATTTATTTTACAACCAAAGCAGAAAATATTTGTTTATTTTATTATTTGCTAACAGTACTTGATCAGCCCTGTGTTGTGTTGTTAAACCTTTTCCCTGGCTTATAGTAGGGGTGGCTTCAAGTTGCTACTCCCTTGTAACTACTATTAGCAAGGATGAGTAGTTTCCAGAATAGACTCTGAAGAAACTGATAAAGTACCATTTTAGAACCCATAATTTCTGAGACTTACTGCCTTCGGTTATGTGGCAGAGACTAAGCTTTGGAGTCGGCAAACTTATTTATCTGCTAAAGTTATAAAACCTATTGAGCATAGTCAAAAAGTATGGGAATAGACAGTGACAGTAGAAATATACAGCACCTTATGTTTTTCTGACATATGAGTTAAGACAAAAAGAGGAGAGGAATAACATTCCTAAATCCACTGTATGTTCACTTGGAACTTCCTTATCCTCAAAATATTCAATTTTGTAGGAAGGTAAGTGATGTGTACAGTGATAAGTATGACCTAGGACATAGTTGAACATAGCACAGAGAAAAAGACCAAGCTCATTGGCTGCATGTACTGAGTTTCTTAATTCCAGAGAAGTCTAGAGAGAGATAAAAGTTTTTCAGTGTGAAAAAGAGCTTAATCTCTTTGTCATTTCTATGGCTGAGAAGATGAGAAATATGAGCTTAAATTGGAAAGGTTAGGTTACTCTTCAAGAATCCTTCTCAGTAAGCAGTTTTAAAAATGCAGTAGAAAGAGTGTATCAGGAATGAAACACCCTAGCTGATAGTTTCCTGTATTAGAGTATAAGAATTAAATAGGTAATCTATTGAGTTCCCTAAATTCCATGACTTTGTCAGCTGGCAATAATAAACAAGCTAGGATCACATTGCTCATAATACTACCTGTCTACAGAGCATGTTTTATATCAGGTTAGGTAACACAAACCTTTAAGCACATATTCTAACTTAAATTTATTCCCTATGGTGGATAACTTCATAGAAAAAACAGGATTTATCTTTAAATCTGGTATGGTGCCTATAGCTTTCAGTCATTTTGTGAGTAGTCTGTGTGTCATGCCCTTTTTTCAAAACTCTACAGAAGAACACAGAGACTGGTCTTTTAGGGGCATGTGCTGCTACTGTGGACTGAAGAAATAATCCTTGGAATGAAAAGTTTTAAAGCATTTTAGTGCATCATCTTACATGTATGAGTATCTTTGGAGGAAAAGCCTTAGAGTAAAGTTGTTGATCACTAACCCTGATATGCCATATTAAATCTCACGAACTAACAGAGCTCTATTCACGTCCCATCTCACAAGGAAGACATTCATAACGTCTGAAGACTGACAGTAGAAATGGGTGAATGCGCTTCAAAATGAAGAGCTTATTGACTGAAGGTTAACTATTCAAAAGATGATAATTAAGGTTTTGTGGAACAAGGAATAATAATATTATAACTGGTTTTATATTTACAATTACCCCCTGCACTGCATCAAAGGACACTTATTGCTGCACAAATAGAAAGCATGCAATTTTTCAGTGCATAGAAATCAAGAAATGAAATCTGAAATAAAATTTAGCTGTTGTGTTTCAGACATTAAACTGTGTTCTGTTCTTTTCCCTTCCTTTTTGTTCTAAAGTGTTTAAGATCTTGAGGAAAGGAAAACATAACTTCAGTGGTACTTCCTGGTGAAGTACTAGAATATATTTATGGAATTTATGGTATCACTGGTTGCACTCTTGCCAACAACTCAAGAGCTGACACAAGCCTCCTGTCTTGCTTTCTAGCTATAGAATAAGAAAAGATGACAGAAGCCTTTTTTGCTATCTCGAATTTTCCAAAATTTTTAAGAATAATGTGTGGTTATGATGCAGCATGGTAGATACAACACAAAAGCATGTTATGCTAATGTACAATACAGTTGTTTACAATTAATGAAGTAGTAATTAGTTTACAATTAATTAATTATGCAGTAATTAATATATAGCCCAGTACTCTTCATTGTCATCTAGAATTATGATACTCATAAGCAAAAGTGGCTTCCCATGTGGGGGTATAGTCATTTTTATGCAGTTCCTCACAAGTATAATAATGCATATCACAGCAAAAAGTAATTCAGCACACTTTAAAGTGTTTCTAAAGAAAATAGGAACGCTATTAATCATTACTTTCTACCATGCAAAATAGGAGAGAGTGTCAGAAGGCTGCTGATCTGATTTAGAAACTGTAGATGTTGAATTTTCACATGGGATGTGTATGCATATTACAAACTGTTTTTAACATAAGAATTTGAGTTTATGATTAATTGTAGTCTGTTTATATTCTAAGAGTTCTGAGGGTGTCCAAGTCAAGGACCTGAAGTGTGTTCTTTTAGATGCAGTATGAGGTTTGTGTAGGAAAAATGTTATCCAAAGTGGATAGGAAAACAAAACATTAAATAGCAAACATTAAACAAGTTTCCCAGTAAAACAGTAGAAAGCATCTGTAAAAAAAAAAAAATAAGTTCAACTTTCTTATTTCTTCCCTTCACTCACAACTATGGTTTGTTCTCTAATGCATTTACTCCTCTCTGTCCTGAATCCATGCCAACCCAGAAATTTGCTTTCATGTTTGTTTTTTTAGTACCTTTAATGACGCATGCTTTTGCATGCTTTTTACAGCCAGATATAAATATCATCTGTATTTTTCCATTTAGAAAATTTGTTCGGAATCCTTAAGCATCTTGATTGTTTTCTAGGCTTACAGAGTCTCATCTGGATCTGTAAAACTCTAAACATATATGGAAATGTTCCTTTATTTGTTTTTCAGTTTTCAGAAATAAATTATGAGACAATCTGCTGGGTCTTTCATTCCAGTGTTCCTTTAGTAAAATATGTAATGGTTTAGATCAAGGTTAACTACTGAATTTCATCTAGAGGGGTGATTATGAAGCTTTTGTCAAAGCTTTACATGATGAATCATTGTCTAAACTCTTTCTTTAGAGCCTGGTAATACCTTTTCAAGATGGATAAAATATGTAGGTAGGTAGCTGAGGGCTGGAGTCGAAGCACGTATATTGGAGAGTAGCAGGATGTTCTACCAGAATGTTGAATCTTTAGTATTTTTAGCAATATAAGCAAAGCAAAGCAATCCAGAGTAAACCGTCTCCTTTCCACGGAGTTAAGAGGCACTGGAGGTGGCAGTGTTAGGGACAGTCAATAAAACAGTGAGAATTACCACTATCTATCAGAAGGTGATGAGCATTGTGTGTTTTTTTCTTTATGCTTGCTATAATAAATACATGTGATGTAGAAGATCCCTATGTATTGCAACAATTAGAAAATATTTACCCGTCATAGCAACAACTGGAAACTGTTATAAAAGTGTTATATGAATAATCGAGAAGGAATTTGTAAGAGTTAGTACACCCAGTAGATTTAATAGCCCATCCAGAATTTGCCCATAGATCTTTCAGATTTTTCATT
The DNA here is from genome assembly GCF_963932015.1 of Anas acuta. Taxonomy (NCBI): domain Eukaryota; kingdom Metazoa; phylum Chordata; class Aves; order Anseriformes; family Anatidae; genus Anas; species Anas acuta. The sequence goes on along the minus strand of NC_088983.1, from coordinate 42,569,865 downwards.
GATATTTAACTCCATCCAGTGACCGTGAAGAAATTACTTCGCTATTTGCAGTTAGGCAAATGATTGGCTGGTGTGGAGATAAAGATACTGAACCAGTACTCCATTTGCCTTCTTGCTTTCCCTTTCCCCTTCCCCCTTTCCCCTTTCTCCTCTTTCCTTTTTTTTTTTTTTTTTTTTTTGAGGGGAGGGGTGTAGGACTATTGCGCCTGTTTTAATGTCCTCAGTTTACAAATGCAAAGGGAAAAGTGAAAAGATGTTTTCCTTTCACACGACTGTGAAATGTTTGAATGAGTGCATGAATATGCTGTAGCACAGTGTCCAAAAACTGAGTAATGGCACCACCTGGACAGTGAAGGCTGACTCATGTGTATAGCATTTCTTGCTTCCATTGGAAGGAACTCATCTCTTGTAAGGACAGAAAGTACTGTTTCTAACTGAGGAAGGGAATGACATTGCTTTGACCTATTATCCAGCTGCCCAGAGAGTAGTTCACACACAGGTCTAAGACTGTTCACCCGACCAAAAGGAAGCTTTGGATGAATTGCTCATTCATCATTCCAACATCATTAAATCAAGCTCTTCCTCTGTGTTGTTGCTTTGTTACTCCTCAGTACTAGCAAAGAAGCCAAGTTTAGCTGAGGCTAAGACAAACAAGATAACTTTGTACTCCAACCTGTTGTTCAGTTAGCTTTCAATACTGATCTGTCTCACGGTAAGATCCTTAGTCGAGGAAAGATGAATAGGGTATGTGTTAAATTTTAATGCTCGTGTGTCTCTCTCAGACTAAAAGGGATCTGTGCTATCTTTTTCCCTTCTGTTCTATATTCTCTGGTACCTTTTTTCTCATGCACAAGAACTCAGGATATAATCAATCCACATAGTAAAAAAAAATATATGAAAAGAGATGCTCAAAAAAAAAAAAAAAAGGCACAGAAAAACAAGAGTGGTCTTCTATATTCTCTGAAGAAAAGTGATCAGCGGGGTCTCTATATGTACAGCAGCAGGTCTTGACATTCACAGCAAAAAGATGGACCATTCTTGTCATTTTTTTCCCAAATATACACAAGTCTCTATTCATGAAAAAGAGGGTTTGGGAGCTGAGCTGAAAATCTCGTGAGTTGTTTAGCAAATTGTCATTTAGACTTTCTGGTGATGTAGTTTCACATATTTGGACATTTAAATTGAATATATATTCATTTAAAACTAAATTGAAGTATTTTTATTTATTTATTTGTCTGTTTGTTTGTTTGTTTAATTATTCATCGGTATTTGCTGGTCTGTCTGGCTTATAAACATCTCAAACAAAACATGTGGGTTATGTGGGTTTTCCGCTTCTGGCTAATGTCAGGAGTCACAATGTCAACTGGGAAAAAAAAATCAAGATATAAAAGTAGTTTCTTCTTCAAGTACTGAAGAAAAGGTTGAATCACTTTTCTGTGTAAATTACTACTTACTTCATTGTTTACTCATTTTCCATATTCTCTTATAGAACCGTTGGCCTCAACTGCTGTGTGCATATGCAGTATAATATATATTTCCTTTTTCTAAACTGACCTAATTTAATTTTCTATTGTGACAGCATAATAACTGTAGACATAAATTGACTCTCTTTAGTCATCACCTAGATTGGCACTGGATGTTGGAAACTTCATTTGTTTGTCAACAGCAGATCTGAGCTTATTTCCACCAAAGCCCAAAAAAATGATTATGACTTTAATGGTACAAATCTAGGTGCTGTCAAAACTTCTGTATTACTTGACTACATACATGTGTATATATTCCACATGTATACATGTGGAAAACTTAAAGCAATGCATTGCAAAATGTTTCATTGATTTTTTGGAAGGACCCTATATAATTTACTGAGTTATGAAAATTTTAGGTCACATTCTACTAAGGGGAAATCTAGTCTCAAGTTAGAAAGGCAAATATGTGTCATGGGATTATGGTACCGTATATACATATGGTATTTAAATGCTAGTTAGTCTCCAAAACATATTCAGACATGACGTCAGCTCCAGACTCAGCTATTAGTTGCTGTGTGATTTTGAATATCTCGATGTTAAAGCTCTAGAATCTCTCATCTGTCTCCAAACTGGGTCTTCTAAAGTAATTTCTGGCCCATTCTAATGGCAAGGAAAACAACAACAACAATAACAAACACAAACCAACAACAAAAAGAACAGCAAAAGAATTAATATTGTTGCTTCTTGTGTTTCTATTTGATAATAGAAATTGATATCTAGTCATACAATGCTCTTAGGCATTTATGCACTAGGAATAGAATGGATATTTTTCATTGTATACACAGATGTTTTTCAACAAGTATTGTAACAGATAAAAGCTATACCCTTTATGGATATTTGGCTAGCAGTGACACCTATGAATTGTTCTAATTGTTCCTAGATTGAATTTAGAAGAAATTATTATGAAAGCCTAATACATAAAAAGTTTGATATAAATATTTTCATGTTTGAACACAGCTACCTACTAGAATCATCTTACTTTTTCCCTACAGAAACCATTTTTTTGTCAGTGAAAGCTCTTTAGACATTCATGGCATTTCCAGTTTTGTGATTGCACAATTCTGGGACACAACAGGATAGGTGCTTGAAGATCTGAATACTGTAATTCCTAGTTTCAAAAGAAAGAAAGGTGAACGAGAGTGGTAGAACTGATGGTCCCTTCTGGCCTTAAACTCTATGGAAAAAAAAAAAAAAAAAAAACAAAAAAAACAACAACAAAAACAAGCAAACAAACAAACAAAAAACTAGTCTGCCAATCTGTTTTTCCTTAGACTTTTTTTTGTTTGTTTTTCTTTAGAATACTTTTTTTTTTCCCTCTAAAATGTGTAAGTTTATTTTCTGACTTCTACTCACTTATCATCATCTAGGTTTCCTTTACCCTGCCCTGCCAAAACAAAACAAAATAAAACAAAGTAATGGTATAATACTCTGTTACCCATCTCAGGTGTCAAAAATAAGCTTTTTTCTGTATGGATTTCTGTATATATGTATGGATATACATATGCATATAAATTTCAATTATAGCTGTTCATGGGAAAATGAACTTTTTCATCTTTATTTCCAGATATAATTTAGCAGAGATTACTAATCTAGACTGACTTCATCTGAGAAATAGAGTCTTTGACTGTTTCTGCAAGGTTCATGTAATAACAAAAAAATATTTAAGCGTGAAATACAAACTAGACTATTTTGACTGTATTGCCTTCAGTTACAGCAGCTTCAGTCAGCTGAAGTATGTCAGTTTATGACCAACATGCATTCTCAGTGAGAAGGCAACATTTTGAAAAACAGGAAAGCCTCTAAGTAAAAAGAAAGGCCTCTCAAAGCTTTCAGATGGCAGCAGTGCACCACCTCTTTTACAACAGCTCTGTGTGTGTCAAACTGATCATTTCCCTGTCAGCCAGGCTACATGTCAAACATACTGCAGTCCTTCTCATCTACTAGCAGAAGCTATGTCTTTCCACTTTTATTCTCTAGTACGTGCAGTCTTAACCCTGTTAAAATGTATGCTAATTCTTTGCAAACAAGAGCAGTAGAAACATACTAGATTTATCTATGATTCTATAATTTATTAAACAGCGAAATACCCGTTTTTTACTATTGTAAGTGAAAAAATATGTGAATCATGGTTGAGTACAACCCATTCATTGGCTAACAATCCAATAGGTCTGCAGAGAGAATCAGATATTCACCTGATGCCCCAGTTGCTGGAGTTAACATCTGAATCTAAGTTAGCTGACAGATGTATAAAAAAATCACTCAGGCAAGATAGACAGCTCCCTACCAAAACTGTTCCACAGCAAGAAGGCTTATATGTGAACTTTTAACTCTGGTACACAGATCCTAATGTGCTCATGAATGAGCACTTTCAGACAGGGGCAAGCACATTGAACACAAATTTCTCCTAGTCCACCTATTCTGGTATAGTGTTTGAGCAGGAAAACGTTGGCCTCTCAGACAGGTATGTTAATCTACTTGTTTTATAAAAAATATATGTATTTGAGCCTGTTGAGGACTTTTACTTCTTCCACAAGCAGAGCCGGATTGACACACTTTTTCAAAAGTTTTCCTACCATGCATTAACAATAATGGTATAGAAGAGATCTAGCTGTCACAAGCATCCAAGTTCTGAGTTAACAACTGTACTAAGCTTTTTCTTCTATAAAAGGAACGAAACAAACTCTCACCTTAGGTTACTTGTCATAATGCTGAGTGGTTGAAAGCAGTTCAGAAGCAGCAGTTTAAACCACAAAGGGCTACCACTTCCAGTTCTGCCAAACATGCCCTGATGCAAGCAGCTGGCACTAAATAAACATCATTATACCCTGACTGTCTGTTTAAATAGCAAATGCAGCAGAAAGACATATTATAAAGACAAATTAAAAGTTTTGTATCATTGTAAAAGACTAAATTAAACCTACTATATAAGCTTCTGCTTTTAATATATGGTATCTATTAGGGGGAAGTTATGATAAATAAAGGTAACTTACCTCTTCCTTACAGAACCTTTTCCATGTTTTGAATAACATAGCCTTTATTCCAGTGAGCAAAGTTACACAATTATTTTCAATCTTACAGTCCACTATTTTACAACTGTAGGCATGTAGAAGCACACTTTCACACACACACAAATCTAAGCTTTCAAATACTTTCTTTTGCCCTTAAGAAAATACACAGTTCAGTCTAATTGTGTTGAAAGAACATTGATTAGTATTGCCAGTGGAAAATCAAACAGACTGAGGCACTTGAAAAGAAAACACTACAACCAATATCTTAGTCAAGTTCTCTCTCTGCTGCTGCTGCTTTAGCTGTCAAAGTCAGTGGTGCACTGCAGCATTGAAGGTAATTTCCATTTAGTGGTAAAAGCTGTTTTCTTCAATTTTTTGGCTTCTTTGTCTTTTGGCTTCTTTGTTTTTCTACTTGCCCCCTATCCATCTAATACCACTCAGATGTCATTGACACACTTACATTTACCACACCCCAGTGATTCCTATCCACCTACATGACGTGCCTATAGCACAAATGCTGATGATGCATTATATGTCCAGCACTTTTTGTCGCAGTGACATTGCTCCACAAAGTACTGCCTAGGGGCAACTATGCACTCTCTTATGCAGCAATCATTCAGTTTGATTACATGTTGATAATAAGCTATTAAAAAGCACTCATGTGGGACTTTTTATTTACCAACAATCACGGCATTCTTCTTTTCTCCTTCCATCTACAAATCTAATTGGAGAAAAAAAGACCAACCATCTGAAAACTTAAAATGCTGGGAGCATCTTGAATTAATTAATGACTGTAAATATATCTGTATTAGCCATGGTGTTAGTAAAACAAAAGCTCAGAAAATTTGAGAGAAATAGGAAAGGAAAAAAAAAAAATCATTGTATTCAAGATGTCATGTTCTCTAAATAGCAGTACCCTGTTTGTTTTCAATTTAATTTAGAAATAGCAAAATGACAATACACATGCATAAATCTATGGGTTCGGGTCTTATGTTGATGAATTACCCAGATAGCAATAAGTCTGAATAGAATTCTGGCGGGCAGGATAAATCTATAACAAAGCAAAAAAAACCACACCAGATATTTAGATATTACCACTCAGTATGTGGTAGGGTCAAGGAGAACCTCAGATAGTTTAGATAGTTTCTCTGTTTTATATAGAGGCAACATTCAGAACTAGCTCTCATGACTTATTGGAGTGTGAACTAGAATAAATGCCAAATTTTAATTTCTTAGAGACTCCTGTGTCTTAAAAACAGAAGTAAAAATTTCATATGACCATCCTAAATGATGAGACTTTCAATATTTCACTGTTTATTCAACATCTATATATCATCATGTTTTTTTGTTGTTGTTGTTGTTGTTGTTTGTTTTTTGTTTGTTTTTTGTTCTATAGTGGCATCCTTAGATTCCATCTACAGAAAGTTCCCATTCTTAGAAAGTATGCATTAAATAAAGACAAGCAGCTGAATTGGTTTGAAAAATATATTTTATAGCAGATAGTAAATATAAATAAATAATGAAATCAGTGCAAGTTAGTCTTCTTGTTACCTTTCTACCTTGAAGGAAAAGAAAACCTTATTTCCACTTAGAATTACACAAAAGTGTTAGACAAGACCCATGACTGTCATATGGCCAACCCAGATCCGTTACGTCTATTTTAGAAATCAAGTCTAGATTTTCAATTTGTGTAAATCTGTCCAGAGCAAAAAAGTTAAGGCAGATATTTCAGTCAAACTGAAACTGAGTGCTACGTTTAGCTCAAACTGAGAATCATGTAGCATAGAACAATAGGAGAAAAGAGAGAGGAAAATAGTGCAGATTTATAAAATGATCTCATACCTAAAGCTGCCTATACCTCTTCACTACAGCTCACTTCAAGATAGAGCAGTCGGTAAATAACTAGCCTTTTAAAACAGTGAGAATTCAATATTAGGATTGCAGATAGCTAAAGTTCTTCCAGACACAGCAAAATGCCCTGCTTGTGTAACATGTAACCTGTTGGCTTGATCTAATTAAGCATACTAGATAAGCATAGTAAGTCTAACAGTCCTCACCTTGGACTAAAAGCTCCTAGTCTTATATGTTGAGTAATACATGATATTAAATAGTTTTGTTTGTGCAGCTTTTATTCTTTGATGGTGAAATTCCATAGCTTCTAAAAGCAAAAGGAGAAAAAATATGCCAAACTGTCAGTAGCATTTTTGGAATGGCAAACTTAAATAATAATGATAATAACAACAGTAACGATAATAATAATTTCAGGAATGACATTAAAATTGTTAACATTTTCAGAAATCCATCTATGTAAGTTAAAACTACTTAGCTTAGTAAAAGTGTAAGTCAGTTCTGTAATTGCAGTTTTACACATATGGGTCTCCTTGCACATTGTGTAAGATGGCAGTGTAGCAAATTTGAGGACAAAGATTACATAAAGAAGAAAAATGTCTAAAAATTAGACACTACAAAGTTATTCCTGTGGGTCCTCCAGATAATTATTCTTGAGTCCAAAACCTACAGAACAAATAGTTCCTCAATTGAAGCTCATACTTACCACCTTTTTTATGGATATTTACAGAAGGCATTCATGAAATACGTGAACAGCTTTCAGGTAAACCCTTTTGCCATCAGAAAGTCAGAAGCTGCTTTGATTCTTCATGTCTTTTTCCTAGCCTGATTACAAGATAGTCTAGTTGTTCTGCCAAGTGGCAGAAAGGAAAACCATTACTGAAATGTCACTCTGACCCCATTCAAAGAATCAAAGACTTTTCATAGAATCAGTTCTTGAAGTAAACCCAAAGCTGATCAGCATTTGATTAATGCAGCTTATTTCTTCCTCTTGAAAGAGACAGAGCCTAGCTCTAAAAACTGCACCTGCTACTGTGCCTCAGCAGCATCCAGTGGCTTTAACTGTACGAATTGCCATAGCCATTTGGTCACTGTCCCCAGGTGGGATGGGGGAGAGAACTTTAAACTTAAAAGTACAAGGACTCATGGCTTGAGATGAAGACAGTGTACCAGGTAAAGCAAAAGCTACCAGTGAAAGCAAAGCAAAACAATGAAATAATTTGCTACTTCCCATCAACAGGCAGATGTTCAGCCATTTCCAGGAAAACAGGGCATAATGGTTTCTTGGGAAAACGAACACTATCACACCAAATGTTCCCCCCCCCCCTCCCTTTCTCCTTTTTCCCCAGATTTATTGCTGAGCATGATGCTATATGGTATGGAATATCCCTGTGGCCTCTCTGGGTCAGCTGTCCTGTCTGTGTCCCCCTCTCAGCTTGTTTTTCACCCCAAGCCTCCTCTCTGGCAGGGCAGTGTGAGAAGTAGAAAAGTCCTTGGCTGAGTAAGCGCTGCTCTGAAACAACTAAAGCATCAGTGTGCTATCAGCATTATTCTCATCCTAAATCCATCTCACAGCACCATACCAGATACTAGGAGGAAAATTAACCATCTCAGCCAAAAACAGGACAATATCCACCCCTTACTCTCTCAGAAGAGAAGATATGGTGTGCTATGTGACATTATTGGATGCCAAAGCCAGCTCAAGTTGGGCCACTGCTGTATTTGGACTGTGTCTCATAAGGCTTGTCCTCCATTGGTTCAAGTTGTTCCTGCTATAGGACTTCCTATAACATGCAGTTCAAATCAGGAGTTACAACAGTTTACAGGCAAATCTGTTACAATCTCTACCACTTGTCCTTTTGGACCAGGCCATAGGGCCATTACAATGAACTCCTCCCCTCACTCCTGCTCCAACCTGGACTTTGTCCATTGGCCACAGTCCCTTAGAGGTGTACCAGCTCTGGCATGACCTTATCCATGAGGCACAGTCCCTTCAGAGGTCTACCAACTGTGTCGTGAATTTATCCACAGACAAAGATGCTTTAAGGTGTACCTCCTCATGGGTGGCCTTTTCTATTGGCCACTGTCCCTCCAGAGATCTCTTCAGACGTCTGCTGTGTCATGGTCTTATCCATGACCACAGGCACTTTGAGATATTCTGGCATGGCCTTCTCCATGGACACGGACACTGCAATGTGTACCTGCTGCAGCACAGACCTCTCTGTCACTACATGCTTGGAGGTGTTCTTGCTCTGAAGTGGATTTAGCTGTGGACAGAGATGCTTTGGGGTGTACGTGCTCCCACATGGAGTCATCCACAGGTCTTAGTCCCTCTGACCAAGGTTCAGTCTGGTGTTCCACCCTGTCCAGTACAGCAGCACAGAGACAGCAGCAATGCGCTGGCCATCTGCCAGTCCAGGCACATGGCCATAGCTGTTACCAAATGTTCTCAGGCACAGCAAAGAAAGATGATAAGGAGTAGAGCAAATGGCAGAAGCAAAAGTAGCCACTAACAAGCACAAGCCTCTAACATACGGTAATGAAAGCAAGCCCCTTGGCAAGCGCAGGACCCTGCCAATTAGCAGCTCAACAGCTATAATATCTCTAAGTTTGGTCTAGCACATTCCACACTCCAATCAAATCTGTCATCATCTCAACCCTTTGGGCCCCACATTGGACACTAAAAGGGACTGTTGTGGTTTAACCCCAGCAGGCAGTGTCCCAGTAGAAATAAATGGAAGAGAGTTTGAAATATTTATAGAATTCTGCATAGAATCATAAGGAGGGAACGGAACGCTTTGCCAATGGATTAGAACTTAATGTTTTCTATGGATTCAGCTGTAGTTAAATTTTTATCTCACTAGAAAAATATGGATGAAAAATGTATTTAATTATAAAAATCATTATGGAGTTTAAACTAGACAGATATCTACTCAAATGTTCTAGAAACTGTGAAGAATTAAAATCATAATGATCTAAAAACTTTAGAGTTATATATATTATATACATATTACCAAATTGGTTTTACTTTATGCTGGAGAAAATTAACAAAAAATTACTTATCTGTCTTCTCTAATTTATTATTTCATAATACATGTGGACAGTTTAATTACAGTCTACATTTAAAAAAAAAATCACTCTTTATTTTTTATTTTTATTTTTATTTTTATTGCTTTAGGTGAGGGTTGCTTAAAAATGTGATTAAACATCTATTTTTAATAAACTTGCAGCTTGTTTCATATAACTGTTCTCAGACTAAGGATAGTGCAAAAAAAAAAATCTTATTTATTGTGATTTATACAGTTGAATGCACATTACTTAATGTTAAACACTCAATTGCTTTCCAAAACAACTTGTATATACTGGCATTCATAAATAAAATGCACTCTGCAATTTTCTCAAGTTTGTATGAAAAAAAAACACCACCATGAATATGAAATTAATTCAGTGTTGATCCATAAAACTTAAATGACAATTTAAAATATAAGTAAAATTAGATGTATTTGGGGTACTATAATCATGCAGAATAAAAAAATAAATGATTGAGCTAAGATACAGCAAAATGCCAGTTTCTGATGCACTGCTTTTCGTTCAAATACTAAAAATGTCTTTGGAGTATCTCAGGAGGCTTTTGGAGTATCTGCAGGTAAGTCAGTAGTTAAATAATCAACAGAATCTTTAAAGATCCTGAACCTTCTGGATGATTTCTTGATCTATGGAGAGCTATCCAGGTTCCCCAGTGCCATCTGCTTCAGCAGCTTTGTGTGCAGCGACATGTCACTGTAGTTCATACAGATTTATATGCTGTAGGGAGACTTATACTGCTGAGCCAACAGGCTTTGGAGAACCTGACAGTTCCTCTGATGGGGAAATAACAGGTAAAGAGACACAGACAGACTATTCAAATGGATAAGATATGAAGAGGAACAGTTATGCACAATTCACTCAACTGTAACCCTTCTTCTTAGACAGCATGACCCTGTTTGAGGAAACAGGAATTTGAATAAGCGAACTTTGCATCATCATGACTGTGCAGTAAAAAGTTTTCATGTTGTCAAGATATGCCAGTCTAGCTGGTAATATTGCTTTCTGCTGCCAGAAGGTACAGTTACAATCTCCCAAGAATTTTTATTAATATATTTTAGCATTACATATGATATTTCAAGCTGTTCCTTCCAATAAAAGATTGGGATTGTGACAAAGCACTTAGTTAACATATAAGGTCATCATGCTACACTTCAGTAAAGAAATTATCCACTTGATAAAACCAAGCGTCAAAGGTTTTTAAAACACAGCTAACAAAACATTGATTTTTAAAGGAAAAAAAAAAACACATCTTACTCACATTTTAATTTGTACCACCGACAGTTCTATGTTTGACATAGTGTAAACTGAAATATATAGAAAAGCAATGTAGTAATTTCTGTATATAGCTCCACTGGGTAAAATCTTTCCTGAAAACTTAAATACATATCTTTAGCTTTATCTCATACTAGATAAACAGTGAGTATCAATCTTTAGTGTAATAAAAACCAAATGCAGCCTATTCTCAGGACCCATTAGAGTCAGCTGTCTTGTTGCCAGTAACTACAGTTTATGGCAATAAACACTTATTTTTTTTTAAGATTTGTGTGCAGCAACAAAAATGTTTTCTATTCATTGTTTCTAATATGAGAGAAAACAACTTTGAAACAAAGAATTTGCATGCAATATGATATATCTGAAGTTTGTCTCTTGTACTCTACAGTTAAGCTTTCTTAAAAATGTCATTTTTATGCATGTTGGTGTAAACTTCAGCATTTTAGAAAGGAGGAAGACCACGAGATATCAAACTTACAGTTAATAATGTATGTTACAGTTTGTTGGTTTGGGTTCAGAACATGCATTTAAATGTCTGGACACAACTTTACTTTCCAGTGGAAACAGGAAAATTAGAAATTTAAGGAATGTGTTTTTAATAAGATGCTGAGGATAACTGAGTGGTGAGAATTTTTATATAACTTGTCAAAAAAAGTTAAAGAATGATATAATTTCTTTACAGTGGGGCAGACCAGTGAGAAAAACTAGGGTTATTGCTATTGTTGCTGAATGTTGCCACAGAACTGATGGTGACTAACAAATGCAAATTTAGTGTCTGCTATGTAGAAAAGATAGAAGAGAGATTATTTCTAATAGTACAATGAATGATCTATTAAATTAGAATAAGAGATTTTCTCAGTTACAAAAATGCCCAATTTACTCAACAGCTGAAAATAAAGAGTATCAAACAGTAACAGATACTTTTTTGAATGGTCAATGTGTTCATAAAGTTAGCTGGTTCCTAACAACAATAACAGTTACTGATAATGGTATAATAATGATTACTAAAATATTTTTTCTTTCACAGAAAATTACCTAAAGACATCACTCAGTGTCCAAGGGAATTGAAAACCATAATTTTATGAGGTTTGCAGTACATTGATGATGTCATAACTACTTACATAACACTAGAGCAAATCATAAGACACATTGTTAGTCCTACAAGTGAGAGTGAATAAAACCATATTAGTGCCATCTCTCAGTCATCATCTTCTGAATATATCATCATCTAGTCATTAGCATTGATATGCAAACTTTTTGATGGTCAGTTCCAGTGCTATCTGCAGTCATCAGAAACTGCTGATGTTGTATAGATCCTGACAGTGATGTCTACCAAATGTTCTTCACACAGATGGATAAAAGAGCCTGTAATTACTGGTCAGATATGTATACATTAAAACACCAAATATAAATGCAAATGTTCCTGTTAATGAAAAACACAGATTCAATATTAGCAAACCCTACATTTTTATGACTAAATTTATTAATATTGTGGAGTGACAATAAAGCAAAGCTTTGTAACAAAACTTATTTATAAAAAATTTGGATAGCCTTAGGTTTGTCTCCTGACTTCCTTCATGTGCGTACTTCAGTATTCACAGTGTCTCAAGTTGACAGTTACAAAAGAAATAAGAATATCTTGGAGTTTATACAAGCTACTCAAATAAAGATAGGTGAAATGCAATTCATGCCCACTATTTATTAACAAGGAATTATTTTTGATTGTCTGCAATAGCAAACATGATTTCCAATACAAAACTAGACATTGTAGTGGTTCTTTAAATGTTACAAACTTTACTAGTTAGTATCCTCAGTGGTGTTTAATTGCTAGTACAGCAGAGAATAATTCAGTTCATGACTCTTAGTGCCCATCAGATTTATGTCCTTAAAATGAGGGTGCATGCAATATGCAAGTTGCCCATTCAGCTTAAAAGACCAAGTATGAATGTTGTACTGTATGAAAGTTCCCTCTTGGTATGGCAACTCCAATGGTAGCATACCTGTAAAATTGGAGGCAGTAGATTAACAAGGAAAGTTTGTTGGTATTACTGAATAATTCTTCCACAACTGTCTGAGATACGGGAATTCTAAGATGTTGCAACTAAGCAATGTAGTTAAGCATCATATAATGAAATAGCTGAAGTAACATTTCTTGCATGAACGAAAGTGAAGCACCTCTTTTCTTATCCTGAAAGAAAATGAATGATTGAATTTATAAATATTTATAGATAAATATATAAATATTTATAGATACATAAATATAGAAAAAAAATTATATTATTCAAGTAGTTAACTGCTTTCTTGTTTTTCACAGATGTCCAAATTCAATCTCTGTATTACTTAATACAATTAAATATAATTCACAGCACATTCTGTAGTTACTGGGATTCCCAGAAACTCTGAAACTATAAATGAGGGATTATGACAGTTCTGGTCCTGTTCTAAGAAGTCTTCATAAAGGACCAGAAAGAAACGGACCTGCAGCTATATTCCCCATGAAGTCTTCTTAGTTCATCACAAGGCACTCTACCAGAACAGGTTTATAAGGTAGATAAAACCATTTCTCATCTTGCTGACCGTGAATTATTGAATTGCAATTATTGTAATTGAATTATTGCAAACCACAGAGCTAGGTTATGATTAACAGAAAATGTATTTGCTTTATTCATTGTGCTTGTTTATAAACAGTTTATTATTACCTTTTATAGAACAGAGTTGGTTTTATTCCATTTTTTTTTTTCAATTGTGTATAAGTCTGAAATCTTCACTGACTTGGCACATGCACAAGGTACTTCTCTGTCACAACTCCAGAAAATTTATAAACCAAACATAAAGAAGTACCTTCAGAATGTTTTGTCTGTCAGAAACTATGGAGATCTGGAGAGCTTTGGCATTTATTTAGTTCACCCTACTTTAGCAAAGACAGTTTGTAACCTTAGGAGACTGGTCACCACATTTATAGACTCAGTATTCCAGCATGAATTCATTTATGTATTTATGTCCATTTTTGAATTAAGGGCTTCATGAAAAACATACTACTGACCAATCTCCAAAAGCAGATTCCTATGCTGGAATCCACATCTTCACATGAGATTAGAATATCTCAATTTAATATCTGGGAGTTGTATGTATTTCCAAATAATCTTAACCTAAATGATTTTAAAAGTCTGCTAGCTGAAGTTATCTAGAAAGAAATAGTGCATTTCCCTTCACAAATCTTTCCTAGCTTAGTAAGGAATATTTCTATATGTACCCTCTGTGGTACATATTCAGGACATTCATGCATTCAGGATTTATAGCTCTGAGAGTCTAGAAATGAAGAAAGTAGGAAAAGCATTGTACTTGTTCCTCCAAGGAAAATTAATCTGTTGAGCAGAGTCTGCAGTCAAATAGTACATACATCTCTACAAGATTCAGCGGTTTCTTTTCCTAAGATAGTCTGTGAAGAGTGAGCTTGTGTGTCTCCCTGCTTGCCAAGCCCTCCATACACTTAGTTTACAGAGCCTTGAATATTTTGTTTCAGATCTATATTCCTTTTTTTCATGCAGATTGAATTATGTTGTCAGAACTGATAGTATTCATGATTTTTCTTGTGGTGATGACTTCCACATTTATATATGCTTTCCTACTTTAAGAATATTTTTAGCAATTAACTAGGGTGGTGAAAATTACTAGAGAAATGTTGCTGTGCTGGTGCATTAGTGCATAATCAAAGATTATATCATTTTTACAAATAGTATTTGAGTTCCCAAGTCAGAGGAGGTAACTTTATACTATTCTCTTTCCTTCATATATTATGTTAATTTTCTCAAATCTATGCAATTCTGTTTCAGCATGGTTTAAGTTTTATTCCAACTATGGGTTGGATTCCCATCCAAAAATCTGCTTAGGACTCAGTGCTTTGCACTTCTCAGTGTCTTGGTAAATATGGTGATTGCTCTAGCTTCTGGCACCTGGTAGGTTTCTGAGTGACTCAGTCTAGCCTAAGAGAACATTCACAATTGCTTAAGTCTTGTTTCGTACAGCTGTGCCCTCATCATGTGCAGTTAGAAAAACTGAGGTTCAAAGAAATGTTTAGTCTTTTACCACATCTACTCTAATTTTATTTCAGCTTTAGGAAAATAACAACCTCACCTCCCTCTCCCCCCGCCAGCTGACTGTAAACAAATGCCAAGCAATATATACTGTGAAATTCTGTACATTAGAAATGTGTGCATGTTAGTTTTGTTTACCAGAAACAAGAAACAGATTAAATCTGTAGGTTATTTTCTCTCTGCTCAGAAAGAATAGAAGCTTTCCATGCTTTCTTAAGACCAGGGAAGCAATGAAAGTTTATGGATCCTTGCTTCACACCTAGATAAGAAACTCAGCTGGTGGACAAAAGATTGCTCTGTTGTTTTTTGTCGTCATTGTTGTTGTTACTCAGATGCCTGTCACAAAAGTATTGCTTGTGTTTGACTGAAACTAATGGGTTGAGTTCTATTTGATATGAATTAAATTAATAATACTTCAAAAAATAATAACAGCAACATCCTTATGTTAAATCATCCTGCTTATTTCAAAAACAATTCATGGTTTTGTGCCATCTGTAAGAGCAGAATTGTCATAAACAGAAATTAGCTCCAGACCTATAACACTTAATTCTCAGATACTCCATATTGTATTTCACTATTTACAGCTATGCTGGGATTTATGTTATGGTTCAAATTAAACTCATTATTAAATAGCCAGTTTAACCTAGCTCTGCATTAATTTGCTTTTGCAAAGACCAATCGTTATCAAATGTAACTTTACAGGAGTGAACTCCATATGACCTTACTGCAGACATAGAGTCACAATAAAAAATAAAATAATAATAATAAAAAAAAAACACACAGCTGTTTCTCTTTAGTCTTTTCCATTCAGTAATTCCCCCTCACACACACAATTTACAGTTTGTTAATTAAGTAACAAACTAAGTATAATGTTAACTTGGCATTAAACAAACTAAGTATAATGTTAACTTGGCATTAAACTATGTATAATGTTAACTCGGCATTCTTATCTCCTTTAGAAAGCTTGAAAGTAAATTAAAAAAAAAAAAAAAAAGCAAACAAACAAACAAACAAAAAAAAACACAAAAGAACACTACAGACTAAAGCAAAATCTTTTCAGCTGCCATATTGTGAAAATATGCCAAATTCTGTGACAAGATTCCAATAGATGGATCTTTTGGTAATTTTTCTGAAATGTTTTGCCACCTTAAAATGTAGCTAAGAGATTGTTGGGATTCATCTTTGTATTCTTGAATATAATGTTTTAAACAAGGGTTTAATGGGTGTTTTCTTTCAGCAATGTTGTTCAAACTGTTGCAGGAGATTATTTGGACTATGCAACACAGGTAAAAATATGTCAAAAAGTAAGTTAAGTATTACAGAATATAAATAGGCTGCCTGCCTAGAAGGGCAGGGCAAGAATATATACATATGTAAGTTTTAAGAACTCTGTCAAGGGTACAATCTTTGTAATTTTATCCTTAATTCTACAGTTGCAAAGCAATCTGTTGCATAACAGAATGTGTAGATGTGTAGATGTATAGATTCAATTGCAAGGATAAGGACATTGATTGGTCTTCAAATCAAAACAGTGTCTCAATCAATATTGCCCTTGACATGGACTATTCATAATTTAGGCAGGTATTTATCATAGAATCATAGAGTCATGGAATGGTTTGGGTTGGAAGGGACCTTAAAGACCACCCAGTTCCAAACCCCATGGGCAAGAACACTTCCCACCAGACCAGTCTGCGCAAAGCCCCATCCAGCCTGGCCTTGAACACTTGCCCCAGAGATGGGGCATCCACAGCTTCTCTGGGCAATCTGCTCCAGTGCCTCACCACCCTCACAGTAAAGAATTTCCTCCTTATATCTAATCTAAACCTCTTTTAGTTTGAAGCCATTCCCCCTTGTCTATCACTACACTCCCTGACAAAGATTCCCTCCCTAGCTTTCCCATAGGTCCCCTTTAGGTACTGGAAGGCAGCTGTAAGGTCTCCACAGAGCCTTCTCTTCTCCAGCCTGAATAACCTCAACTCTCTCAGCCTGTCTTCATGGGGGAGGTGCTCCAGACCCTTGACTGTCTTTGTGGCCCTCCTCTGGACTCGTTCTAATACTTCCATGGTAAGGAATCCATAAATCCTAGAAATTAACTGCTGATTTTGATTAAGGTGCTTAATTATAGAAAGATAAACCAATAACTTTTATCAATAGAAACCTTAAATCAGAAATAGATTTTTTTTTCTAATGCATGTTTGTTACTCAAACAGAAAGTACGAAGTTTTACTGAGTGATGTTCTGTGACCTATGTTATACATGAAATGAAATTAGACAATTGGCTCCATGCTCTGAAATCACTCAAGTCAAATAGTTATCAGTAAACACTTTGATGATAGTTAGAAAATATGGTGCAATTTTTGCTTTATTAATGCATTTAGCACATCCCCAGATAAAGTTCATTAGTATTTTCACTGTCTTTTTATTTTTAGATATACTGTGATTCCTCTGTGGAATGCATATAGAAAGCATTATAAAACACTTCCTTAACACAAGTTAACTGATTATTGTTTATAGATTTAATTTACACATAACAGTGGGGAGTTATATTACCATAACTGCATCTGTTCTAGTATACTGTTTTCATTCATACAGAAAAATGCAGGTCATTTTAAATATACACACAAAGGAGAACACATTAGAATGTATTATCATGGCCTTCCGTAACTTTTTGCAAAGATGGAGTTTATATGCTTATTTTCAAACTATTGTGGATCCTATATGTTGTCCTTGCAGATAACACCAAGCTGTGTGATGCAGTCACAGGATCACAGAATCACAGAATGGCCGAGGTTGAAAGGGACCTTCAAAGATCATGTAGTCCACCCCCTCTGCCAAGCAGGATCAGCTAAGGCACATTGCACAGAATGACATCCAGGCGGGTTTTGAATATCTCCTGAGAAGGAGACCCCACAACCTCTCTGGAAAGCCTGTTCCAGAGCTCTGTCACCCTCTTCATAGATGATTCAAAAGTTTCCTTTATTAATTAATTAATTAATTAATTTATTTATTTATTTATTTATTTCCTCTTTTTTTTTTTTTCCTCTCTCAGTATTACTTTTTAACCTCTATGGCAACAAATCAGTGGTAATCACTGATTCCTCACTTTGTTACTGTACAAAAGTTATGTTAGGGCATAATAGTTTTAAGACAGACTATTCTACCAGCATTAATGTCTGAAAAGTCTTGAAAGTTTGAACTATGACTTGTGTTTTCAGTTAGGTTGTGACTGGCTCTGATTCATTCCTCAAAATGAGAAATCTAAATAACAAAGAATGCATTAGGAGTTTTCAAATGCTGTTGTCATTTATGTTCTGCTCTTAATAGTAGATTCCAGCCAGACAAATTGTCCAACCTCTACCCTACCAATAGTTGCTGTTACAAAATCTGTCCAATGTGTACAAATCTGCATCTGTACATCTACAATCTGTGTACAAATGTACATCTACAAATGTGTTCGAATGCCTAAAATTATCTAAGACTGAAACTTAGATAGTGTAGAAAATATTTTTTCCTATAGAATATTTTATTTGTACTCCATTTTTTTTCAGATCTGTGTAGAAAAAGGGAGCAATCTTATATATCCACTGATGTATGTTCATAGTTCATTTTACTGTAGTTTCAAAACTTAAGACACAGTAAGGCCCTTGCTTATTAAGATTAAGATTATTCATGACAGGGACACAGGAAAAAAACTCTTAAATGGAAGCACACAGTCAACTTAAAGATTCTTTGATGTAAATATAAATTTAAATATGATTTAAATGCATATTTACAGAAACAGTTTCTCAGAGAATTTGTGCATTATGAAAGTGTAAAAATCATGACAAGCTTAGGGACAATTTGCAAGCCCAGTAAAATTGGGATAATAGACATGATACATTGTTTAAGAGGGAGAAACTTTAAGGAGAAAAATTACCATAAGTTATTATAACAGATCAGGTATTATGAAATTTCTGTCACTGACTGCAGAACATAATAGGCCAAAGACATCAGAAATGTCATAAGCACAGTTGACTTCAAGGCAGGAGAATGAGATAAGTGACCTTTCGAAGTCACTTTTGTGTCTATAATTCTACCTTAGTCTGACTAAAAATAAAATTCTCACATAATTTGAGGTGACAATTTTTATGTGACTTATGCTCTTAAGGCATCGATGGCTTCAGAATGATATTTCAGCTCTTCTTTCATTTTGCCCTTTCAGAAAATTTGACCTTGAAGCTAATCATGTTGACGCTGTTCAATAATACCTGATGTCTTGCTCTCACCTATTGAACAGACATAAGTAGCAGACGGACCATATACTGATTATGTTTAGTTCAAGTAGATTAATGTTCAGCCTATTGTCCCTGTGGGAAGTTAGATGCACCTGTGTTGACAGCTATGTATATATAATACTGCAATAAATATTATCTGTTTTGAGTATGCCTACTACATGTATTTTTAACCAAGCAATACTTTGAGATTTTGCTATATTGAATCCGCATAGATGAATCCGCTGGATCTGGACAACAGCCACCTATCAGAAATGTGCAGCTTTTGCTATCTGGGTGTTCACAATGTTTCTTTTGTAAAGTTTAGCTGAGCATCAACATTGGCTAGCACAGAACTTCAGCTGCATGGTATGAAGTACAGTAAATCAAAACTTTCAGGGAAAAAAAATAGTAGGATTGTGGAATTTTTTATATGCCTTAAAGCTTTTTAAGCTTTTTCCTTCCTTCCTTCCTTCTTTCCTTCTTTCCTCTCTCTCTCTCTCTCTCTCCTTCCTTCCTTACTTAAGGCCAAGGAGAAAACTTTTGTTATAGAACATATCATGTTAAATAAATTTATAAGTTAAAGAGACCCTTACAAAACAAAGTCTACGATGGGCATGAAATTAAATTAAATTTGCAATTCTGCAAAAAGTTCCTCATAATTCATCAGAAAGATTTTATATTCTCCATGGCAATTCTACATTGTTACTCCCAGTGTGTGTAAAATAAAAAAAACTCTGTGAAAAAAAAAAACCCTCCTCTTAAATGAATGTCCAAATGAAGTTATATACTAATCAATGCAGTGTATTGTAGTTGGACAGCAGCAGACAAGTGAAGATATTAGAATGAGGTATGAATTGGCACTTCATTTCCAACCAACTCAAATAAATAGTGTAATAAACTTAAATAACTTATTTAAATACATTTATTTTGGTTCCTGACTTTGGCAAATCACATTAGATATTCACAAAAGATCAGAATCTTTCATGGCACTTTCACATAAAATACTGTGTTTAAAATATTGTCTATCAGCATGCTTATTTCTCAAGTAGAAAACTTGTCAAAACCTTAATTGAATTTAATTGTAGATACCAAAACAGTCAAGATACCAAACTGTCCCCTTGGAGTTAGTTTTAATTTTGATTTGAGTATGAAAATCTTTATATGATAAAGATTTTTATCCGTGATCACTTTAGAAAAGTTTTAATAAGCCCTTCATATAATTGAATCCATTTTGTCCATATTCCCTCACAGTGTATTTTTCATATCTGTGTTCAACTAATCATATTTTGTTCATTCAATTAGAGGCAAATAAACATGTTATGTTTAGAAGATCAACTTGCCACAATAGCAATAAATGTACACATTTTACAAACCACTAAGTTAATGGAAGTTTTAGCTTTTTTCAGGAAGGTTTTTTTTTTTTTTTTTTGACTTTTAAGAGCTCTGTTGCAGCTAGAAAAAATAATAAAACTTGTGGTTTCACAGAGTAAGCAGATTTTTTATGTGAAATTTTTCCTTTCTATGATCTATCTCAAAAGTGTAAGATTTGAACAGTTCACCAAGTCTCAAAAAAAGAAATACGTTCTTCCTCTTACATTGCTTATATATATATATATAAGCAATATATATATAAGCTGCACATTCTATTAACATTGTTTCTGAATGTAAGTAGAGCCTTTTTTTCTTCCCAGATAGATTATAGATGGCATTATTTGGATATAAAATTTATTATTTCTCTGCCACACAGCTGGTAACACATCAGGAAAAATAAGAATCCCAATCTGGTAAGTGCAGAGATCTGAATTTCAGCTACAGGAAGATTTAATGCAGAGTACTGCATTAGTTCTCTCAGTAATTTATTGACTGTGACAGTATTTTAGGTTATTATTTCAATTAATAGTAGTGTACCTGAGCATTAGAATTAATAGCTTATCATTAAAAATAGAAAATAATTTGATAGCAAAAGTATAAAGTATTAAAGTATATAAAATATGTATTTTTAATAAGATGTTTTTTACTTTTTTAGGGCTTAGTCTGAAGCCTACTTTGACTTTAATTGGTTTTGAATCAGGCCTTTATTTTTCAGATGCTATCTTTCACTTGTATTCCCCAAAGCCTTGTATATATATACATATATATAAATATATATGTACATATATATATATACATGTACATATGTACATGTACATATGTACATATGTATACCATGTATATTCTTAGATATGTCACACTCATTCAGTTCTGTATGTCAATTAATTATTTGTTAGAAAATCTTTTTTTCCCCATCTGTAAGATTTGTGGTCTTTGTTTTATAGCTAATTTTATTAAATGGTGTTATTAAATTAAATACACAATTTTGAACACTTCAGTTTTTGAACAAAGTTCATTTGATAGCAGTGGTAGGCAAATACAGTTTCATTTAGATACAAAGTAATTGGAATTCACTTAAAATTGTGCCAGTTATCTTAGAACATTCCAAAAGTCAAATCTTACCTGCACTAATGCCCATAGAAAAAAAAAATTAGGATTGCACGCTCAGATAATTTAGATAGCAAATTTTACATGCATGTGGGAAGTTCATTATACTGTACATGTATGTGGTGTAGAACCTTAATTATTAACACAGGAGACAGACAGCATTCTCAAAGTCCCTCACTGGAACTTTAGCCCAGAGGCAATTTAATGAGTCAGATAGGGCTCTGGTGGTACCCTTTACAGCTTGGCTCAATCATGCATACATTTATTTTTTTTTTTTCTGTGACTGAAGGAAAAACCTTATGAAGTCCTTAACCTCTTAGGAACTCTTGCAGAAGCCTATTTTTTTTCCCCTCAATCTTCTGTACTAAGACTAGTAACCTGAAAAAGATTCAAAATGTTCTAAAATTCTCATATCATGCTTACCCAATGCTTTGTCATAAGTCACTTTCACTTCTCAAAAGACTTAGATCTCAGTAGGATCACCAGTTCTAATTGCACTTCTGTCTGTTCTAGAAAACAGGCATGTGAATAGTGTAAATAATCACAGAATCACAGAATCACAGAATTTCTAGGTTGGAAGAGACCTCAAGATCATCGAGTCCAACCTCTAACCTAACACTAACAGTCCCCACTAATAAATAATAAAAATAACTAGTTATCACAAATGTTAAAATAATCTCTAAGTATAATTAGTATTTTGTTGTATTGGTCCTATTAGTGTACAACTTCTTGTGGGTGAATCAATAAGAAAAAAAAGAAAGAAAAAAAAGAACCTACTACATTTTTAAGGGCCTAAGTAACTAAATTCCACTGAGTTATATGAGAAATACATACTTACTTGCTTTCTTGAACACATTTTTATAATTAAATAATTTAAGAGCCAGTCTACCTGTTTCTTTGATCCGTTTTATTTTTTCAATTTAATTATAATTCAGTATATACCCAGCTCACAAAAATGATCATATAGTATGCATATATATTTGAAAGAATGTCAAATTTGTTCAGTTTCACAAAATATTTAACATTGTCTCACATTTTTTACTTATTCACCCAGCTGAGTGATTCTTATATATATATATATATATATGTATATGTATATGTGTGTGTATATATATATATATATATATATATAATTCTATTTGTTATAGTTCAGGAAGGATTTATTTTTCTTGTAAATAGAAAAAATTCTCTGCATAGAAGCGTGAACATGTTAGCACATGACTAACATCCTCAAAAGGCTAAAGAAATAGAAAAAGTCTGGCAAGGATGCTAACAAGACAGTAAGACAGCAAGATGATAATAATACAAAGTTCCACGGAACATTTTTTGGTCTTTTATGTATATAAAGTATTCTGTTCTTCTTACTGTTTAAGTAATAGCCTGAAAAACAGAACTTAAAAATGTTCTTGATAAAAGAATATCTTTAAATTCTCACTTCTTGTGAGATTGTGGACCAAGTAATGTCCCCAGAAGGAAATATAATCCTTCCTTTAGTATTACTATAATTCACAAAATCACAGAATCATCTAGGCTGGAAAAGACCTTCAAGGTCATCAAGTTCCACCACCCACCTAACTACCAAGTCCCTAAGCACCATATCCACATGTCTCTTAAATAAACTCCAGGGATGGGGACTGCACCACTTCCCTAGGCAGCCTGTTCCAATGCCTAACCACCCTTTCTGTGAAGAAATACTAACATCCAATCTAAACATCTCCTAGTGCAACTTGTGGCTGTTTCCCCACACCATTATCATTTGTCACCCAAGAAATGAGACAGACACCCTCCTCACTGCAACCTCCTTTCATGCAGCAGTAGAAAGCAATTAGGTCTCCCCTCAGCCTCCTCTTCTCAACCTCAATTCCCTCAGCCACTCCTCTTATCTCTTGTTTTCTAGTCCCTTCACCAGCTTTATTGCTCTCATCTGCACATGCTCAAGCAATTCAATATACTTCTTGTAGTGAGGGGGCCCAAACTGAACACAACAGCAGAGGTGTGGTCTTGCCAGTGCTGTGTACAAGGGGACAATCACTTCCCTAGTGCTTTCCTAATTCCTTCTGATGCAGGCAAGGATGGCACCTGTGCACATTGCTGGCTCCTGTTCAGATGTCTGTCAAGCAACACCTTAGTCTATCAAGTTCCCTTTAGAGGCTGCAGTAGCTGGAATCATCATAAAATGGGTGGAATTTGTTGTGGAGGTAAACTTAGAATTTTATTTAGATTTTTTTTTAGAATTAAAAAAGAGGCTGCTACTTCAGTAGTCTTTTGAGGAAACTGAACAGTTTTCATATGAAACCATTGCAGCCAAATTCAGAAGGAAGTAACTTTTGAAGAATATACATGTTTAAACACGCATTATACTAATTAATCCATTAATTGCACATAATGCTTAATATTATGTCTCTTAAAGGTAATGTTGTGGTGTTTAGCACTGTAAAGATTCAATGACCTGTGGATAAAGTTATTTTCTTAAATTATTATCCTATTCCTGCTGAAGTTACTAGCTTTTAGATGTGCAGAATTAGCCTCCTTCAGCTGAAATGAGGATTACATAGTCTGGTCAGTAACACTGAAGATGACTGAATTATATTAATGGCAAAGTCTTTTACACCATTCCAGTTGATAAGGCAACAGCATGCTTCAATAAATGTAGCAATGGGTAGCAAAATAAAATTCTTTTGAGTACCCTGGGGGTGTTTGGGTTTGCTGTATTATAAATAAGGCATTCATATTACCCTTCTGTGTTTCTGCGGCACAGTGAAGCTAATAAGTGCAACTAATAGAATTGCAAATAAAATTCTATTAAAAATATTTGTTCAGTGACCCTTCCACTTTCAAGAATTTTTGACTTCTTGTAGCTGTTGGTGCTGCTCTACAGTTTCCAGCCATCTTAAATTTTCCCTCTGTTTTGTTTTGTGATACTCTCTTAATTGGCTTTTTGCTCCTGTTTGTTAGCAACTTGTCTTAATGAATTCAATGAAAAGAGTGTGATATTATGTGCTGAATATTTTATGACCTAATTTAAGACATCTTAAAACCAAGGGAGCACAAAATGAGCATCCTGTGGCAGAGGGTGCAAAAATCTACTTCTCTCGCTCACGCTTAGTTGACTTGAACTACAAACTGTCATAGCTTGAAGTAATTTTCAGTGTCTTCATGGTCACAATGGATTGTGACTTTGACTTTTGCTCAGATTCAGAAAATACTTTCCAGAAACTTGCAAGGCTTTATTGTAGTGCTTGCCAAGGTGGGAGTTTTGCTGGCATTCCAGGGACAGTGTTTGTCAACTCAAGAGACTATGCCACAAGAGAGTATGACCAGTGAAGACAAGGCCACTGCACTAACTTTGTTTTCTTAGGAAATGAATTGCAATCTCAAAACAAAGTCCTTAGAAGGTCTGGAGAACAAGTCTTACAAAGAGAGGCTAAGGGAGCTGGGATTGTTCAGCCTGGAAAAGAAGAGGCTCAGGAGCAACCTTATTGCACTTTATAGGTACCTTCAAGGAGGCTGTAGCAAGGTGGGGGTTGGTCTGTTCTCCCATGTGCCTGGTGACAGGATGAGGCTAAAGTTGTGCCAGGGGAGGTTTAGGTTGGATATTAGGAAGAACTTCTTTACTGAGAGGGTTTTGAGGCATTGGAATAGGTTTCCCAGGGAAGTGGTTGAGTCACCATCCCTGGAGGTCTTTAAAAGATGTTTAGATGTAGAGTTTAGTGATATGGTTCAGTGGAGGACTTGTTAGTGTTAGGTCAGAGGTTGGACTAGATGATCTTGGAGGTCTCTTCCAACCTAGATGATTCTGTGATTCTGTGAATTCAATGTGAGATTTCTTGACTACAGTCTCACTGACATTCAGCTTCAGTTGAAAGCAAATACACTTGTGGAAAAACGATTACCATATTATTAAAGAAACATCAGTGGACTTTGGAGTGAAGAACTTTTTTTTTTTTTTTTTTTTGAGACAGAAATAAGATACATGCAAGTAGGATAAGATTTTACTGTCTTTTGAATGAACTCATATTACAACAGTGTGCAAGGATATTACAACATAATTGCTTTGTTAATGGTTGATGGGATTACTTTGTATAGATGTTTTCCTAAGTTTGGATAAATGTAAATGTGTGTAAATGTGAAATAAAGGCCTCTTTATTTTAAAAATTTTGCTCATCACAGGCATATCAATAAATTACTATTCTAATAGAATCACTACTAAAAAGCAAGTTCCTCTAAATGCTGATGTTATCACTAAGAAAGCACAGTGATAAACATCCTACATTTTTGAGTAGTAAGAATCCATTACATCAGTGAGAGTGAATGGGTGTTGCAGACAGCATATGTTCCAAGTATCTCTATCTCCAAAAAATCTCCAAAATGGAGATTTTGCCTAAACATGTTTCAGTGACAAAAAGGTTTTCAAGCATAGCATTCACAGTGCCATTCATCCAGTCTCATCAGTTTTGATCAACCACTGCATTATCCAAACTCAACAACAGTAGTGAAGGCTGTCAATGGAGACATGCTACTCCCTTTCACAGAAACGTAACAATATTAAACTAAGGTATCTTCCACATTTACCCTTATTGCTTATTTAGAAGAAAATCAAAACATGATTTATATATTGTAAATGTCAGCTTAGCATGCTATAACCAAGAAATGGACAGAGCATTGAGAAAGCATCGAAAGGAAATCATAATCAAAATGATGAAAATTTTAATGATTTATGTTTAGTGAAGAGCCTAGTTTTATCCAGCTTCATGTTACCTAACAAGCACAACTCAGCAGATGGTGAATTCAGAAAATCAAATGGATTATATTCAAACAAATGTAAAAGCACATTGAATAGTCATATCAAGGACTGCCACAATTTTAACTTTGCCAAACTGGAAATGACTCCAAGAAAGAAATCCCAAGATGAACTGAGTAGATATGAGACACAGAGACAAAGACTAGAATGGAAGAGAAATGGATTGCACAATGAAGTTCAAGCTTCAATACTTAAAACCAAGGAAAACAGAGTTAGGCAAAGGAGAACACTAGAAAAGAATGTTAAGAACAATAAAAAATGAGGAGAGGCAAAGAATAAGAAAGCAAATAAAACACTGGAAAGCAGTTGTGCCTTGCAGTGTGAAAGCACTGTATGAAAGGATATATGTGGTTATAGACAGAAATGTGGAATAACCCTGAAATCAGTCACTGGTTTCAAAAGCTAAAAAGAAATCATACTGCTCTAATAAACAACGTACATAAATTTTGAAGAACAACCTGCATTCAAGATCAAGAAATTTCACATCCAACATTTATACTGAACATGTTGGTTGAAAACTACTTCACGTTAATGCTCAGTCAATTTCAAAGGTGATTGATAGACCCCAGATATTTGCTAGATCTTTGGTTTGATAGACTAAAATGATTGATAGAGCAAACTGACATTGTAGAATCATTTTATGTTGCATCAAATCTCAACAGTTGTTAATGTCCCTCAGGACAAGATAATAGTTTAACATGAATACTATGAAACGTATTTCCTTGCTTTTTCTCTTATCACTGCTAAGATCTAAAGGATAAATAAGTAGATAGAAACCCAAATATTGTTCATATTATGGACACAACTGAGCAAAAAAGGCAAACACTATTTTGTTTGCAAAATTATGACAAAGCCTTGAAAAGGTAAAAGAGAAGAAATGCTTAATATGGTAGAACAGCTCACCAGTTTCAACAGTCCTGTAAAAGTCCATGGAAACACCATAAACGAGATATTATCAAGGCAAGAAAAAGTACAACTATTCATTTAGCTTAAGAATAGATGGAATCAAAGGTACTCAGGAGAGATTCTTGCCAACACTGAAACATTTCAAATCAAATACATGACTGAGAGTTTCAAAGTGTTTTGTATAAAAAAAGGCCTCTTGGAAACAATAACGGAGATAAACCTCACATAGTTTAAGATATCTGAAAAGAAAACATAGAGGGATATGATGGTTCCCATAGGCTCACTGCTGGTAGACTGTAGCTGTGATAACACCTAAGACAATCTTGTATTTGTTTGAGCAAATATATAAAGTTGGTTTTGAAGAATCCATAAAGTCCCTATTTTTTTTTTTCTTTTCTTTTTTCTTTTTACTGAAGCAAAGATGTTCTCAACAAAACTAGAATCTCAGATATAACTTCCATCAGCTGGTTGTCTCCAAATTCAGCAGAAATTTTGCTTTGACTACCCTGTGACAGCATTAAGTAGAAACCAAGTGGTATGGAGAAATGAGTACAGGCACCAGGAAACAAGGGAAAAAATATTTTTGAGAGTAGAAGATATCAGTATCAGTAATTGTGAATGTAATACAGTTCAATGCAACTGAAGATGCAGTAACAAGTACAGATTGCTATACACTTG
The DNA here is from genome assembly GCF_963932015.1 of Anas acuta. NCBI lineage: Eukaryota > Metazoa > Chordata > Aves > Anseriformes > Anatidae > Anas > Anas acuta. The sequence continues at coordinate 42,541,914 of NC_088983.1, read as the reverse complement.
CTATGGGGAAAGTTTTTCTCATTGTTGTCCGCCAGTGATCTTTATATTAAATAAATAATAAATAAAAGCTCTGAAAATGATATATCTCCAGATTTTCTAACATTGTAGTTTTTTCCTTTATTAGCCAGTGTTTCTCATTCTGAAATAAATAGACTGAAATAACTGTGAAACTTTCTACCTAAGATTATGTAGAGACAAAAAGAGAATAAACTGAATATTGATAAAAAGCCAGAAAAAAATCCAAATGCAGAAGAAAAGGACAATCTAAAGAAATTCAAGTTGTTCTCAAAATGGAATAATTTATTGGGAAAAAGCTTCTCCTATTTATAAAGATCTTTCAAAGCTTTTCAAAGCTGAAAAGACTTGGTGACATGAATGACAATGACAATGTTTTTTATTGACACATCTTTGGATACTGTTTTTAGTGTTAAACATGAATATACAGCCAATTACCTAAGGTTAGCAATATCTTTGTTGTGGTTTACTACTGGGACTTGCCTTTCCATCACTAATTTAGTATCATAATGGTGCTAAAGCAAAAACTGCAATGCACTCAAATCACAAACATCTGTTATTCAAAATATGTCAAAAGATGTCACCTACATCTCCCTACTTTCCTTTTTTTGTATTGCTCAAACTTTATTGCTAAAAAGGTTGCAGAGCCTGTCAAAGGATGCTGACTTTTTTTTTTTTTTTCACTGAATTTGGACACTGGTGAAGCTATAACTACAGATTATTTTTTCCTTATGTCATTCTACAAAAATTGTAGTCTAAAACACTTACCTAAGTAACTACAAGACACTGTAAGTTAGAGTCTATCAGATTTCAGAGGCGAACTTTTCACTCTGCTGTTTGCAAAATACAGATAGTACAAGGGAGAAAAAAATAAAATGAGTCTCGAAAAAATGTTCTAGTTCAGGCACAGAAAATTGAAGAGCTCATATTTTACTATAAACTTTCTTTTCTTATACCATGATCTTCAACTCTTTCTTCTTTGGTAATCTGTCCTATTTTTGAAGGATCAGAAAATTTACTCTCCTACCAAGCTCCATGCCGAGCTTTCCTCTTACCCTTTCCTGATTGTTAGTATTGTTACAACTTGTTCACGGTAAATACATCAGATTATCTTTCACAGTTTGCTCAAGCTCTTCCACCTCCACAAAGCTGTCAAAGCACTGTTTGAAAAAACACAAATATACAAGTAGAAAATTACCATCTTGACAGAAAGTTTTCATTCTTCATTTGCACAAAAACTTTATACTTTACTTTGATGCTGATTTAAAGATCAAAGCCAAAATTTCTTTAAGTGGTATATTCTTTATTGCAGCGCTGGATGCACGGGGGATCCTTCCGCCTATCGTGCATGTTCGAAGTGACAAAATATCTCATATTTATACAGCGAAACAATGAATATTCAATTAGCACGCATACATATTCATTACATAACCCCGCCTACCCTCGCTTCGTATGCTAATTAGCTTATCAGTCCTTGCGCTTGCGCAAAGCCTTCCAAGAATTGTGGGCCGGGGTCTCCAGGATGTGGGCAGTGGTCTTTGGGAGGAAGGCCGTAGGTCTTCCTCGTAATGCACTTTTCACCTTTGCTTAATCAGTTGTTTTCCAAGCTGTAAAAATGCTGAGTTGGCTTTCAGTTTAACTGAGGGTCGGCAGATAACAGGAAGTCTCAGTTAACAAGACAAGACAATTGACTCAAGTTATCTCAAGTCTCAGCCTGACTGAGGGTTAACAGATACTCGGATGTTTTCAAATAACAAGATGCTTAAACATAACAAAAGGTCTACAGATAACAAGATGTCGTTTACTTTGTCCTTGCTAACTTTTAACCACAAGTTTTATTCTATCCTAAAGTGAGTTTATACTATATCAATGCAAACACCAAACTTATCTTATAAATCGGATATTTAAGACAATTTCAAATAAATTAATCTTTAATGCCCAAACAATATATATTTTCCAGAAAATGAGCCATCTTTTGCACATGGGCAGCAGATAAAGTTCATGCGTGTTAAAGAATAAAGATCTTTGAAAAAAAAAAAAATTTTTTTTTTCTCCTTACCCTCCACTTCAGGCCAGAAAATGCAAGTAAGTCATTTGGAAGATGGGTAAATAAATTGTCTCAGAAACAAGTTTCATACTTCAGCTCTTACACCTGGAAACCTTGCAGTACTTCCTTTTTTATGCTATTATTCCTTTATTTCTAGTTCTAACAATTATACTTTACAAATGTTATATATGGAGTGGTAATTCGTGTCGAGAAAATGGTTGATATTAATAAAGAAGGGAGTGTGGCCATGGGGTTTGGAAAGCCCCGTGGTTGCGATAACATTAGACTCTTAACGATGAGGCCATCAGGAATGTAAAAGAGTTTAGAGGGAACAAAGAAGGGTGATTCAGGAGACTCCGTGCAGTCTCGGGTTGCTTGTTCTCCAGCCGTTAAGGCATGGAAGTTTCTGGGTGTTTGCTGCTATTGTTATATTCAAATGTTGTTATATTCAAAGCTGTTTGACCGTTGTTTTGAAAAAAACTGCTGTGGGGAGAACGGTATAAGAGGGGAGCCTGCCCTCAAGATAAATAAATAAATAAATAAATAAATAAATAAATAAATAAATAAATAAATAAATAAATAAATAAATAAATAAATAAAAATAAATAAATAAATAAATAAAAAATAATAATAAAAAAAAGGCAACACGATGAAGTTACGTCGTCAATAAAGAAGCAGAAAGAAGGAATGAAAAGGAACAGGCTGGCAGAACGGAGACCAGGACGGGAACAGGCACTTTGATCGCCTCATGAAGATAGGTTCAGCCAAACTCAGCAAACCGCTCAGAGAAGCTCATACAGAAAGTCGCTGGAAATAGGCACACCGGAGCTGGAGAGAAGCTCGAGCTGAGAGAAGCAGACCTGTGCACACAACTGCCTCTCGCTGCTAAGCAGCTGCGCATTATGGGGAATCATACGTCCTTAGAAACAAAGACTGTCCTGGTAACCTTACAGCTTATTCTCCTTGTTAACAATCGGACAGTTTATGATCCTGAAACATGAGACCAAACTGAGGTCAAGGTGTGGGACTCTGCAACTAAAAACGGCAAGGTTGCAGTGGGATTGCTCGGCACCTGGCGAGCAGTCTCTGAGGCCTTAAAGAGCCCTGTGGGACCACAGTCAGAAACGTGTGGTTTGCCAGACAGTGAGGGAGCTGCGGGCTCCTTTACTGATCCGACTGCTACGCCATGGGCCCCTCTGCTGCTACAGCCATCGCAGGCCTTTGCTGTTACGCCCCCTGCTGACCTGGACGTGCCTTTTGACCCAGGCCCAATTGGCCTTGAAAAGGAGATGGATATGCTTTTCTTCAATCCAGGAAGAAAGGGATGCATAAGGCCTGAAGACCGAGTTGCTTGACAACTTAAAGCAAGATATATTGTTCAAAAGGAATGGAAAATGGAGACTGTTAAGTCATGGAACTTAAAGGATTGTTTGTTACCTTTCCTGATTGTATGTATGTGTAGGCATACTCATGTTTAGTATGTAAAGCAATGTTCTATATATTTAGAATGTTTGATGTTTGTGTGTGCGTGTTGGTGGAGCGTAGACTCCCTGCACACCCAGCGCTGTTTACTTACCTTTTATAGCTTTTATACCTTTTATAGCTTTTATAGCTTTTATACGTTTTATAAGTATAAATATTACTAAATTCAGATTGAGATGAGATTTCATTTATAACACAAAGATTCCTGATGATGCTTATTGATTTCTGTTATTGCTGATCAGAACTTTTGGTTTTCATTAGTGTTTATCCTAGTTCCATAAACAATTGCATTCCATTTGACTCAATTGTCCTACAAATCCAGTTTGCTACCTCAGTTCTTTGTCAGCTGTGCATTATGAAAGTGTTCCTGGTTTTCCCAGTAACAATGGCTGCATTTCAGTAGTTGATAAACAGGTCCTCATTCATGCAATTTAAAAAGCATTCCGATGGCTCTTAATTAATAATAGAATCATAGAATCATAGAATCATAGAATATCCTGAGTTGGAAGGGACCCTTAAGGATCATCAAGTCCAACTCTTGACACCGCACAGGTCTATCCAAAAGTTCAGACCATGTGACTAAGCGCACAGTCCAATCTCTTCTTAAATTCAGTCAGGCTCGGTGCAGTGACCACTTCCCTGGGGAGCCTGTTCCAGTGTGCAACCACTCTCTCTGTGAAGAACTTCCTCCTGATGTCAAGCCTAAACTTCCCCTGCCTCAGCTTAACCCCGTTCCCGCGGGTCCTGTCGCTGATGTTAAGGGAGAAAAGGTCTCCTGCCTCTCGACACCCCCTTACGAGGAAGTTGTAGACTGCGATGAGGTCTCCCCTCAGCCTCCTCTTCTCCAGGCTGAACAGGCCCAGTGACCTCAGCCGTTCCTCGTACGTCTTCCCTTCCAGGCCTTTCACCATCTTCGTAGCCCTCCTCTGGACACTCTCCAACAGTTTCATGTCCTTTTTATACTGTGGTGCCCAGAACTGCATGCAGTACTCGAGGTCAGGCCGCACCAGCGCAGAGTAGAGCGGGACAATCACCTCCCTCGACCTACTAGCGATGCCGTGCTTGATGCACCCCAGGACACGGTTGGCCCTCCTGGCTGCCAGGGCACACTGCTGGCTCATATTCAACTTGCTGTCTACCACGACCCCCAGATCCCTCTCTTCTAGGCTGCTCTCCAGCGTCTCATCGCCCAGTCTGTACGCGCAGCCAGGGTTTCCCCGTCCCAGGTGCAGGACCCGGCACTTGCTCTTATTGAACTTCATGCGGTTAGCGATCGCCCAGCTCTCCAACCTATCCAGATCCCTCTGCAAGGCCTTTCCACCCTCATTCGAGTCCACAACTCCTCCAAGTTTGGTGTCATCGGCAAACTTGCTCAAAATGCCTTCTATTCCTACATCCAGATCGTTTATAAAAATATTGAAAAGTACCGGCCCTAAAATGGAGCCTTGAGGGACCCCACTAGTGACCGCCCGCCAGCCTGACGCTGCGCCATTCACCATAACCCTTTGGGCCCTGCCCGTTAGCCAATTGCTCACCCATCGTATGATGTTTTTATTTAGCTGTATGGTGGACATTTTGTCCAGTAGGATCCTATGGGAAACCGTGTCAAAAGCCTTGCTGAAGTCCAAAAAAATCACATCAGCTGGTTTCCCTTGGTCCACCATACGGGTGATCTTATCATAAAAGGAAATCAGGTTAGTTAGGCAGGACCTACCCTTCACAAACCCATGCTGGCTGGGACCAATGACTGCTTTGTCCCCCAGGTGCGCCTCAATACGTTCAAGAACCATCTTCTCCATGATTTTACCAGGCACTGACGTGAGACTGACAGGCCTGTAATTGCTAGGGTCTTCTTTCTGACCCTTCTTGAAAATCGGCACAACATTTGCTAGCTTCCAGTCTACCGGGACCTCTCCAGACTCCCAGGATCGTTGAAAAATAATTGAGAGAGGTTCCGCGATGACGTCCGCCAGCTCCTTCAGCACCCGGGGATGAATCCCATCCGGACCCATGGACTTGTAGGGATCCAGGTGGAGTAGCAAATCCCGCACACGTTCAGGGTCGGTTGGGAGTTTGTCATCCCCACCGTCCCGGTCCTCCAGCTCAGGGCACGCTGGGTCCCAAAGCCCATCATCGGCATTGAAGACAGAGGCAAAGAAGGCGTTAAGCGTCTCTGCTTTGCCTATGTCATGGTCTGTGAGAAGACCTTCCCTATCAAGGAGCGGCCCTATGTATTCTTTAGTTCTCCTTTTTCCATTCACATATCTAAAAAAACCCTTTTTATTTTCTCTCACAGACACAGCCAGCTTCAACTCTAGGTGTGCTTTAGCCACACGAATTTTCTTCCTACAAACACGAACAGCATCCCTGTATTCTTTCCATGTCACCTGGCCCTCCTTCCAGTAGCGAAACACTCTCTGTTTCCGCCTAATCTCCATAACAATGTTCCTGGTCAGCCACGCCGGCCTCCTGCCACGCCTGCCTGACTTGCGGTATTTAGGAATTGCCTGATCTTGTGCTTCTAGGAGGCATCGCTTAAAGAGTGACCAGCACTGGTGGACATCAAGGCCTTCAAGAGCAGCTTCCCAGGGGACCTTGCTGACTAGTTCCCCGAGCAGCCTGAAGTCCGCCTTCCCCATATCTAGGGATGAGGTTTTGGTGGCACTTTTCCTTCTGTCACCGTAAATTTTGAACTCAACCACTTCATGGTCGCTATGACCGAGGCGGCTACCAATCACCACATCTCCCACCAGACCCTCTCTGTTTTCTAGCAACAGGTCAAGGAGGGCGCCTTTCCTAGTTGGCTCCGTTAGCACCTGCACCAAGAAGTTATCATCTAGGTGCTTCATGAACTTCCTGGACTTGCTCGTGTCAGCCGTGTGGCACTCCCAGTTAACGTCTGGCAAGTTGAAGTCCCCCATAAGGACAAGGGGAGTTAATCTCGAGGCCTCTCTTAGTTCTGTAAAGAATAAGTTATCGGCGCTATCGTCCTGGCCAGGCGGTCTGTAATAGACTCCCACAACGACATCCCCTTTATTCGTTCGTCCCTTGATCCTTACCCAGAGGCTCTCAACTTTGCCATCGCCGACCTGGAGTTCCACACAGTCCAGCCCCTGCTTCACATACATCGCCACCCCACCACCTCGCCTACCCTGCCTGTCCCTCCTGAAGAGCCTGTAACCGTCTATCGCAACACCCCAGTCACAGGACTCATCCCACCAGGTTTCGCTTATGCCGATGATGTCGTAGTTGCGGGACTGGGCCAGGACTTCTAGCTCATCCATTTTATTCCTCATACTGCGTGCGTTCGTGTAGAAGCATTTCAGGTGCGTCTCCTTACACTCAGCACCTTGTGGATCTAACCGAAGGACCCCACTGGCACACAGCCCCTCTGATTCTAGTGTACTTAGGTCTTCACCGGTGTGCCTGGTTTTAGCCCCTTCCCCCTTCGACTCTAGTTTAAAGCCCTATCTATCAGCCCTGCCAACTCCTGACCAAAGATCCTTACCCCTCTCCGAGAGAGGCCCATCCCATTCGGTGCCATCAGGCCCGGCGTAGCATAGACCTTCCCGTGGTCAAAGAACCCAAAGTTCTGCCGGTCACACCAGTCTCGAAGCCACGAGTTTATGCGAACAGCACGCCTTTCAGCTTCGATCCCCCCTATCGGAAGGACAGAGGCAAACACAACCTGCACGCCTGAACCTCTAAGTTGTCGCCCCAAATCCCTAAAGTCTCTTTTGATCGCCTCCGGACTTCTTTTTGCTACTTCATCGCTACCAGCCTGAAAGACCAGTAGCGGGTAGTAGTCAGTGGGCCGTACCAGGCACTTGACTTTCTTGGCAACGTCCCTGACCTTGGCCCCAGGGAGGCAGCAGACTTCCCTACGGGTAGGGTCAGGCCGACAAATAGGGCCCTCTGTTCCCCTAAGGACAGAGTCTCCCACAACAATCACCCTCCTGTCTTTCTTGGTGGAGGCAGTCCTGATGCGTGGAGTCGACCTCCTCGCCCTAGGCATCCTCCTGGGTACACTTTCTATCTCTTCCTCAGTTGCTGGTCTCTCAGTCTCCAGGGCCTCAAACCTGTTTTGTAAGGGCACCTGGCAAGGTGGGGCTGGAAGGGGAGGGCATCGCCTGCCATGTCGAGCAGGGACCAGTTTCCATTCCTCCTCAACTCCCAGATCCCCTCCCTCTGCCCGATGGCAACAGGGCAGGGGGTCCACCCCCATTTGGGGTGTCTCACCCCGGTACCTCTCCTTGAGGCCCTGTAGGGAGTTGCTCCACCAGTCTATCTCCCGCTCACACTCCCTGATGGCCCTCAAATATATATAATAATAATATAATAATTAATATAATATAATTATTAATATTAATATTAATAATTAATATAATAACTAATAATAATAATAAAAGCTTTGTTAATAATTCTACATGCATATAGCACATTACAGCCATCAATTCACATTACTTGCTCAGTAGTGGCACTTGGAGAATGGTGTATACTGTATGTTTAACTGTGCAATTGTTGTGCATGCTATCTAATCAGCTAGATTTTAAAGGGGTCACACTGTTGCTACAAAGAGGGAGAGCTTTATCTTCCAGCTGGCTTATCCTCCTAGCACTTATCCTCTAGTTAGCTCTTTTTCAGTTTCTATCCCTTTGAAAGGTTTAGAGAAAACACTTCAAAGTGTTGTTTTTCAAAGGTGTGGTACTTCAGATAAACTCCCCTCCAGTCTGACCCTCTCTTCGTATTTCCCATCTCATGCACATTCACATTCAGCTTTCTCTTCACTAGTTTGTTGCTGTTACATTCAGGAACCAAGCCTGAGGCTGACTTCCCATGTAAAATCAAAATATTTATAAAAAATGAAAATGAAAAAAGTGAAAAAAAAAAAAAAAAGATACTATAATCTTTCATTTAGCAGCTTCACAGTACTTCAGTTTTACTGAACTCACTGTAGAATGAGCAGATTGACCAAGAGGATTCAAAATTAAAAGTTAATTAAGTGCACTTAATCCATTCAATAATTGACAATTTTTTCAATAGACCATTAAAATAGATGCCTAATTTAAACTTTTTTCCGAAGCACCTAAAGAAATTAAATCTCAATAAATATTTTGCTACTTATCTCTGTGGCTATACCTGTCTGTCGTCTGTCTAATGTGTAGATTTTTTTCTAGGCATGTGCAACACATTGTCTTGCCCTTTCATTTGGTTGAATGGGTTCTTTGTGATAAATATGTGAGGCAGTCCAAAGTACATAAGTAATGTAGAGTCTACTGATTGCCATGTAGCATAGCTCTATTCCCAAGTAATAAACTATGGGAAGTCTCATATCAAGTACAAACTCCGCCAGTGCAGGTTAAGTGGCCTACAATTTCACTTCCTACGCTATTTTCAGAGTTCATATTTTCCTTGTATTTTTTTAAAGCCCCAGCAAGAAAAATGGCCTTCCTCACAGTCAGTTACCAAACATTATGATGAAAAAAATAATGCAATGACAAAATAATTGTTCATCACTGTTCTTGTTAATTTTCCCTTGGTTTTCTAGCCAACTCAAGTGTATTACACATGACATCTGATGTAGGATTAGTGTCATCAGGGGCTGGTCATTGAGACTGGTAAGCTATTCTGTAAAGCACCTCAGCTTCTATAGTGACACGCACAATGTTAAAAAAAAAAAAAAAAAAAAAAAAAAGGTCATGCTGACCCTAGCAGGCTCCTTAGCATGCACTAACTTGGCACTGTGTCATCGCTGCCACCTGCTCATTCACTGGCAGAAAGAACAAGATGATGTGTTTTGGCAAACAGACTTCCAGAAGCTCAATCACTCACATGGCAACGAAAGCAGAAGGGAACGAACACTCATGAGAAATTGTTCCTGAGGGAACATCCTGCATGACTGCCAGGACTGCTAGCCCGTCATTCCATCCAACATCCCTTCTCTTCTCCATCTGCAGAATCATGATACTCTGTACCTCTGGTTGGCCTTGTGTACTCTCGTAGATGATATATTTGAAAACTTGAGTAGGTTCAGAATAATAGTACTGGAAAGTGTACTGCTCATTGGCTAACTTCCACATCACACTTCCAAAGACTGTGATAACTTGACTTAGTGACATGGGATATTTAAAGAAGGATATGCAGCAATGACAGCAGAACCACTGCTGTTTTAATACAATTTACAAGCTAGTACCATTTGTGTTTTGTACTCTTGTATACACTTCCTTATGACAAATGTGTTAAAAAAAATATAATAGGCAGAAGTAAACACTATCACAGAGAAAAAAAAAAGTATTAAGAAATAAATGTTGGCTTTTCTAAATATCATTCCTTCTGGGATTTGCTTTCCTTTAAGAAACCATAGTATGATCTAAATAAATTGCTGCAATTATGGCTCTGATTCAGAAAAGCACTTCAACACATATTTAACGCAAGCATGAACTTGGCATGTATACTCCTGAGTGCTGGATTATGATGGTATTGCTGTAACTGAAGATAGGACCCCCCTAACTTATATTCAGTACACAGCAAAAATAAAACTTTTAGAAGTCAGATCAACAAAATAAGTCAACTTTTGACTCAATATAGACTCAATACATATAGTATATATATATATAGTATGTAGTATATATACTATATAGTATAGATAGAGTATAGACTCAATATAGTAAGTATAGACTCTGCAACTGAGTCCACAACACTGTTTATCCCAGCTTTTATTTGACTGATCTTGAAATAGCCATTTTACTTTGGCAAGTACTAACTAGTTTTTTCAACTGAACACTAACTACTAGGTGTCCTTGAAAGGAAATATATATATTTATATATCCATCTTAAGCACTCATTTATTTCATAAAAAAAAAAAAAAAAAAAAAAAAACAAAAACAATTCAGCCTTAAACCAGCCACCAGATTTTTTTTTTTATTTTTTTTTGGAATGAAATTAACTAATAAGACCAATAGAATATGGCCAGCATAGGCAACCATGTGGAAGACTGAAATTTTAATCATACATGATAAAAGTAACTGGCAAATGAATATTTGTTTATAGTCCAGCAGATCTACCTATCTTATTAGGAAAAATAAAACAAAAATGAACTTTACAACAACAGCTTAAATCAGGACCATTTTAATATTTTTCAACTTTGATCTTAAGGCACAGTTAGCTAGCTTCACCATTAAGCGCTCTAAGTCCCTGTTAGCTGAAAGAACTGTTTTCTTTGCTTTCTTCCAATGCTGATGTTCAGTCCTGCAAACAGTATTATACATAGATGGAACTGAAGGAAGATCAGAAATTTTTACCTCCTTCTACTTATTTCTTCTCATCTTTTCTTACACCAAAGAACCAGCTGCTTTTCAAGGAAGAAGATTCAGTGAGTTCTTTTCCCTTACTGAAAACAAGCTCAGTATTGTTTTGCCTTTTTTTTTTTTCCCCCTTAGAGAGACTTCTAAGGGAAGTAAGGACTTTCCACTGCAGAAATCAACACATTAAACATCTGTAAACTCTTCTTGTCTGGTCTAGCTATTTTCTTCATGTTCTGTAAATTTGAATAGGCAACAGTCAAGAAGGCAGTATGCCATAGCGGGGCAGGACCCTGTGGAAAAAAAATAATGCAAAAGAGGTAAGGAAGAAGCAAGTAAAGGTACAATCTAGCAGAGGTTTTGAAGGCATGGAGGCAACAGAAATACTGAGAAAAAAAAAAAAAAGTTAGAGGTAAGTGTCCAAAGTCTGGATAAGGGCTTTAGGCTGCAGCATTTAAACTGCTTCTCAGCAGTAGCTTTGTTTTTATTGCAGAATGTTGTTTCCCCATCTTGACTTTTAAACTTTTGGATTTTGACAGCACTATGAGGTAAAGGTCTTCTATGACTCATTAACTTCCCATGTTCTACTCTCCACTCTTATGTTTAAAGTTTAAGAATTAATGTGGCAGCAAAACCACAGTAACAACACCATGATTTATGGCTAAAGACTATTGAATAACTTCACATTTGAGTAGGCATTGGGATTTGAGAGAATCCTTATAAATAATATTGAACAGTTAGAGCACATATATAAAAAATACAAAAGCCAAGAATGTAAATGCCATGTGATGCCTTGTACGTGAGGCTATATAGGAAACAATGTTCTTTATGCAGATTCTAGATCAGAGTCTGATCTCACCTATGATCATATAATCCTATTTAATCCCTCTGATTTTTAAAAACTACAATTAATATTGATGTGTATAAGAAAGAAATCTGATGAAAATGACACATTGTGTGTTATATCACTTCCTGTTCCTGTGCTAAAACTACAAATTGTTATAACTAGTGTACCATGAATATTGTAACTGCTGCTGCAAAGGTCTAACTGTGTCTGTCATCTGTCACTTCTTTACCCATTTTATGAGACAATCAATAAGACTCTTCATGTTGTTCCTTTTTATGGATCATTGAGCTCTTATCAAACACTCAGTGAACTATAGATTAATGGACAAACTGGGGAGTATTAGTATTAGCTTATACTCACCTTGAGTCCTTGTGAACAATAACACTTTAAAATACAGCTTTGCAGAGGTTTAATGCTAAGTTGTGGAATGTATATGGAATTTCAGAGGTTTCTCAGCATCATCAGTTATTCATCTGAAGTGTCGTGGTCCCCGTAAAATCTGCAATTAAAATTAAATGTAAAACAGAATTTTAGCTTTTTTATATGTTAAACTGGGATTTTTTGTTCCACTTAAATATCAGTGCAGAAATACAAGTGGGATCCATTAAAGCACACATTTTATTTGGCTAAAAAGATTATATGTTGCCAACTAAGTGTTTTTATTTATTCATTCATCTGGTTGCAAATGAAGTAAATTTAATTTGGTCTGCCCAAAGTCAAGACAAACTGGAATTTTTATCCATAACTATAATTTTCTTTTATTAGTTGAGCTTTTCTACCTTCAATCCTTCTAGACTCCTGCAGTCTTCATTAACCTCCACATTTATGTTCCCAGCAAAGACTGCAACATTTTCTTTGAGAGACTTTCACATTTTCTCTAGCTGCTGATGAAGATAAATCCCAGCAGTTGTAAGACAGGTAATAAATTTAGATATATATGAAAGTAGGAGACATTACTCATTTTTCTAGAACTTACAAAAAGCTCAGTCTTTATTCTTTGTACTTTTGCTTTTTCAGTGCAACAATTTAAATATCTCTTCTTGTTAACATCAGTAGTCTATAAGCCTATTTTCTGTATACATGTGTATGATTGTACCTGAAACTACTTTAAACAAGGCCCTGTCTCTCTACTGTATTTTTTTCTTTTCTTTTCTTTTCCTTTTCTTTTCTTTTATTTGGTACCATCTTAGTAAGGTTTAATTCACCCACTTTTTTTTTTTTTTTTTTTTTTTTTACATTTTCACACAATTGGCTTGCTTCCTCATTCTTCTTCAGTAAAGCTGCAGTATAGAGACACCTGCTGGGAAATGAATGAACAGAAACAAATGCAAATATCCATCCTAATAAAAACAATAAAAATAACACTAATAATGTAATTCTTTTTTACAGCTTTTAAGCTGGAAAGTATTGTTTAACCTTATTTTATTTGCTATTTTCCATTTATATACAAACCCTATTAACTTGGTACAGAAACATTATAGACATACAAGTTCAATTTGAACATTAAATCTGAAGAAGTTACAACAGAAGTACAGAAGTTACAACAGAAGGGACAGAAATCCCTGTCCAAGGGATTTCACATCTTTCCACATATTTTGACCTTTAACTATTAATCACAAGGAATCTTTGTGATTAGGCCCAGGAATAAGCAATGCCTTGTGCTAAATTCTGTGCGTACCTTTCAGAAGTTTAATTATTTAGGGAAATCAAGTCCTAGATCTAATGATGTTAAATAGGGTGCTTAAAAAAAAAAAAAAAAAAAAGAAAAAAAAAAAGTATATGACAATATAAAAAAACTAGGAAGCATGTAACTAGGAAGCATGAAACTCATGCAGTCCAGCATGTTCACACAAATGAATAGTTAGTGTTTCATTTCAATCTTACATTGAAACTTTTCTCTCACATTTGATCATAATCCCTTATTCATCATAATATTCAACAAAGTCTTAATTACTCACAAAAGCCAGGTTAACATATTTGGCTAATAATTATATTATTTTATTTTATATTATTTTATAATATAAATATAAAATATAAATATAAATATATTTATTTTATATTATTTTATAAAAATTTTACTCATTATATCCTATGTTATCTACTGGATATCTCATTTATTTAGGCACCTAATAATAATTTTTTTTTCCCTTTTTACTCTTTTCTGTAGTTTTTGTTGCAATTTACAAGAAAATAGTTTTCTATTCTGCTTCAAAAATCCCCTGAGAATATGTGTTGTAGCACATGCTCCAAAACCTTGCTTACGAGTTAATGCATTCCTAAAAAAAAAAGTCATTCTAGCAGTTAATATTTTATGAATAATTTCCTAAAAAAAACAACAACAAAAACTTAAAAACATATTAACATGAAAATTATTCATTTTTTTTCCTTTTCTCCAATAGTGTAAACAACATTTTCCAAATGATCACACTCAGAAAGAAATTCACTAAAGTACTTTTAAGCTGTTATGTTTTGTTCTTGGCTTGAGGCACCTTGCTACAGGTGGGAATCACAGCACTCAAAGTGGTGTGATTCCACATTCTAGGAATGACAATTGAGGGAGATTCACCATATATGTCAACTAATTCAATCCAGTTTCATTCTGCCTCCAGATTTCAGAATAATTGTTTCAATGCTCCCGTTCATCCTCTGCTTTCTAAGGAAATATAGGGCTGGGGAGGATGGGGCACTTGAGAGTAGCATGTTTATATATTATTAATTTGGCCCAGTAAGAATATGAACAAAAGGAAATTTTCTACTATAAATGAAAAACAAAACAAAACAAAACAAAACAAAAACAAGTTTTCACTACAAAAGTTGCATGAAAGGTTGTAATCCAGCTCTGTACTTTCTGCTATTTATTAGCTTCTGAAAGTTTCTGAAACCATTTTCCAAGAGCACACTTTTGGTATCAGTCACTTAAATGAAAGAGTTCAGAAGTTTTGTATACCATTTAATCACATCCTTTGCAACTTCCTTCTAAACTTATACATATACCTTATTCTGTTTATTCCTGCTCAGTTTCTTCATCTTTTCTATGACTTGCTCTTTTGACTCCATAATTCTTAATACCTAATAAACACCCGTGAAAAAGATTATATTGTTATTCCTTCAACAATTTCTATGGTGAACTGTAGTGAGGACCTGTTGCCGACGGAAGGAAGACCCAGACGCTCAATATGAGTGAACAGTGAACTTCAACTTTAATGGATAGCTCAGTCGTCTTTTTGAACAATCTAGTTTGAACATAATCAACTCATACATATTGCAGAAACTAAGCTCAGGATTGGTTAACACTGCCCGGGCTTTTAGTCTGGTCCTCCTTCTTTTGGCTACCTGTCCCACCTTAGGGACTTTCCCGATGGCCCAAGGGCATCGTGTCCTTGAGCCTGATTGGCTCTCAGCCAGCTGCATAAGTGCCAAGGCTCATGTGAGTTGAGTACGGTGCTTCACCAGCCCATTGTCTCCCAACTGCTCAACATTCACATGTCCTGCCTCACTTAACGATTCCTCCACAAGGACCAGAGCAAACAAATCATTCGTCACCCAACAGAGTATTTGATGAATAAATACTTTTTCCCATAATGTGAGATGTGGTACTATTACCTTTGGGGCTGATTTTCACCCAGTAATATTCAGTTATTCAGTCTATACATATATGAGTTAGACATTCTGCTTCACCTTTTTTTTGTTAAGCTTCTCATATTTGGCATACTTTATCAACATTATATATATACACATATATAAACACATATTTATATGTTTTCAGATTGTTTGTCTGCTACTTAATTCATTTGCATGACACTCCAGTATCTTTCATAGTGTGTAGCTCTTTGATATCAGTCTACCTACTCATAACTGTTGTATAATTTTTGTTAGGTTGCATTGACAGCTACAGTCTTACATGTGTCTTAGTGACAGCCTAAGTAGAATTCTGAATTCAAAACATATTCTCTTGTCAACTTTACTTCAGAGTGTAGTTTAAATAGACTCCATAGACAATGTCACTTTCTTCAGTCAGTAATTTGAAGCAGAACCTCTATTTTCTTGTTTGATATTTCCCTTTCCAAAAACTTCCTTGTTGGCAAATGTAGTTTCATCTCAGTACCTTGAGACCTTGGAATTCATCCTGTCTAGCATTTGAACAAGAAATGAAGGGCACAAAACAACCTTCCTAAAGGCTCTGAATGTGATATAGTATAAACTCACTTTAGGATAGAATAAAACTTGTGGTTAAAAGTTAGCAAGGACAAAGTAAACGACATCTTGTTATCTGTAGACCTTTTGTTATGTTTAAGCATCTTGTTATTTGAAAACATCCCAGTATCTGTTAACCCTCAGTCAGGCTGAGACTTGAGATAACTTGAGTCAATTGTCTTGTCTTGTTAACTGAGACTTCCTGTTATCTGCCGACCCTCAGTTAAACTGAAAGCCAGCTCAGCATTTTTACAGCTTGGAAAACAACTGATTAAGCAAAGGTGAAAAGTGCATTACGAGGAAGACCTACAGCCTTCCTCCCAAAGACCACTGCCCACATCCTGGAGACCCCGGCCCACAATTCTTGGAAGGCTTTGCGCAAGCGCAAGGACTGATAAGCTAATTAGCATACGAAGCGAGGGTAGGCGGGGTTAGGTAATGAATATGTATGCGTGCTAATTGAATATTCATTGTTTCGCTGTATAAATATGAGATATTTTGTCACTTCGAACATGCACGATAGGCGGAAGGATCCCCCGTGCATCCAGCGCTGCAATAAAGAATATACCACTTAAAGAAATTTTGGCTTTGATCTTTAAATCAATGTGTATATATATTTTTAAATAATCTGAATTTAGTTTCATTAGAAGCTTGGTAGTTATTGTCTTCATTCTGAGAAGATATTTAGACTCTATGTACAGTTGAAAAATACATATACATATATAAATATGTATATATATATAAATGCATATATATTAAAAATGTTTTTACATATGTATGTATTAGAATGTGTATGTGCATATATATATATGTATATATATATAAATTCTAACCATATAAGCTATTATTTAAGGTACAATAACCAAGCTCTTTGAGAAATGACTCTTTGGAATAGTCTATCTAGAATCGATATTTTAGTTTTACCCGTACAAGATGTTTCTCAATGTTCCTTGTAACCAGTGACTTCAGCGTATAACATTTGAAAATACTATCTTTGGTTATTAATATTGTCACAGTAGTTTGTGTGTATGTACTGTACAGGATTAACGTTCATTGTTATAGGTTTGTTGACATTTCTTTCTTCATAGAAGTTTCCTATTATTTATTTTTACAGAATATACATGTATTAATATATATATTCATAGATCTCTCATAAGTTTAATGTTTTCTAATCATTCTCTATACATACAAATCTGTGTGTATATCAGAGCATCCTGATGCTGCTAGTATAAATTGAAGACATTTCTAAGAGTAGATGGATCTCTTTCTCTTAAAAAATAAAATAAAATAAAATAAAATAAAATAAAATAAAATAAAATAAAATAAAATAAAATAAAATAAAATAAAATAAAATAAAATAAAATAAAATTGTAGCTTGATGGAAACTGGCATTTTTAAGTCAAGATGTTGTTATTCCCTTCGGAATGTATGGATAGTTACTGTTTCAGATAATGCTAAATATTATAGCTCAGCTCCTTTTATCTCATTTGTAACTGAGCAGGAACCCTGTTTGTTTTGTTCTACTCCAATAAACTTTACCATTTGTGTAAAATGAAACACGAAAATAAGACAGTTCCATTAAACTGCTTGTTTTATGGTGTGAGTGAATACATAGAAAACATCTGAACAATGATAGTTAATTGTTTTAAAACTGATTTTAAATATATCCTAAATTCTCTTAACTGAAACAAAATTTAATATCCTTATTTTATATCTCCTGAAAGTCTTTGGGAGCTCACCTGGTATTCAGCTTCCTAAAATGGGGTTAAATAACATGTAATAACATCTGAGAGCTGAAGAGGCAGCAGTAAACTAGCACCAGTCCTAACAGGACTTCTTTAGCTCCAGCACCACATTTTAAGTCTAACTTGAAAATTCATATCTGAAATAAGTTTAATAATAATAAATCAGGGCACTCAGAAAGGATTGGACATTATGCCAGACTCATCTTCACTGACAGCAGGTGTTAACGAGTTGCCCAAATAAATTAGCAGAATAGCCTCTGGAGTGAGTGGTTATTTATCATGAAGCATACCTCTGTATCAGTGTGGATATCTCTTAAAAACTGTGTTGACATTTTCTCATGTATCTCATAGATTATCTTATCTGCATATTAAATGTTCTACCAATCACTGACAAATTCAATCAAATAGTTCTTAAACTATTCTTGTCACCAGAAAGGTAGGTGAAATTCCAGTCCTTCATGATAACAACATATGTATTAAAATTGTATTCTGAAAAGGCAGTAGAGAACCAAAATCCAGTTGAGAAACCTAAGTCCTTATAGATATTTAAGACACAAACAAAATTCTTCAATAAACTGTTTTTGATATCAGGTGAAGTCAAAGTCCCTGTGTTATTTAGTAATAGATTGATTTGTCCAAGGCAAAACTGAGAAAGGAAAATAATTTCCTGTAACTAACCCCATATTGGCTTATCATCATCCTCTTGAAGGATGATAAATGTATTTTTTCAACATCATCTACAGGGATTTGAGTTTTTTTTTTTTTCACCAATACTTTAAATAAAATTCAGTTTTAAGCATAATAGCTATTTGTTTTATAATTAAAATTTTTAATACAGCTCACAAAATTCCTGTCTTTTTAGAAAAAAAATGATTGACACATTTATTCAAAGTAGCCATATGCTTTACTGAATGATTCAAATGGTGTTTATTACAGCTAAATGCAGCCTTCCACAGTACTATTTTCTTTTTCTCCTCTTCAGTACAATCTTTAAAATAGTATTGCGATTTACAAATGAAAGAAAGAGCTGAGAACATTGGAAGGCCTCATATATTATGAGAAACTTTGTGCCTATGGTCTGATCACTGAAGTGCAACCTTTTAATAAATAAATTTTATTTTTGAAATGGAAATGAAATATATATATTTCTCATTTGTCAGACAAAAGCTAAAAGAAATTGCAACCAAACTTAGTAAAGAGAATGTTGGACATTGCTTTCATCGGGATTAAGCTTGAAGATTTTATGAACTATTCATTAAATTATGCATTTTTGTTTTTATTGCAGCCCTGTGACAATTCTTTTCATAGAACTGTGTGTTCTATGCAGATCTGTGTGAATACAGCACTCCTTGGATGGTGGAAATACAAAATGGGTATTCCTGCATGGTAAAAAAACCTCTCATGAGAGCAGATTAGAGGGGGAGAATCACCTCCCTCAACCTGCTGTCCACACTTCTTTTTATGCAGTCCAGGATATGGTTGGCTTTGCGGGTTGCAAGAGTGCATTGCTGCTCATGCTGAGCTTCTCATCAGCTAACACCCCCAAGTTCTTCTCCTCAGGTTGGCTCTTAATCCATTCTCCACCCATTTGTGCTTGGGATTGCTCTGTCCCAGCTGCAGGACCTTGGCCTTGTTGAAATTTGAATGAGATTCTCACAGGCTCACCTTTCAAGCCTGTCCAGGTCCCTCTGGATGACATTTGTTCCCTCCAGCATGTTGACTGTACCACACAGCTTGGTGTCATTGGCAAACTTGCTGAGGCTGTACATAATTCCACTGTCCACGTTGCTGACAAAGGTGTTAAACAATACCAGTCCCAATACTGACTCCTGAGGATCACCATTTGTCAATAGTCTCTACTTTGGCATTGCACTATTGGCTGCAACACTTTGAGTGTCACCATCCAGCCAGTTCCATATCCACCAAGTGGATTTGTTTTGGATTTGTTAAATCCATGCCTCTCCAATTTAGAGACAAAGATGTCATGCGGGACAGTGTCAAATGCTTTGCACAAGTCCAGGTAGATGATGTCAGTTGCTTTTCCCCTATTCCACTAGGGTTGTAATCCCATCATAGGTTACCATATTTGTCAGGCATGATCTGCCCTTAGTGAAGACATGTCAGCTGTCACCAGTTGACTCCTTATTTTCCACATGCCTTAACATAATTTCCAACAAGATCTGCTCCATGATCTTGCCAGGCACAGAGGTGAGACTGACTAGCCTGTAGTTCTCCAGCTCTTTTTGTTGTTCTTACATCATTGGATTTCCATCTGTAGTAGCATTGTTGATTATGAATAATTTTTATTTTGAAGTAAAAAGAATTTCAGCACAATCAAACAGTAGTAAATCAAAGATTGGAGAGATTAAATCAGGAAAGCCTTTTATCTTTTCAGTTCCTGGAGCAAAACTGCACTGCAGTTTTAACCATGATTCTGCACTCTTCCTGTATCACTCTGGTGGATTAGAATAGCTTTACTGTATGAGTAAATATCTACACATGTATTCTTAAATTCTTCCTTTAGAATGGTTGTTCAGAATCCTTCCTTATTAAAGCCGTAGTAGAATATGGAGTTGTTTTTTTTTTTTTTTCTTTCATGTGAAATGCAAGACAAAGTTAATTGCAGTCACTATCAGTCATTCAGTCATTTTTTTAACTTCAGCAGGCTTAGGTTATGTTTTCTGAGAAAAATATTTAAAAGATTCCCAAAATAATGGAATATTTTTTTTTCCATCTGAAAATGTACATCTGTATTTTGTACATCTGAAATTTTCCAAATACATTTTCTCTGTGATTGACTACATGTAGGTTTGCACCCTCTGTGATAATTTTGCTTCTCAAAAATAGCAACCTGTGCTTTGTGTTTTATTGACATTTGGTTAATACATTGGTTACCACACATTAACACATACACACAAAACATACATAAATATTTTTAATATGTTTTGCACATTTCTCAAGATCTCTAGGAAATAATTCATAAGAATTAAGAGTAAATCATAAGAAAAGGCAACATTTTTTCATGAACTATGGAATCATAGTTTATTATCCTGTTTCAATGTCACAGTTAGGAAATCCTAAGACTCAGAGCAGGATACAAGATAATGTTGGGACTCTGATCACTTTTCTTACAAGACAATTGAAAGCTAAGCATTCATGTTGTGCTTAGAGGGCTTGCTTTGCTTTTCACCTGAAGGAAGTAAGCTTCATCTTATTGCCCAGCAGAGGTAAAGTACAGCTAAAGAAGTGCTCATGCTATAAAAAGAGCACAGCTTTTTGTGTAATTTTATTTTAATGATATCTTTTATCCAGATCATACTGTTTTTAAGCATATTGAAGATACATCATAAGTTATCTTAAAATCTCTGTGAATATATGTTCACCTACATATTCTGTTATTAGGTTAATAGAGTATGAGCTCAGTAATGAGTTGTGAAACAAATATTCATTCTGACATAAGAGTGGCAGTCATCAGATTCAGGATGTCTTACAGAAATGTATCCCTCTGGACATTCCTTTTCATGGGGAACAATCCAGACAAATAAATCCAAATCTAACCTCTTGAAACATTTCACAGAATCAAATAACAGGGTGCTGGAAGAGACCTTGGGAAATTTTCATGTACATTTAATATCCTTTTCTATTAAAACAAAACTATTGGGCAATATTGCAAAGAATTATTTCAGTGTTTCAAAATCAAAATTGCTCTAGAAGTGAGTTGTAGAAGAAATTGCTTTTTCTGACAAGTTCTATTAAGCAGGTTTGCCTGTACCAACACAACCTATGTTTATACTGCAATTCCATTTGGGACTGTAGGACATCTTGACATACTTAGTTAACAATCCTAGCTCAGATAATGATATTGCTAGCTGCAGATTTACTTAGATGGATATTCAAACCAAGTTTGTGAGTCGGATATATGTGCTGGTGTCACTTCTACCTATTTCAGCCTAGACAGAGCTGAAGATCAAGCATCTAATGTGCGTGTGCCTGTGTTTCTTTTAGAAATTACATAAATATACAATTATAGAGCATACATTAATTTATAAAATATATATAGCTAAATATCACTATATTTATTATATTGTTATGAAATATATACTAATAGGCATTAAGAGTTTGGGTGTCAAGACTATACACATTTAAAAGAATAGCTACATGGTGTCCAAGTAAGTATCCATCAGGTTATAGATCAAATACATTGCCATGCAGATGTAACTCATACCAGAGTTATATCACACAGATCTAGTTTGCTAAGAAGAACTTTAGCTTTGCAGTAGAAAAGTAAGAAAGCAGTTGAAATTACCAGTAGTATATAGGATGGAGGAGATATGAATTTATGGACAACAATACTGCTGAGTTGGACTACCTAAATTCAAAGGTGTAACAACTCAAAATAATTTTAGAAGCATGAATCTTCTGATAACTTATAGTGCATAAGGGTTGACTGCATAGATAAAGAGCTGATATTCTTTAGTGATTTTCTCTCCCATCAGCACTTCCCAGTTAGTCTAAAGAGATTTACCTAGAGGCACATGTGGTCCAATGCAGAGGTATCCCAGTTATCATTAAACACTAAATTAGCTACCAAATAAAGGACAGTCTTAACAGCACACTACTTCTTCTGGTGCCAGTGCTTGCCAACAGAACAAATTAGCTCCTCTGGGGAATGCGGCTGACATACCTTTACTGCTTTAATACACAAAATAGCTCATTTGAGTTGAGTTAGCTCTATACAACTTGTTCATTGTAACACATTAGAATATACCATGACTAAAGGAATGCTAACTGTAAAACAACAACAACAATAACAAAACCTTGCCAGGATTAGATACTATAGAGGTAAATGTGAGAGCAAGAAAATGTCCTGTCTATGGTGAGGCTGTGATTAATCTGACAAGTACTTTAGGATGCTGCTCAGATTGTCAGAAATAGATGGAAAAAAAATCCACAGAAATTGGGCCAGAATTGCGTGTTCCTTTGGGGCAAAACCAGGTTCTTTTCGACATTTTTGATCCACCCTGGATGATTCTAGTACATCAATGTGCCAAAATGTAAGTTAGTTATGTTTGTATAAACCCAGTAAAAAAGACTTAAAAACTAGAAGATGTACTGTCTGGCAGCCTCTGAGGCCTTGCTCTTTGTAATTCTTCTGCTGTGTTAGGAATTTCACAGTCAATTACAAAAATACACAACTGGTAGGACAATTTGACTCCAGAAAGTATACATGTATAAATGTGCAAAGGGATTAAGTTCTGTAGGAACTGTGCAATGAAATAGTGGTTCATGTGTTCTGATGCAGTAAGCCTTTGCATTTTCATATGCAGATTTAATTTTGTCTTCGCTTTAGAAGTCGTTGGTGTT
Source organism: Anas acuta (assembly GCF_963932015.1). NCBI lineage: Eukaryota > Metazoa > Chordata > Aves > Anseriformes > Anatidae > Anas > Anas acuta. The sequence continues at coordinate 42,518,919 of NC_088983.1, read as the reverse complement.
TCTTGTCTTAATTCTTTGCAGTAAGGAAGTAAAGGAGAGCTCGAACACTTTTGTTTTATTCTATTATTAGATAGTTGTCTGTGGGAATATGTGTAGAAAATCATCCTACAAATTCTGTAATAAGGGTATAGTTTAAAATGACAAATGAACTAAGATTCTTTATGTAAATAGATACGGGCAGAATTATGTAACAAATTCTCACTAGATGGAAATTTGCTACAATGTATTCTTCACATTCTTGCTTTTTTTATTTTTTATTTTTTATTTTTATAATTATGTGCAATGTATGTTGGAAACCAAGACAAACAAAATATGTGGGTTGTATATTTAGTCATTGCATTTCTAGAAAGTATCAAATCATGATTTTCAACACTATTCAGAATTATGTCAAGGTTTAGAGCAAGCTGAGTAATATGAAGAAGTCCAACTGCCAAAATAAAACAGCCCAAACCCCCAAACACTTCACTTCTAATTAAACTATTTTAGAAAGATAACTGACATCATTTAGTTAACAGTTTTGATTACCTTTCCTGGCTATTTTGTACAATACAAAATGAACCCCTGTTCTTCCACTCTTCATTTAACCATTTTATGATCTATTTAGGCATGTATACTCTATTTTTTAGAACTTATGGTGGAAGAAAATTGTTCTTCTATGCAGTTGTGTTGGCCTGAAGGAACTTACATGTGGCCAAGGGCCAAAGTACAAAGGCTGTTTATGTGGACAAGAATTAAGAACATAAGAGTCATAGCGCAAAGTCTCTGAAGCAGACATTTTTTTCCTGACTGACAGGATGAAGTCCAGTGACAGTGTTCTACATATAATTTCTACCTGTGATACGTGTCTCCTGTTTGACATGTATCACAGGATACCCTTCATCAGGAAGGGTAAGATGCATTTCATCTATTTTTTGCCTTCTTCAAATACTTGGTAGTAATGATGATAAACAAATTATGCCAAAAGGGTTTCACATAAAAATTACCCTCAATTAATTAATCAAGCTGCCTCTGTGGCCAGTGGAGAGAGGTAGGCACCTCTCAAAAGTGTTCAGAGAGCAATTCCTGCCATCCTGAAATGTGTGCGACGAATCTTCTTTTTTTTCCTTTGGCTCAAGAATTGCTCATGTGATTAGTTTAGAATACATATCTAATTTATAGAAAAGCTAGAGACAGATGAGAAAAATCTTATTCACAATCCATATTTCTGGACCTGTCTGCAAAATAGGAATGTCTGCAAAATAGGAATATGAGCTGTAAGAGGACATTGGATACTACTGTCCAAGTATGTATTACTGCCTAAGGCAGATAGAAAACTAAATATAACATATAACACATACTGTACAGAGCCTACTTGGAACAGTAATAGTGTAATAAGAATAATAGCATCAAGTATTAGTCCTTAAAAGGAAAAAGAAATTATAACCATAAATCTATCTACGCTTAAGGTAGAACGACACTATTTAGATGAGATTACTTTAGCAAACATTTAGTTACTAGAGACTGACTGGGGATATAGGCAGCTGACATCATTCAGGAATACCAATTTGCCAAGAATAAATCTGAAGGCTTTTTGAGGAAAGTACTCAGGCAATTGAAATGAGAATTCCAAGACATGAGAGATGGTTAGAGCTCTAATTAAAGGGGTAGACAATTTTTAGAGCTTGAACTGAAGTGGCAAAAGCAGTAGGGCATTAATTCATTTAGTTATACATGACAATAACACAAAAATCTGACAACTCTAACAGCTGGCCAATTTACTGTACATATGTGCTACTTTGATTTTTACAAAATCACACACATACATTCAGATTATGAGTCCACTGAGGATTCTGTGAGCATGAGAAAATATCGGGGCAAACAGAGAAATTTCAGGATGGGGAAAAATTAGTGTCATACCCCTGGGGAAAAATATACATGCAAACTACTGACTAGCAGAGCAGAAGCAGAGAAGTTTGATGACTGAATATAAACTATAAAATCTATAAAGATATCAGCAGGATTACAGAAAGTCATTGAAGCTTTCAGGAACCATCAGTACCACAGAAAAGCTTGATTTGTTTCTTTTTCCTTTCTTCCTTGCAAAACCTCTTACAGTGCACTATTTAGTGCATTCAGAATCTCTCTGAATCTAACACTAGATTCTGTGCCAAACCAAGTAAGAACATTTTTATCAAAGTCTGTTTTGTTTTTTTTTGCATATTATTGCTGAAAAATGGGTGGTGGGGGGAGTGTAAACACTGTAAACAGTGTATTATGCATTTGGTAACTACACGTTTAGTATAGTAATACACTACCTTTCAATCTAAAAATTCATTAGCTAACAGCCAGTGTTTGAGCAAACTTCTATAGCATTGTAGCAGCCAAAAAAAAAAAAAAAAAAAAAAGATTGGCTAGGCAAAACAAGGACAAAAAATAATAATAAAAAAGGTTTTCTAAATTACTGTTGCCTGTGTCATTAAATTTCATATTGTGCATGGAATCTAAATACATCACTTTGTTCTGCATGACAAGCAGAAGTGAGCATTCATACATTACTCAGCCACTTAATTAAGAGCCTGGGATATTTGCAGTTAGCAGAAACTAATAAGGGAATCACATTTAAATTCAAATCACTCCTCAGGGTAGCTGTCTGCAACATAAGCAAAGCTTACTGGGTAGATGTTCCACTAACTGCTCAGCTAAAAGCTTAGTTTTACTGTATTTGTGAGTAAAGAATAATTCTATTTGTGCTTAAAGGTGATAGTAAAGTTATCAAATCTGTTTTGGATTTTCAATACATATTTTGTCTTACCTATTTTTAAATTCCAATATGTCTATTAATTTGTCTAAAAAAAAAATAAAAATTAAAAGAGTGTGATTTAGGTCTTTGCTAGCACAAATCAGGAGATTCTGTAAAACAGACAGCTGGGCTTACCCTACATACGACTTTTAGGACATTTTGCAAGAATAGAATCTATTGCAGACTACTAGCAACCTCAATTAAACATACCAAAGCCATGTTTGGGTACATTATGAACCATCTCACAATTCAAAAAAAAAAAAAAAAGTAATTTACTGTATTGTCAATTTTCTTCTGTTGCTCACTGTTGAAGAACTCATTTTACATTTTAGTTGGTAACTCCAACACTTAAGGAATTTAATTATTTCTCGATAATGGACCAAATGAAAGTAGTAGAGAGAATTGTAAAGAGATTTTAAATGACATTAAGAAGCATTGTCATTAGTATGCCCCTGCACCTTCTATAGGACATTTTCAGCATCCTCTAAACAGTTCTAATCTCTTCTTTCACCTGTCACATCTGCTTGAAGGATCAGTGGATCTGAAATCTTTAAAATTCCATATAATTTTTGACATTTTAATTGAAAATATGCCTCTAAAGTAGGCTAAATTTTTTCTCTGAAAATAAAGATTGCTTATGGAATTTCATAAATATATGTAATGAGCTTTATATTAATTGCAATCATGTTACTTAAAAATATTAAAACAATGACTTTTTCATAATGTCTAAGAATTCTAAAGTTTCAAGATAGGAAAATCAAAGGGGAAATTTATTATTATTTTTCTGCTTTAATATTTGCAAATAGGGCAAAAACAATGCCAATACTTTGTTCATTAAAAACAAAGCAATTAAAACTACAAATATATATGCCATCAATCAAAAAAAAAATAGCTAATCACCTCAAAGTCACCCATGTGCACATTTTTGCTTTGACATATTCATCTTAAATGTCAGCAACAGTGAATATTTAATGTTTACCACAACAGTAGGGTATGTCTATAACACAACAGATACATTCTTGAACATTACGCAATCATGTTTAAGCTAGCTCTGGATGGGTTTAGTAAAAAACATTCAGCATTTTAACAGCAGAAAAGCAGTGCTTTCAGCCTAGCAATGAATCACTGCTACAAGCCATTACTGTTACGCTCCTTGCTGCCAATTCAAGACTGTGCATGCTCCCTGTTGTCCACCTCATCCTTACTTTGAGCATGTATAACTGACAACCTAAAACATCCCTTTTTCTGTGACCTTTCCTTTCTTCCACTAAATAGAAGGTGTTTATTATTATTATTATTATTATTATTATTATTATTATTAAAAATATATTTTTCCAACGTTCTTTCTGCTGGTTTGGGATTTCAGCTGACCTAAGAGTCTCAGCATATGTATTTAAAAATCTATATATTATATATAATTTAAAATATATAAAATATATATTTTAAAATATATATTATATATAATTACAGTTTTAGAGATTTTTAAATGCTTTGGAATGCCAGTGTTGGTCATCTTTTGAATAGATTTATGATGAATTCTGTAACATACATGTATGCTTGCTGGTTTGACTTTTTTTTTTTTTACTATACCATGTTTTGACCCCCAATCATATTATTGAGTTTTTTATTTTTGTATATAGAATTTTATATATATATTTATTATTATTATTATTTATTTATTCATTTATTTATTTTTCTTTCTGGCTTCAATGGTAAAGAAGAGACTTGACTTGCAGCTTCCTAGGATACTGTGGTGTTGTAAAGGAATTCTATGACATTTCCAGGTACTAGACCTTTAATTCTCACTCTCCTGGGGATGACTGTGCTAGGGTATGCAAAGAAATAGAATGGTGCAAAGACGTTAGCATTAAGTAAGTGTTAACAAAGTCTGCTCCAAAATTAGAGTAGTTTAATTGCATCAGCATGATTATGTGCACTCAGCATTTCTGAATGGCTTGACATATTTCTGCAAATGCAACATCACTCCGGCTCTGAGCTACTGCTTTCACATTTGAGTTTTTATCACCACATTAGAGCTCCATTGTGTATCCCTATAGTATTGGTTTGAACCAGGGATTTCTGTATCGTATCAAAATGTGCAATGCAAGCAAGCCTACAGATGTATTCCTACTCTTACTTCGTTCATAAATAAATAGAGGAACTGTGAATTCAAAGTTAAATATGTCTTAGGAATCGTTCTTTTTCAGCCTTACACTTCACCTGTTTGATGACAGTGAAATCAGCAACACAGGTATGATGGAGTAAGAATTTGAATTAGAAGCTTAGAGGAATTTGAATTAGTAGCTTAGAAGAGCTACTTCAAGTGCCATCGTTTCTTAAACAGCTGTTCTCCTATTTCATGATTCTAAGAGATTAAGAAGTTTGAAGTCAACTGAGGAAATAGTCTTCCAGTAGAAGTATTTTATCAAGAAGAGGATGCTCAGGGGCGACCATATCACACTCTATAGGTACCTTAATGGAGGATGTAGCGAGGTGGGGATTGGTCTATTCTCCCACGTGCCTGGTGACAGGATGAGGGAGAATGGCCTAAAGTTGCGCCAGGGGAGGTTTAGGTTGGATATTAGGAAGAACTTCTTTACTGAAAAGGTTGTTAGATATTGTATTGGGACGTGGTTAGGTCACCATCCCTGGAGATTTTTAAAAGACATTTAGAAGTAGAGTTTAGTGATATGGTTTAGTGGGGGACTTGTTAGTGTTAGGTCAGAGATTGGACTAGATGATCTTAGAGGTCTCTTCAAACCTAAATGATACGGTGATTCTCTAATAAATCAGAATACATCCGGTAATCTGGTAATCTTAACAAAACTGTGTAAGTAGGTTTATTTTTAATCATTTAGATTGTGTGATACTACAAAAAAAAAAAAAAAAAAGATTCAATTTATAATACCTGTTTGAATAGCGTTAAAACATGCAGTCTTTTCACATATAATGCCAAATACAACCCAAACCATAAAGGATTGCTTCTGCTTGAATGTCGTTATGTTTCTTTAGGTGACTTTCTTCAAAATAAGTTAAGAACGTGCATCGCCTTATAGCCCAAGAGAACAAGTACCCGTCAGCTATGAATAGCTATTGGCCTTTTTTTTTTTTTTTCAATTTATTAATGCTAAGCATTTTAACCCTCTGTGACATTTATATTTTTCTGTTGCAATACAAAATAAAGCAAAAGAGGAATGTTTCAGCTGGCTAGGATAGGAAGCGAATCACTTGGAAAAGGAGCAAGACAAGAAAAAATGCAGAGGATATCTGTCTTCTCATTTTCAAGATTAAAGGAACTGCATCAGGAACAATTCTGGATGCACAGCTGAGAGTAGAAAAAGTGCTATTCTACTCTTGATAGATTGATTTTATCAATGGGATATCATAAAAGCATGCTGTGTGGAAGTAGAAGTGTGGAGATTTCAGAAATAATTGGGAGAAGATAGGTAAAGCTTGCTACCAGCTGTGAGGTTCAGCCTTGCCTGTGATCCTTTCACACACAAGCTGGTATTCATATGGACATTGTTTTTTTCACAGATGTGTAAAACAAATAATCAATCAAACAAACAAGCAAGCAAACAAACAAACAAAACCAGTTCTTTATAAGAAAACTTTTATTTCCTTCCAAAGCAGGGTATTGATATGAAAAGATGATTAGAAACAATACTACCTGACTCGTAAAGTAGCTACAGAATCCAAAATGGAGTATGCAACCTGAGAAAATGTTAACAGGCTCTTTATCCAGAACACTAAACTAATGTTCATATGCTCCAGGGTAATTAATCTGGTTTACAGTTTGCTCCTGAATACCTCCATTGGGGGTCAAGCAGGGAGAGAGAAGCAGTCCCTACAGCTCTTCCACTGCATGTTGCTTTTACTGTAATTCAATTTTGTGAATCACATTTTGTGATTATTTTCTTATTTCCAGGAAAGGGAGAAGGTTGTATGAATTTTGCCAGCAATGGCAGCTGTCATCTTCCTGAGGGAGTGGAAAGGGACTTACCTATACTTACCTGCAGGTACAGGAAAACAGCAGGGCAGAAAACTTGTGAGATGTACATTAGCTGTGTAGCAAGGGATAGACCCTTTGCCCTAGCTATGGAATGAGCTCTATGACCTCCCCAGCCACATTGGCTGAACACAACTTGTTATAAGCAGAATTCATAAGTACACCTAGGCTAAAAAGTGCCTAAACTTCAGACAGTTCTCATTAAATAACATGCACATTAGCACAGATCAAGACCAATTCACTTATCGTTTAATAACTTAATTTATTTGCATTCAAGTTTGGTCATATATAGCAATACACCTCATAAAGAGGTAAATGAGGTCATGTCCTCTAGGGTTAAGTCTAGATTTCTTTTAGTGAGACCTTAAGGATTCCTGCTATTTTCTCCGTGCAGTCAAGTAACAGAAATACATTTCTCCAGAAAGAGATAATTTAGAGAATACTAGCAAAAAGATTACAGATATTCACAAAATTGAATATCATGAATTTTAACTTGTGCAAAGTTACCAGATCATACCAAGTGAAATTCTTCATGTCTGCGGCTTGTTCAGCAGAAACATGGGACATAGTCTTCTTGCCCAAGCATGTGACTCTGTCAGAGGAATAATTCAGGCTTTGGAGTCATTTGAAGTTTAGCCTCCCTCCCTCCCTGTGTCTGTTGATGAATGCAAAAGTTAAATCTATACAGTGACATCTTTCCCTGCATTGGTTTCTTGTAGGAGCTTTAAAACTTTTTAGAAATTATCAATATAGCTAGTAGAGTAGAAAGACAACAGGGTTGTCTTTTTTTAATTCAATAACAACAGCAAAAAGACTCACATAGATCATCTTGTCATCTATGAATATTTTCATCAAAAAAATATGTATACAGAAAAGTTTATTTTTGGCTAGGTCTAAACTACCTGCTGCAGGACAATATCTCAATCAGAAGTAACAGACGGAAGTTTCAAAAGAGTAGTTTTTGAGTAAGGGAAAATAAAAGTAAGAACATGTGAAATCTACACTATAATTCCTAATCTTTAATCTTCGTCTTTGTTCCTGTGGTAAGGAAGACCTTTATGGACTAATTAATTAAAAAACAACAAAAACAACAATAATAAAGAAAAAAAAAAAACACCACACACCACCACCACAGCAACAACATAAACACTGTTGGTATTCATCCATTAAAAGTACTCTTTATACATATTTTTCCAGAAGAAGTCTTTATGCATTGCTCTAGTGAAAAATTAGTCCTTTACAATTAAAGTGGCCATTCATTAAATCACTGATTTACCAGTTTCAAAAACTTTAAGCTGTCAACTGCATTTGCACTTTGCTATTTGTTGGTGTGTGGCCAAGTCCAAGGCTCAATTTATGGCAACCTCATTACTGCTCTAATTTTAGAGCTGGAGGTCAGAAGTGATCTGAGCTTTCATCCTTCTTCTCTGCTGACAGAATCTTTGAGTACCTGGGTAAACAGGCCTGAAAGTGGATTTTCTGTTCCACTTACACAAAATATCATTCATGGTGTTCAATACCTGACTCAACAATATACTCTTTTATTTTAGTCTAACTTATTGTGTTTCTTGAACAAAAACATTCAAATTGTAATGCTTCTCCTGGCTCTGACATTGCCATTGAAAGCACATTTTTAAGTATTGCTAATATATATATCTATATATATATATATTTAATTGTACACATGGGAAAAACAAAACAAACAGAACACTAATGTCTTTCTGGGAATGTGTATTTCACTTGATCTGTCTCTTTTAATAACATTTGTTATGTTTTATTTCTAATTAGTTAATCTGCAGTTATGTGTAATCCTCATGCTGTATTATGTTAAAAAGAGATCAAATTAATTCAAAAAAAAGATTAATTAAAGTATTTGAAAACCTGTGTTACATATTAATGTGTAAAAAAGGCATAATTCCTAACAAGTTATGCATTGACCTGAATAAAAATGAAAATGGACTACTATTAAATTAATGGCGTACTTAGCTGTTCTATCACACTTTTCTGTCCACAAATTTCAAAGGACATAAACAACATCATTATTTGCAGATGGAACAAGTGACCCATAGAAACTGGGGGGGTCTATCAGGTTAATCTGAAGATTCAGCAATTATTTTTCTGATGCTGTCCACATTGGCCTACAGTGACCTATGACAGTAGGATGATACTGTGTATCACATGGACTACCATCTGCAAAGGTGCTGAACATAAATTACTTATGGGTATAATTATGCCATAAATTACACAAAGGCAACTCCCATGCATAAATGTAAGCATATACTGAAATGTGTGTAGACACAGACCCTGAGGAGCTGCATTCTTTTTTATTCAGAAGACCAGCAAAATATCAATGTAATTCTTTGATACCACATACGTTCTTGGAACAGATTTTAATGGTGTATTGATTCTCTGTCTCGGATGAAATTCAGTCAGTACAATTCTCAGCCCTAGATAAAGGCACTTACCATGAATATATTTTGCCATTAAATAAATATCAGTTTATTACACAGTTTCTTAACTATTTCAGAATTTAATGTTTCATTATTTTACTTCTAGGAATAAAACTGCATTCTGGAAGCTATTAAACATTTTAAATTAGGTCCATTATTATCAAATCAAAAGTCATAACCACACAGATGTGTTATATCTGTATTTATACCTGACCTAAAGTTTCATATGATGGAATTCATTCATGAAATTCATGTTTTTCTGTACCACCTTGTGTTTCTGATACATCACATTTATTTTTAAAAATCATTTTTCATTCATAAATTCCAATAATAGATACTATATAAGGAGTTGTTTTGAAAATATATTAAAGAATTGTAGGCAATCTCAGTGCTAATGTATCTTTAAGATTCACTTCCATTGGTTTATAACTTCTTAGATGAAGAAAGTTTCCTTAAGAAGTCTTTTCTTCCTTTCTAGATAATTAATAGTCATCAGGAAAAAAAAAAATCCAGATAAACTTGAGGAACTTATTCCTCGTAGAGGTGGTTTACTAACTTATTGGGATTTTTTTTTCATGCACATTAAAGGACAATGTGTAGTTACTGCTGAGCATAATCATGCAATGTAAATTCTGCCAGTGTTATGTACATCTGACCTGACATATCCCAGCTATTTCAGATGTATGTTTATGTCTCAGTCTTTCATTTATGGTAAATTATGTGGTGATTCTGTGAAGTGAATAAAACATACACAAGGAATTAGTCTATGATAAAACTTAGATCTGAAATAGCTGATACCTTACCTTTTCTTAGCTGTGCTTTTCATTTTATATATGCATTAAAATTAATGAAATTCTAGCATTACCACTTCAAAACAGAGCTACCTCTACAGAAAAGAAAAAATATAGTTTTTTTTTTTTTCCCTTTGTTTTGTATTTCAAATGTTTATTTTTAGAATTGGAGGTGAGAGGAGTCTATTCCAAATCCTATGCTTTAATACAATACAAAATATTTGATAACTTTATCAATTCAAATATTATCGGAGTTAAATAAATCAGCAAGGAGCCCATCAGTGGTGATATAATCTGGAGTTATGTTTTAAAAAAATCTCTCTTAAGGCAATCATTCTTTTAAAATTATTGTTGGAAACAATTTTATTTCACTGAAATGGCTGAGGATTGCTCACAATAAAATCAAATAAAATGCTGCTCATGTTGCCAGTAAGTGAAAGTTCACCACAGATCACTACCATCACAGTTGTGTTATGATTAGAATTGTAAGTCTATCAAAACTACATCAAAATAACAAAGAAGTAGCTACACTTCTACATTTCCAATTTATCCAAAGTACATGTGATCTAAAAATTGGCAGAGCATCTGTATAGCTTAAATGTGGAAAAGGGTAGATTCTTTCCTCTTCAGAGAAGATGTTCAAATTCAAAGACAATGCAGAGTGAAAGTCATTACTATTTCAATGCTGTCTCACAGCCTCACAGTGAAAACAAAAAAAGGGTCCTGTTCCAGGCCACCTACAAAACACTAACACAAATGACACTAATAGTGTTCTCTATTAACAAAAGAGCTTCAAATTTTAAAGTATGCAGATCTTATTTTACTTTCATAATGTGTTTGAGGCACATGAGTAATTACATGGGGAGATGTTTAGACTCCTGCTATCTGTATTAAACCTATATATAGTAGAATCACAGAATTTCTAGGTTGGAAGAGACCTCAAGATCATCGAGTCCAACCTCTAACCTAACACGAACAGTTCCCACTAAACCATATCCCTAAGCTCTACATCTAAACGTCTTTTGAAGACTTCCAGGGATGGTGACTCCACCACCTCCCTGGGCAGCCTGTTCCAATGCCTCACAACCCTTTCAGTAAAGAAGCTCTTCCTAACATCTAACCTAAAACTCCCCTGGCGCAACTTTAGCCCGTTCCCCCTCGTCCTGTCACCAGGCACGTGGGAGAACAGGCCAACCCCCACCTCACTACAGCCTCCTTTAAGGTATCTGTAGAGAGCGATAAGGTCGCCCCTGAGCCTCCTCTTCTCCAGGCTGAACAAGCCCAGCTCCCTCAGCCTCTCCTCATAGGACTTGTTCTCCAGGCCCCTCACCAGCTTCGTCGCCCTTCTTTGGACCCGCTCAAGCACCTCGATGTCCTTCTTGTAGCGAGGGGCCCAAAACTGAACACAGTACTCGAGGTGCGGCCTCACCAGAGCCGAGTACAGGGGGACGATCACCTCCCTAGCCCTGCTGGTCACACTGTTTCTGATGCAAGCCAGGATGCCGTTGGCCTTCTTGGCCACCTGAGCACACTGCTGGCTCATATTCAGCTGACTGTCCACCATCACTCCCAGGTCCTTCTCTGCCTGGCAGCTCTCCAACCACTCATCTCCCAGCCTGTAGCTCTGCTTGGGGTTATTGCGCCCCAGGTGCAGGACCCGGCACTTGGCCTTGTTAACCTTCATGCAGTTGACCTCAGCCCATTGGTGCAGCCTATCCAGATCCTCCTGCAGAGCCTTCCTACCCTCGAGCAGATCGACACACGCACCTAACTTGGTGTCATCTGCAAACTTACTGAGGGTGCACTCAATGCCCTCGTCCAGATCATTGATGAAGATGTTGAAGAGGACCGGCCCCAGCACCGAGCCCTGGGGGACGCCACTAGTGACTGGCCTCCAACTGGACTTGACTCCATTTACCACGACTCTTTGGGCCCGGCTATCCAGCCAGTTTCTAACCCAACGAAGCGTACGCCAGTCCAAGCCAAGAGCAGCCAGTTTCTTGAGGAGAATGCTGTGGGAGACGGTGTCAAAAGCCTTGCTGAAGTCAAGGTAGACCACATCCACAGCCTTTCCCTCGTCCACCCAGCGCGTCACTTTGTCATAGAAGGAGATCAGGTTCGTCAAGCAGGACCTGCCTTTCAGAAACCCATGCTGACTGGGCCTGATCGCCTGCTTGCCCTTCAAGTGCCGCATGATGACTCCCAAGAGGATCTGCTCCATGAGCTTCCCTGGTACTGAGGTCAAACTGACAGGCCTGTAGTTCCCAGGGTCAGCCCTCCGGCCCTTCTTGTAGATGGGCGTCATGTTTGCTAGCCGCCAGTCAGCTGGGACCTCACCCGATAGCCAGGACTGCTGATAAATGATGGAAAGCGGCTTGGCCAGCACCTCTGCCAGTTCTCTCAGTACCCTTGGGTGGATCCCATCCGGCCCCATCGACTTGTGCACATCCAAGTGCCGTAGCAGGTCACCAACCAGTTCTTCGTGGATGGTGAGGGCCACATCCTGCTCCCCATCCCCTTCCACAAGCTCAGGGTACTGGGTATCCAGAGAACAACCGGTATTGCCGCTAAAGACTGAGGCAAAGAAGGCATTGAGCACCTCCGCCTTTTCCTCATCTCTTATAACTACGTTTCCCCCCGCATCCAGTAAAGGATGGAGATTCTCCTTTGTCCTCCTTTTCGTGTTGATGTATTTATAAAAGCGTTTTTTGTTATCTTTAACGGCAGTAGCCAGATTGAGCTCCAGATGAGCTTTGGCCTTCCTAATTTTGTCCCTGCACAGCCTCGCTACATCCTTATAGTCCTCCCTAGTGGCCTGTCCACTTTTCCAAAGATTATAAACCCTCTTTTTTCTCCTAAGTTCAAGCCACAGTTCTCTGTTCAGCCAGGCTGGTCTTCTTTCCCGCTGGCTCATCTTTGGGCACATGGGAACAGACCGCTCCTGCGCCATTAGGATTTGCCTCTTGAAGAGCGCCCAGACTTCCTGGACCCCTCTGCCCTTCAGAACCGCCTCCCAAGGGATTCCACCAACTAGTGTCCTGAGCAGCCCAAAGTCAGCTCTCCGAAAGTCCAATACAGTGGTTTTACTGGTTCCCTTCCTGGCCTCGCCAAGAATAGTGAACTCCACCATTTCGTGGTCACTCTGACCAAGACAGCTCCCAACAATGACATCTCCCACCAGTCCTTCTCTGTTTGTGAAGAGAAGGTCTAGTGGGGCACCACCCCTGGTAGGTTCACTAATCAGCTGCGTCAGAAAGCTATCTTCCACGCTCTCCAGAAACCTCCTAGACTGCTTTCTCTGGGCTGTGTTGTGCTTCCAGGATATGTCAGAGAAGTTGAAGTCCCCCATGAGAACAAGCGCTGAAGATTTTGCAACTTCTGTCAGCTGCCTGTAGAACTCCTCATCAGTCTCCTCATCCTGGTTCGGCTGTCTATAGCAGACCCCGACCAGGACACTAGCCTTGTTGTCCCTGCCGATCCTAACCCAAAGGGACTTGATCTTGTCATTCCTAGCCTCGAGTTCTACAACATTGAAAGACTCTCTAATATAGAGAGCCACACTGCCACCCCTTCTGTGCTGCCTGTCCCTTCTGAAGAGCCTATAGCCAGGCATTGCAGCACTCCAGTCATGAGACTGGTCCCACCACGTTTCCGTGATGGCAACCAAGTCGTAGCCTGCCCGCTGCACGATGGCTTCCAGCTCCTCCTGTTTGTTACCCATGCTGCGTGCATTGGTGTAGATGCACTTCAGCTGGGCCATTACCTTATTCCCTGGCCTTGCCATTGTTCCCCCTGGCACAGCTCCAACAATCCTTGCTTCACCCCCATCCCCCTTCTTACCTAGTTTAAAGCCCTATCAATGAGCCCCGCCAGCTCCTGGCCAAGGATCCTTTTTCCCCTAAAGGATAGGGACCCGTCTACAGCCATCAGACCAGGTGCTGAATAAACTGCCCCATGGTCGAAAAACCCAAGATCTCTGCGTTGGCACCAGCCCCGGAGCCACGTGTTTAACAGGTGGGCTTTCCTGGTCCTCTCCGTACCCCTCCCTGTCACCATAGGGATGGACGAAAACACTACCTTGCACTCCCGCTCCGTCCACTAACCATCCCAGCCCCCTAAAGTCTCTTTTGATTGCCTTGAGGCTTCTGTCTTCAATGTCGTCACTGCCCGCCTGGACTATCAGAAGAGGATAATAATCAGAGGGGCGTACCAGGTTGGGAAGCTTCCTGGCAACGTCCCTGACCCTGGCCCCAGGGAGGCAGCAGACTTCCCTACAGGTAGGGTCAGGCCGACAAATAGGGCCCTCTGATAAATGAAAATGAAAATAATATAAGATATAATATAAGATAAATGAAAAGACTTCAACCTCCAGGGTTTTCTGGCCAGAACCTATCACTACAAAGTTAATTCAGTTATAGAATGTTTACCAAAACCTTTGACTACCCCTAGATAGTTTCAGTCCCTTATTTATTGTAGATGAACTGGACACAGAGGATTTTCATGTCATTTTCATTATCATCTCTATGAATAGAGATAAGCAAGTCCTTTTTAAAGCCTGATAAATTAGTCTACACAACAAGTAGTTTGCACTTAAACTATTTTTTTTTTTTCATCCATTATAGAAGCTGCAATTGACATTATCAAGATTTCCCGATATATAGTTATTTTCTTGCAGTAGGATATTTACAGTAGTGGGCTTTACACTGGTTAATCAATTATGTATTATAAAGTCATGTCCTTATAGCAAATGTCATATACACATATTTATAATGACTCCTTTTTAGAGCACTTTTACAGTTTATGAAATGTCTCTGTGAAGACAATGCACAACAACCACTTTGTTTTTACTTTTTTTTTTTTTTTGATGACTAACATTATATTTATGTGTTCATGGCTGCAGGGTATGTCTTCTGTCACTTCTTTAAAAGAAATTGATACACCAATTTGCAGGTGATTCAAAACTCTATAGCAGAAGGCTAAGGCACTGCACACAGACATTCTTGGTTAATGTTACTCTGTGTCATGACAATAATTTGACATACTGTGAAGCAAAACACATATGAACAGAGTCCTACTGTTCTTATGCCACAGGCACTTTTTCTGTTTCAGATGGCTGATATTCTCTTCACTGTTAAAACAGCTGAAGCAAATGTTTCTATGTAGGCTCCTATTTCATTTAACATACAGTAAATGCATGCAGCCATTTTACAGTCAATATTTTTGAGTTTTAACATAACTAAACCTTAATTAGCTTGTTCACATGAGAAAAAGCACATTGTTCATTCCACCAGCTAGCTCAGGCAAATAACCCCCTTAGGATTTCATCCACTTTCTTGAAAGGCTTCTTTTGCCTACAAACCTGAATTCACCCTATATATTCGCTATTAAACATGAGACTGGAAAAAAAAAAGAATATTTGAGCCTTAAAGAGAAAAGTGGAAGAATGCATCCAGAAGAGAGGCTGAAATGAAACACAATCCAAATCAGTGAAGCCCTTTGAAGAGAAATGGGTACTTTGGTCCAAATCAGTGAAGCCCTTTGAAAAAAAAAAAATAAATAAAAAGTACTTTGGTCCCTAAAAATGAAGATATTAGGAATTCAAATTGGTATTTTAAAATGCTCTAGAATGAAACACATCCATCCAGAACCCATGTTAATGATTTTCTCATCACAGTGTTGTTGTGATATGTTATAGGATATGTTATTCCTGCCCTTTTTGTTGCTGCAGTGAAAGAGAAAAACTTGTTGGTCATGGAAAGTAATGAGATATGTAGAAAATATTTCATTAAGGGTTTTGTTTGTTTTCTCTTGGGTAAGTTTAATTTGAGGAGACGTATGAATCAGACATTGATATCCAAAAGCTTCAAAATACCAACAGAGAGGAAAGGCTGAGTGATAAAGACACAAGACTGGCTTTGGAGGATTTGATCAGAATGGATGAAATCATTTAGATGAGGGAACTCTTATGTAGAATAAGAGAAGTGAATACACCAGATGAAAGGAGAATGTTCTCGTACATAAGCCATCAAAGTCATAGAATCATAGAATCATAGAATATCCTGAGTTGGACGGGACCCTTAAGGATCATCAAGTCCAACTCTTTACACCGCACAGGTCTACCCAAAAGTTCAGACCATGTGACTAAGTGCACAGTCCAATCTCTTCTTAAATTCAGATAGGCTCGGTGCAGCGACCACTTCCCTGGGGAGCCTGTTCCAGTGTGCAACCACCCTCTCTGTGAAGAACCCCCTCCTGATGTCAACCCTAAATTTCCCCTGCCTCAGCTTAACCCCATTCCCGCGGGTCCTGTCGCTGGTGTTAATGGAGAAAAGGTCTCCTGCCTCTCGACACCCCCTTATGAGGAAGTTGTAGACTGCGATGAGGTCTCCCCTCAGCCTCCTCTTCTCCAGGCTGAACAGGCCCAGTGCCCTCAGCCGTTCCTTGTACGTCTTCCCCTCCAGGCCTTTCACCATCTTCGTAGCCCTCCTCTGGACACTCTCCAACAGTTTCATGTCCTTTTTATACTGTGGTGCCCAGAACTGCACACAGTACTCGAGGTCAGGCCGCACCAGCGCAGAGTAGAGCGGGACAATCACCTCCCTCGACCTACTAGCGATGCCGTACTTGATGCACCCCAGGACACGGTTGGCCCTCCTGGCTGCCAGGGCACACTGCTGGCTCATATTCAACTTGCTGTCTACCACGACCCCCAGATCCCTCTCTTCTAGGCCGCTCTCCAGCGTCTCATCGCCCAGTCTGTACGTGCAGCCAGGGTTTCCCCGTCCCAGGTGCAGGACCCGGCACTTGCTCTTCTTGAACTTCATGCGGTTGGTGATCGCCCAGCTCTCCAACCTATCCAGATCCCTCTGCAAGGCCTTTCCACCCTCATTCGAGTCCACAACTCCTCCAAGTTTGGTGTCATCAGCAAACTGGCTCAAAATACTTTCTATTCCTACATCCAGATCGTTTATAAAAATATTGAAAAGTACCGGCCCTAAAATGGTGCCTTGAGGGACCCCACTGGTGACCGCCCGCCAGCCTGACGCAGCCCCATTTACCATAACCCTTTGGGCCCTGCCCGTTAGCCAATTGCTCACCCATCGTATGATGTTTTTATTTAGCTGTATGGTGGACATTTTGTCAGTATATACCACCTTGTGGCTTGAGATCTTCTGTCACTTTCATGCCTTTAGCATAGACCAAAATAGTAAGATGTCTTCCATGCTCTGTTCCATCATTCTGAGAAAGGAAGGAATAATTAGAGAAGGATCTGAGTAGGAGTAGATACTACTGGCTTCAGGACAAGAAGGGGTTTTAGAAGTGAAGAAGACAGGTTCATGAGAGACCTTAAAAGAGAAAAAGCTTTAGAAATGTGGTGGTCTTACTCAGCTGGGCAGCTGAGCTCCATCACAACCGCTCCCTCACTCTCCTTTCTCAGTGGGAAAGGTGGAGAAAATATGATGAAAAGGGCTCAAGGGTTGAGATAGGGACAGGGAGATCACTCAACAATTATCGTACTGGGCAAAACAAATTCAGCATAAGGAGATTAATTAAAGTTATTGCCTATTACTAACAAGCTAGAGCAGTGAGAGCAAACAAACAAAAAACACCTTCCCTCCATCCACCCTCTTCCACCTCCTCCCCCAGAGTTCCACAAGGGAATGGGGGCTGTGGTCCGTCCATAACACTTCATCCCTGCTGCTGCTTCACTGTTACTCTCTTTCCCTGCTCCAGTGTGGGGTCCCTCCCGCACAAGGCTGTCCTTCACAAGCTGTTCCTCTGTGGGCCCACAGGCAGCAGTTCTTCAAGAATTTCTCCAATATGGCTTCATACCACAGGGTCCATCCACCAGGATGGGGAATGATACATCTAAAAAAACAAAGGATAGTCCTGAGAACAAATTCTCTCCCTGTTGATGTATACTAGGAAGCATACCTTTGAAAGTATGCTTCAAACTACCAACTGTAATTTAACTGTAGAACAGATTGAAAAAGAAAACTGTGTGGACTTAGAAATCAACAAAGAAAAAAGGGTTATTTAGATATGGAAAAAAAAAAAAAAAGAAAACACAGCTGAAAACAATAATGGAGACAATGTAGTGCTATTACATGAGCCAACAGTACAGCTTCACCTTGAACACTGATGATTTCTGGTCACCCTGCCCATAAATTGTATAAAAACTGAAATGTTCAGAGAAAAGTGACACAAAGAAGTTCCATGAAAAGTACATTGAGTGATGAGTAGCAAGTAGCATAAGAAAGGCAGAAAAAAAAAAAAAAGCTGCTATTCATAAATTCTCAGAGAATAGTAGGTTTCTACTAAAAAAATGTTTTGTTTATGTTGATGTTTCTGCTCTTAAAACAATGGTTAGAAAGACTCTTTGTTATGCAAGTTATAACATTATTTCCTGGTATGAATTATTTTGCAGCTTTCTCTGAAGCAGTTGACATGGACTACCATTACAGGCAATTTCCAAAATAGTCCTGAGAAAGGGAAAGGGAAAGGGAAGGGGAAGGGGAAGGGGAAAGAAGATAAAAGTATTTAAGAGCAAATTATTTTTTTATAATTGTTTAGGCTTTTAGGAACCCCTGTATTCTGCTTGCTTTCTACAGTAGTTTCTGTAAACTGCAACTTCTATGAGTTTTAAACAGTAATTCTCTAAGCCTCTTTCCTTGTCCCTTGTAATATGGCAACTTTTATTGTATTAGAAAATATTGCTTATTTCAGTCTTTCCAGTGATTCCACATGGAGACATATTCGACAGACATAATATCCAGATTTATTTCCTTTTTCCATTTAGACTGTTAATCATAGTTGTCCTGAAATATGATGGAATATTTCCTTATTAGAACACACTAAGATAGTATTTCTACATGGGAACTTTTATATATTACCATATCCACACCATTTTTCATTTCTCTGTACAAAAGTGTAGAATGCCAACTGCAAAACAGTATCAGTTTTAAGTATGTTTACATTTTTTTGTGTTGCTGCAT
This sequence comes from Anas acuta, assembly GCF_963932015.1. Lineage (NCBI taxonomy): Eukaryota > Metazoa > Chordata > Aves > Anseriformes > Anatidae > Anas > Anas acuta. The sequence goes on along the minus strand of NC_088983.1, from coordinate 42,499,894 downwards.
TGTTTATATTATTTTACCTTTAAAATAAATAAATAAATATATATTTCTTATATATATGTAAAATGTATGTCAAATTCCTCCTCTTCCTTTCCTAAAGGTTTTTCTTGTTCAGAGAAATGTCTGTGTATTTCAAGGATCATAGAATCATAGAATATCCAGATACCCACAAGGATCATTGAGTCCAAATTCTGAGTCTGCATAGGACCACACAAATATTCATATCATATATCTAAGAACAGTGTACAAACTCTTCTTGAACTCCAGCAGAGTTGGTGCTCTGACCACATTCCTGGGGAGCCTGTTCCAGCATGCAGCCACCCTCTCAGTGAAGAACCTTTTCCTAACACCCAGCTTGAACCTCCCCTCTCACAGCTTCATGATATTCTCTCAGGTCTTGTTGCTGTCACCAGACAGCAGAACTCAGCACCTGGCCCCCTCTGCTCCCCTTGTGAAAAATCTGCAGGCCGCCATGAAGCCTCCCCTCAGTCTCCTCTTCTCTAGGCTGAACAAACCAAATGACTTAAACTGCTCCTTGAAGGGTCCTCTAGACCCTTCACCATCTTCATAGCCCTCATTTGGACACCTTCTTATATTGTGTGGTGCCCAAAACTGCTCACAGTACTTGAAGTGAGGCTGCACCAGTCCCGAGCAAAGCAGGACAACCCCTTCCCTCAACCAGCTGGTACTGCTGTGCCTGATGCAACCCAGAGTATGGGTGGCCCTTTTGACTGACAGGGCACACTGTTGACTCATATTCAACTTACTGTTGACCAAAACCCCCAGATCGCTCTCTAAGGGGTTGTTCTACAGCTACTCATCCCCCAGTCTGTATGTACATGTATATCCCAGGCTGCCCCTTCCCAGGTGCATAATCCTGTGCTTGCTCTTGTAGAACTTCATATTGTTGGTAATTGCCCAGCTCTCTATTTTGTCAAGATCATTCTGCAAGGCTTCTCTACCCTTGATGGAGTCAACTGCTCCTTCCAGGTTAGTGTCATCTGCAAACTTACTTATAGGATACCTTCAGGTGTCCAAGTCATTTATGAAAGCATTAAAGATAATTGGCCCTAAAATGGAGCCCTGTAGAACCCCACTAGCGACTGACTGCCAGCCTCATGTATCTATTTACTATAACAGTTTGAGCCAGACCCATCAGCTACAATTGTTCACCCATTATATTATGTATTTACCTAGCTGTATGGTAGATATTTTGTCCAGAAAGTTACTGTTAGAAACAGTATTGAAAGCTTAACTGAAATCCAAAAAGATTACATCAACTGGCTTCCTTTGGTCAACTATATGGGTGACCTTGTCATAAAAGGAAATTAAGTTTATTAAGCAGGACCTTGCCCTTGTGAACCCATGTTGTCTGTGATCAATAACTGCATTGTCCTTCAGGTGTTTTTCAATAACTCCCAGAATAATTTTCTCCATACTTTTACCAGGCACTGAAGTGAGACTGACAAGCCTGTAATTACCAGGCTTTTCTTTCTTGCCCTTCTTGAAAATTGGAACAATGTTTGCCAGCTTCCCCTCAACTGGGACTTCTCCAGATTCTCAAGACCGTTGAAAAATAATTGAGAGAGGTCTTGTGATGATATCAGCAAGACTCGTAATTGCAATACATCATGTGCCAGCAGGCATGGTATTGTGTAGGCCAGCCCATAACTGAGAAACACCAAATTCTGGTGACACCAGCCTCGCAGAAATATGTTGATCAGCTGGGTAGGCCTGCTGCTTTTAATATTGTTCCCTGGTACTGAAAGGATAAAGGAAAACACTACCTGTGCTCCTGATTTTTTAACCAGTTGCCTCAAAACCTTAAAGTCCCTCTTGATTGCCTTTTGGCTACTTCATCACTGTTGATGTGAAAAACCAATAACAGATAACAACCTGTAACAGGCTGTAACAGGCTACTGACTTTTCTCGTAATGTCTCTTACTCGGGCCCCAGGGAGGCAGCAGTATTCCCGGTGGGTTGGGTCCAGCTGCATATCGGGTCCCCTGTTCCTCTCAGAAGGGAGTCGCCTATGAAAATAACCTTTATTTTTTTCTTGATTGAGGTTGTGTGACTTGCCCTAGGCAACCCCTCCAATCCAGACAGACTTTCTTTCATATCATCATTTGCTTAGTAGCGACAGATTTTATTTATTTAATTATTTATTTATTTATTTGGCATGACAAAGGCCATAGTGGCAATAAGCTGAAAGACAAGTGGGAACTTAAAGGAATGAATTCAGTAGTAAGGAGAACTGAGTTATTTCATAGCTCTCATGTATGTCCTTCTGCATACCTACAATAGCCAAGGTAGGACTACAATATTCAGAATATAGAGAGTTATACTCTGAAAGAAATATAACGAATTTCTTTATCATAAATAAATTCAACTTCAACACTATTTTTCCATTTCCTGAAGGCCATGTAAACCAATTTAAATATATTATTTAGGACTGTACACAGCTGATTAGTAGACATAGACAGTGATACTTTATTTTTCAAGAATTAAAGTTCACTGTTTGTGTATCCAATAATACTTGAATTTTAGTCTTGACCATAATCTAGCACATTATCTCTACCAGTGGCTGGTAGGCATATCCTCCTTCAGTCTTTTGATGATTAGAACAAAGATAGAGGCTTACTTCTGTTGATAATCATCATTTATTCAGTATGTCTTTTGCCCAAATTGTAATCCAAGTTAGCATCGATCATCATAGCAACTCATCACTGAGTTAGTGGAGATTTTCCCACAGACTTCAATAAAATTTGGATAAAACCTTTAAGAGACTCTTAATTGTTACCAAAGCAACTTTCATTATTACTGATCAAACTGTTACAACGGTCTTCTTTTCGATCTGTTTCAAAGGAAAATTAAAGTGCTTTCCTGTTTCTCTAAAGCAAAGGATCATTGAGAAGACTGAAAAATATTACTGCTTTTCATGAATAAACATCCATGGTAATTGAATACAAAGGGGAAAAAAGGAAAGCAGAGAAGGAATGGTTTTTATGATTCTTTCCCAAAACAGCACACTTCAAATATTATTATAGCCTTCTGTATTTTACTGAGTACTTTTCATTATTTAACTGTCTAGTCACCTTGAAGACATAAACATAGTGTGAGTGATTAATACAGCAGGTATTTTTTGTGTTTGTCTCTTGCTGCTGTGGACTTTTTTCCTTGCTTCTTTTGGTGAGAGCTGTAAGTCCTCTTAATAAAGTTAAGGAAATATGGTATGAAATTTCAAGGGGTGAAAATCTGTAAAGGAGCTTATTGAGAGAGTAAGTGCTAAAATAAGTAATGCCTTAATAAAAACATCCTCATCTTTTCTATATTATGCCACTTATTAAATATTATAAAATTACCTGTGGCAAGTAATATTGAATGTTTTCATATTTCTTTTTGGTAGTTTGATTAGCATATCTTATACCTTTTAATAAATGAAGGAATATTCTTAATATTTACACAACTAAAAATTCATGACGTATCATTTTTTATAACTTAATAAATTCATAGGTAGGTTCAAAGTCCATTGAGGTCACTGCACTGATTTCCAGAAAGCCTCTCAAAACATCTTTGTTTGTTTGTTTTTTTCCCCATACCAAATCTCAGTGCCAAAAATCAAACTTTCTTAGAAAATAGTTTATTAATATTTATCAGAGTATTTTCAAGCTCATCTTAAAAGAAGACAAATTTATCTTCATTTCCAACTATTTTGTGTTTTTGAAAAAATGCTCTTACTAGTAAAATATTTCCTTTTCTATTCATCTTAGAAAAAAAAAATAAAATAGAGGAATACATTCCCCAATCTGTTTTATTTGTGTTTTTCTAATAAATTAATTATTCAATATATCAATATAAAGAATATATCAGTTTCTCAATATAAATAATCAATGACCAAAGCTGAATCAGAATCTTTAAAATCCAGTCTTTTTGGCTAACAGGATATGAATTGATACATTAATTCTATTTTCAGATCAAATAATTGTGTTTTGTTATGCACGCTTTCACAATTTATTACATTGTTCTTTACAAGATGGTTCTTTATCTGAGATCAGTAAGGCTGCTTGCATATATGTGTACATTACTTTGACTGATTAACAGAAACCAGTTCTTCTAATCTCCTTAAATTTAATATTTGAATATTGCAAAAAGTTGTTTTTCTTTTCAAACCATCTTCTCAATTATTCATATGTGATGATTTCAGAAATACAAAACTTGGAAGAAAAGGAAAAAAAAATAGGCAAAATACTATTCTCTAGAATATGCTTTTTATTTCAAATATTCAGAGCAGACATCCACTAATGGCCTACACATGCCTAAAGAATATATGACTGGGTAAAAAAGGACATCAGGGTTAAGGGTTTTGTTTACTTAAGATATTCTAGTGTCTGTTTTTGTGAACTCCCACTTACTCTTCAAAAGATAAAATGTTTCAGCCCTATCTCAGGAAATAAAAAAATAACAACCTCTTTGCCGACATGTGATGCACACAGAATCACAGAATCACAGAATTTCTAGGTTGGAAGAGACCTCAAGATCTGGCTCTACTGTATAGAAGACTGCAATATTTAAAGTAATTTAGAGTGGTTTTAGCCTGAAGTCCCTGTTTTCCTTTTTTATTTTTCCCTGCATTCCAGAACAACCAAACTTGCTGAAAAATATCAGCACAAATTTGTAGTGTTCTCATATGCTTTGATTTGTGATATTGATTTATGCCAGATGAGCTCGCCCCTTAGAATTCTTATATCTTGTCTCTCCACTATGGTCAATTAAGCTCTTAAGTAAAAAGGGCAAAATACCACGTGTATTTGTAATATATGCTCCTAGCACTCATTTCTCCCTGTATGTCATATTTGTCTACCTTGTCGTCAAAATATATTTTTACTGTTAGCAGTAAAAACTAAGAGAATGCTAGCCAGGTTGCATTGTCTCATGTACTAACAGCAGAACTGACAGATTTTAGTTAATTGCTCGAGTCAATGATTGCTTAAGTCAATGAAAGCTTTGAATTTCTAAAAAAGTGTTTAATAAAACGTTAATCAACAGTGGTTTAAAATAATAGAGAGAGAGAATTTGTAAAATCCCGCTCTTCAACTGAAAAATATTTCAATCTTTTGTCCAATTAGCCTGATGCAAAGCCCTTTGAGAGCTCCAAAAAAAAAAAATTTCCATTCTGAGTTTTGGGTACAGTATCAAGAGAATGTTGGTAACAGTGGTGGGCTAACCTTTTCTTTTCCACTTCAACAATTAAGCTGTAATGATCAGTTTGAAGTCCTGAAACTGTACCAATCCTCAGTGTAAATCAGTCCGTGTTTGATAAAGATAAGTGCTGTTCCACTAGTGTTTTCATGTGCTGTAATCGTATGTGCTTATTGAAAATGCATAAGTACTAATTTATAACTAATTCCTATTCTCTTCTACTGAAAGCAATGTTTGTTATTAACCAAGGCCAAGAATAAATGCATACTAATGAGATTGTTGTGTTTTCTACCTATTTCTAGATTTTTATGGTTCTGAAAAGATAAAAATACATTCCATTTGAGAGGTAACAGAATATCTGTTACTAAGATGATTTGCTAATTACTGTTTTGAAATTTATCACCAGAAATACGGATGCTACAATAGGAATAATCAAAAGGGTCAATATATCAACATGATCTAAATGAAAAAAAAAATACTTTGAAAATTATTTATTGTACTGTTTAATTAATACTGCAAGTACTTTTGCATAGTTTTGTAAGGAGTTTTTGTCTGTTTCACTTTGTACCTCACAGCTGCATTTGGGTTTTGACTTCTGGAGCTGCAAGGTGTAACTGGTATTCTTATAGCTATAGTAGTCCTGAAACAGATTTAGCATTTAGAAGCTGAGAGCGTTGAGGCTGACTTTCAGCATTGCAGCTTTAAAACAAAGCTGTAATGCTGAACATTAGAACATTATATGGGTGTGATATGCTTCTTCCACTGTCTATGGTTGCTGGGTATTCCTAGACTTTGATAAGTTGTCTTCCACTGTTAACAGTATTTACCTATTTCTATACATGGATTTAGCCTTTGTATGGTTTTTCTGTGTGTAGGATTTACAGATGTCCAGAGATCTCTGCTAAAATACAGCAAATATTTCAGCTGCTGCAGTCATGGATTTCTTACAAATACATGGGATGAAAAGCTGTTAAATCTGGCTTATTCTCTGATCTTTATTTCACAGTATCTTATTCCTATTTTATTGCTGAGGCACCTCACTGAGAGAGGGAACTGATAGAATGATCACAGAGCTAGGCCTCTCAGGCCAGAAGCTCATTACTGGAGCTCCACCATATTCATTAAAAGCTATTTAGATTATAAAATTAATGACCTTTAATATTTTTTTATTATTATTTCAAAGGCCTGTATTTTATAAATCAGAAATTTAATGGAGGATATAAAATTAATTTGACATATCTATATCATAAAAATTCTTCTTGAATTGTTCTTTAATCTACAATTTAAAGATTGATTTATACTGGTTTATGTATGAATCTATCACTGGTTTATAACGTTTTATAAGTTTAAAATACACTTTGATATTTGTTGTATGATTTAAGCACAAAGCTTCTTTCCATTGAGAGAAAACTTCAAAATGTGACTTGAGTGACTTCAAACCTGTAAAATGAAGCTATTTCATTCTAGTATATCATGTGATATGTGATCTTCTGAGTGCTGACCCGAGCCATAGATGTCCTAAGACCAGAAGACCACTTATAGCAAGTCCTCACACCATTTGCTAGCCATCTGACTCAAATGTTGTTATCAACACTAAAATTGGGAGCATATTAGGAATATTGCAGGTGCATCCAGAGGAAGATCCACATCAGCAGTCATAAAGTTGGCAGAAACGCAATAAACAAAATTTGAAGGGAGCATTCCCATTTTTAAACTCTAACTTCTTTCAGTTCTTTTCTCCATTCTGATATAATTCAGCTTCCCTGTCCTCACCCCCACCCCCCAGCAGATATTGCAGTGTGCTTTTGAACACTGTATCATTTTTATTAGTATTGTAATTATATTTAATGTTCCATTCTCCCACTGGCTGCTGAAACCAAATAAAAATAATGATCTGTTACTCCTATAAACTGACTTGGGCCAGACAACGCGTGAAAGACTTGTGTGGTCTTGTTACATAAATAGATAAAAAAATCATAAATCTAATCCTCTAAAATCATCACACTGGCCTAAAAATCCTGGGGAATTTTTAGCACCTCTTACAGATCATGTATGTTTCACCATGATATGTTGAAAATTTGTTAGATGTGTGACAGTGTCTATTTCCTATCATTTTCCCATTCTGCCTAGAACTATAGCTGTCATCCTCTAGCCTCTCATACATACTTACATACACATATATAACCTTTCCTCTTGTGTCACCTCCAGCAGGTTGTCATACTACCCTATTCTTCTGATTCTCTTGCGCTGCTCTTTCCTGACATATTTTTCTTCTGCATTTTCAACTAGCTTAAATTTTTCATCAAAATTGCTTGAAAACCACTCATTTATATAAATAACATCATAACAACCTACACATAATACAGCTGACCATTAACTAGTACTGCTCAAAATAGCTTTGTCAACCACAGTTTAAATATATATAGAGAGATTTAAATTGTATAAGTAAACAGAAAAGGTTATTTTTGTAGAAAGATTCTTCCCCCTCCCCCCTTCCCCCCCAAATCGGTATTAAAATGGGAAATAAAACAGGGCAATAGCTACCAGAGTGCTGTATGAAACAGGTATTTTATTAATTTTGATCTTATTCATAATAAACTTGCATTAATAGATCTGTAAGATCCAAGACTAAACCACTGCTAAGCCTGAAACAATAAATTCCTTATTTTGCAAAGTAGGTAAGAATGCTGTAAGATACATCCCTGCCATTCATTAAGATGTACTCTGTACTTGCTATACTTAGCTTTTATTGAATAAAAAAGGTCCTAGATTTTACTGAATAAATGGTAGGGTTTTAGTCTTCATGGCAACAAGAGCAACAGAAAACATAAATTCCCTGTGTAACACTGTAGAAAAGCAGTCATGGACAAAAGCAGTAACCATTTTCACCAGTATTATGCAAATTCTTTCAAGAAATATGGAATCTTAAGTATCATGGTATTTTCAATGAAAGCTCTGAGAATTTATATAAAATATATCTAAGTTAAAATAAATGGTGATGGACTACAATAGAAAGACAACAGATGGATTAATACAAAAATCTATCGTTTTGGTATTCAACTGATTCAACTGATTCAACTGACATTAGGCAGACATTCTATCAGGTCACTCCTACCCAAGCTCTAATGCTGTTTTTAACTGTCAATTACTATCTCTTGCAAACTCAACTTCTGCTTCTGGAATAAGCCTCCAAATTTTGCACAGAAAATTACTGCCTATAATCCCCCCTCCCCTTTAAAAAAATAAATAAATAAATTGCTAAGTTTTTTATCTGTTATCCTTCTGTACAGTTTGGACATGGATTGATCCAGAACCTCAAAACCTTAGCATACCTTGAATATTTACTAGAGGACTGTATTTCAAAAGCCTCCACCATACTCCCAGATTCTTTCAGTGTAAGAAATGGGGCATACAGCTTTATATCTCAAACTGGTTATTACAGTTACTAACATAACAACATTAGGTTAAAATCAGGATGAACAGCAACCATAATGTTCAATGTTCATAAACTAAGTTGAATGTAATCAACCTGGCTTTTCAACTGCTATTTAACACTTGCATATGTTCCTTGCATGGAATTTTTAGGTTGTTAAATACACCCTCACTGTGAAAATTACTTCTAAATGAAGGTGGTGATTGTCTGTGAAGGTCACCTAAGGATGACCAATGACTGGAACCTGCAGTCAGACAAATTCAAATTTAAACATTTTGCTAAAAGAAATCCAAATGATTGGATCCTGCATTCACTGTTGACTCATAGTCAAACTTTGAACTTTTCTAGTCCATATGTCTTAGCTAAGGACAGGACTTCTAACTTAGGACATATGCAATTGTTTGAAAAATATTAATTATTAGCGTTTATAAGTCCAGTAGATGTTTGACCTTCAGACCTTAGGCACTGTCAACAAATCTCAGAGTCTTTGTGGGTCTTTATAGGTCTGTAAATTTCAGAAAGACCCTTCCCAGTATGGACTAAGTTCTTCTCACCTACCTCACACAGGTTGTAATCTAGCTATTTATTTATTTTTTATGCACAGTGGACAATGAACTCACACTTCAGTTTTCTATACCACAACAAGATGCTATAACTTCAAAATCCAATATATTACTTCAACAATCCCTTCCCTCCTTCCTTCCTTCCTTCCTTCCTTCCTTCCTTCCTTCCTTCCTTCCTTCCTTCCTTCCTTCCTTCCTTCCTTCCTTCCTTCCTTCCTTCCTTCCTTCCTTCCTTCCTTCCTTCCTTCCTTTTTCTGTATTACAAATCCACAATTAAGCTCATCCTCAGGCACTGAAAAAACAAGAAAAGAGAGCAAATGAAATATGGAGAAATATTTGGACATAATCTCTCCTCTCATGCATTTGATAAATTCTTCAAGTGGCCTTGCTGCCAACTAATTTTCATGAATACCAAAATACAACATTTACTAGAAGCCCAAAGAAGAAAAAAGGTAAACCAGTGGCTTATAAGTAACCTGACAAAAGCTTTGGGCACACTGCTTGTGGCTTACTGCTCATTTTTCCTATTATATTAAGAATCTTATGGTGAGTATACAGGTGATCCTGACACATTCTGCTGAGTAACTGTCATAGAAAGAAGACATGCATTTAAGAAGAGAGGATAAGCAAAGATTCAAGCTCTCCCATGTTTCTAAGTTAAATAAAATCTGCTAAACAGACAATATAAAATGAAATCCTATAAACAGCCTAAGCAAACTAAAAATAAACTAAAAGAGAAAAAAAAATAAAAAAAGTTTCTTTAATGCCATTATTAATAAATCTATTTAAAACAACAACAACAATAATAAAATACATCTATGGCTACCGGTGACCAATTCATTCATAAAGAGAATGGAGAAGAACTGCTGTTTATTGTATTTATTCATGCTATTTTTGTTGCCATCCAACAGTTGGTCACTTTAAATCTGTGGAACATTTTTTTATTTATAACTATGCAAAAATTCAGGGAAAGAATCGACAAATAAAAACAAAATTACTGAGATATTTTGTCTTGCCAATGTAAATGCATTTTATCTATCTATTTATTTATTTACATTTTTTTTTTTTAAGTTATGAACTGTCACTCTCTTTACACCACCTTAGAATCATTTTTCTCCAACAATTGCTTTAATTGTGCTATACACACACAGTTTTACTCCTGTTGTTCACAAAAGCAAACTGTTTGCCCTACTCAGGTAGTCATGGTCCTGGAAGTCATCATCAGAAAAAAAAATCTGAATTCTTATACAACTTGTTGATTGTCCAGTAAGAAAATATTTTTGATCTTCATTCATTTTTAATCTAAGACAGAGTTTTTACTTTATCGATACTAATAGGCTTGGGACCTGCATTTTCTTTCATAGTGTACAATAATCTGATTAATACGTGCTAATATTTCAATTTAATTAAATTAATTTATTTGTTAAAGCTACAGTCATTAAACTTACATGACTAATAAAAAGCAGTTGTATGTATAATGAGGAAAAATTTAATAGTGATCAAAATGAGATTTACACTTAGAATTTTATCCAGCTTATTCAGAAATATTCTTTTATTTCATATATTCAGTTCTATGTTTTTTATTTTTCTTCTTCTATTCTTATGGTTTTTAGTAAATTTTACGTACATTTTCTTCAAATCACTGACTCTATAATCATGTTACTATGTAAGAGTCTTTCCTATTTTTATTTTTTTCTTTGAAACACAGAATCATGCAAATTTCTAGGACACTCAAAAAATATGGCTATTTCACATTTAGGGTGGTATTCTAATCACATGAATAAATAGTACTTATACTGATCAGAATTTATTTTGAGATATATGGGATGGTTTAAAATATTGAGAAAAGATTTAAGTACTTTTATGACCTTCTCTAGGTATTGATCTCTTCTTAACTGTTTTAGAATAGAAATGAAAGATGTAAAAGTTGACTTTAAAAGACTCATGTAGGAGAAATTTGCTGACACAAATCATGTAGAAAACAGCTAAGGCATTGGGTGGAAGAAGTCCAAAGGAAAGCAGAAGCATCATGAATGAGTTGTTGGTGGAAGACATCATTAGAAACTGATTCAATGCTTTTGTATTAGTTAATGCAGAAATTAGGGTTGCTGATACAATTGGATTAGTCAGGAAATAGGACTTAAACTTCTACATAGAATAGATTCCCTCCATCTCCCAGAACACGTATAATTCATACCAGGATTGATCATTTCTTTAACTACAGCAGGATAATTTAGAATCTTGGATTATATTTATGGTTGCTCACAGAATCGTTCTCCATTTCATCCTTCATTCTTTTAGGTATATGCTTTTAAAATTGTACATACATTACCCTGAAATTCAGCAGTATTTTATTCTCTTTTTAAAACAATAATAAAAATAAAACAAAACAAAACAAAATAATAAAATATGGTTAGCCTAAGATTTCAAGTCAAGCCTCACCATATAAAAAAAGTGCAGTTGAGTTACAGACATGAAGCCGTTGAAGTGAAAATTAAGAAATGCTAATCCAGCTCTAAGTTTAGTCTGCCCTATTGAATATTAATTTGTTAGTGGGGAAAAGGACATATAGAGTACAAAATATTTGCCTTTTTTTAGAATCACTAGGAGACATTATGCATGCATAAGACAGCTGGTGCATTGATTTCAAGTTTACATAGGCAAGTTTTAGATTTATTTCATTAAATGTTTAGCTTGAAGCTAGAGGCAACCATTCCATAGTCATTGATGGAGGAAAATGGCATAGAAAAATCTTTTTTTTCATCAGCAACTCATGCAGGTATTATTTCAAATGAAAGTCAAAATATTTCAAATTTTAGGTCAATACTCCTCTGTATCCACATAGTTGTACCTCATGGGTGCTACAGTTTAAATTAATTCTTTATACATTTTCTTCTATGGACTACTTTCCCAACCTGGTCTTTCTAATATGTTTGGTCTATAAGACACAGTATTTTGGGGGAAAAAAAAAAAAAAGAAAAAAAAAAAAAAGAAAAAAAATAATATGTTACTTGGAAGGATTTCTATTAATTGCAATTATTCTGGGGGGAAAATAATCATTATTTTAATTAAATCTTCCTTTCTCTTAGTGAATCTTTCTAATTCACGTAAATATGATTTGTTTTGTTTCTTTCACAGGGTTAGGAAGCAGCTGATCCCTATAAGAAAGTTGTTCAGCTAAAGAGCCATAGCTTGTCATAAAACATAAATTTGAGCAACAAACTGTGAAACAATTAAATAATGTAGAAAAAGTTGATGAGGCATTCCAAGTTCCTGTATTAAGGCATTAATTCAAGGAGTGCAGAGGTTAGCTTGGGAAATTTTAATTACATAGACTAGTTACATATTTGGGGATTTAGTGTTGAAAAGCTGGAGAAAAAAAAAATGTTTTAGAAACACATTGTACATATGATAAAACCTTTTATTTTACAAATTTACAAAGGTACCAAAAACCTATAATTTGGCATTAAATATTTGTGTATTCATAGAGTAAGGGTCAACATATAAATTCATACTGATGACCATCGATCTACTGATTTTGTTCTGTGCAAATGTTGTAACTTTTAGTTCTTCCACTGATCACTGAAGACCCTGAAAGGAAAGGAATAGCAACAACAGAAGCAACAAAAGTCAATTTAGAGATTATGATAAAATGGAAAAGAAATATGAGCAATCTCTTTACAATTTATGTTGTATCAAAACTGGATCACATGCAAAAACAGCCTTCTGTACATTTTGATCCATGATAATAGAATGAAATGATGGCAAAATGAGTGTTTGTCTTTGGAGGAAAAAACAAACAAACAAGTAATTAGTTTTTTCATCCCAATAACATTTTTTGAGAGAAATCTGAAAATATTTGAAGCTGTCCCTTATTTCTTAAAGCAATGTATTTCTGGACAGTGTTTGAAATGCAACATATTGATTGTACTGTAAAATTCTTGGTTAAAGAAAAGGGTAAAAGAAACAAGACAATATGTGCCAACTGCATAGGTGTCATTTTTAGTAGATGACATGGAGTTGGCTAACTTTAGAAAATCAATCAGCATAGCAAGTAGGTAGGTGCACTCTTCTGAGTGCAGATTTGTTTCAGATTACATTAAAGTATCCATGATTCAGATAAGTATGCATTGTTTTGTTTTGTTTTGCTTTGTATTCAACTAACATTGGGTCTTAGTATGTATTATATCGTATATATATGTATATATATTTATATTATATATTATTAATATGGTATATAGTGTATATTAGTATATATTAGTAATATGTTGCCTTCTCGACCAATCAATGAAGCAGCACACTGAAAGCATTATAGCTCAGCTGTGAAAAACAAAATTTTACAATAGTGAAAATAGAGTCTTATGGAATTAAATTATCAATGACTGATAATGACTCTATATATGTTCCACAATAAAGTTAACACAGTGCTTTGCGTTAAGGGAAGCACGTGTTATTACAATAATCCTATAATTAAATGTTTGCATCTGTTTTGGTTTTCAATCTACAGACATATTCTTAATCAGTTTGGGAAAGATCCACTGGTATAATAAAAACATAGTGCCTAAGGCTGCAATTTTATACTAGGCCTCTAGAATAAGTACACTGAACTAAAATAGGTGACTGAAACCTGTGTAGGAATTACTGAGCCATCTTTAAACCAGCTAAATGAAGTTAATAACAGTACATAGACAAGAGGCTGATGCTCAGCATGAGCTATAAAATAGACCTGGGGAAAAGCATAAATACTTAGGAAATTAGTCTGCAATAATATTGGAGGTATTAAAACTACACTTTTATTGGTAATTGATCTATCATATTTTTTACTAAAGTATAAACACACAAACAATTATATTCTTGCATGCATTTAGAATTGGGTATACAGAATCGATCACATTTGCATCATGGATTTTTTTTTCCTCTTTTGCTGATGGATTACAAATACTGAGATATCTGGCCTGTGGATATGAGCTTCGGTCAGATCTCTAGTTTAGAGAGACATTCCAGCAGAAAGTAAACTGTTAAACTGAAAATAAATTAGAGTACAAACAGTTCAGTCTTTGGCATTATAAAATGTTCTTTCGTTATTTTTCAAATGTGTTGAAATATTAATTGTCATCATAACTGAGAGAGAACTAGTAGATTTTTTATTTTTTTTTCACTGTAGAGCAGAAACAGTGAAATCTTAGTTTTATGAGATCTCACTATAATGTCCTTTTATGCAATTGTAGCTAAAAAAAATAAACTGAGACTATTAGTTTTGTGTAAGAAACATGGAATTAGCATTATGTTATCACTGGAGTGAGGTTTAGTCAAGGTTTTTGCTTTTTAAGTTGAACTACTGTATATATCTAACGACATTCTGTAAAGAGACTTGTTTACAATACAATGACAAAGACTGGGCATCTCTGAGAAGAAGCCGGTGTGACAAAAACACTTCTATTCCATCAGAAAGGTGTTGATTTGAAAAAAAGAGAAAGGTTAACCACTCCTATCCACAGGGGTCAAAACCTTTCTGTTGTATTCTCTGCCTTCACTGCAACTTTTCTGTAGAAACACAATTGAAGGAAATGGCAAAAATGCACAGGCAAAAATACCCACTTAAATTGTGAAACACTAGCAGGAGGCACATTATCTGGAGAGGTGGAGTGGGATGGGGGGAGACAGTGGGGTGGTGGTGTCCAAAACTGAAGCTTTGAACTGCTTGCTACTTTCTAGTTGCAACTGGTATAGGCAAGTTATAAATTTTGGTAACATCTACACAATGCAAAAGTGACATATCTTGAATCTTCCAACTAATGACGAGACTACACTGTTATAAATGAAGTCTCAACTCAATCTGAATTTAGTAATATTTATATTATAAAAGGCATAAAAGCTATAAAAGGTATAAAAGGTAAGTAAGCAGCGCTGGGTGTGCGGGGAGTCTACGCTCCACCAACACGCACACACGAACATCGAACATTCTAAATATACAGAACATTGCTTTACATACTAAACCCGAGTATGCCTATACATACATACAATCAGGAAAGGTAACAAACAATCCTTTAAGTTCCATGACTTAAGTCTCCATTTTCCATTCCTTTTCTTGATTACAAACAAGTCTCCATTTTCCATTCCTTTTGAACAATATATCTTGCTTTAAGTTGTCAAGCAACTCGGTCTTCAGGCCTTATGCATCCCTTTCTTCCTGGATTGAAGAAAAGCATATCCATCTCCTTTTCAAGGCCAATTGGGCCTGGGTCAAAAGGCACGTCCAGGTCAGCAGGGGGCGTAACAGCAAAGGCCTGCGATGGCTGTAGCAGCAGAGGGGCCCATGGCGTAGCAGTCGGATCAGTAAAGGAGCCCGCAGCTCCCTCACTGTCTGGCAAACCACACGTTTCTGACTGTGGTCCCACAGGGCTCTTTAAGGCCTCAGAGACTGCTCGCCAGGTGCCGAGCAATCCCACTGCAACCTTGCCGTTTTTAGTTGCAGAGTCCCACACCTTGACCTCAGTTTGGTCTCATGTTTCAGAATCATAAACTGTCCGATTGTTAACAAGGAGAATAAGCTGTAAGGTTACCAGGACAGTCCTTGTTTCTAAGGACGTATGATTCCCCATAATGCGCAGCTGCTTAGCAGCGAGAGGCAGTTGTGTGCACAGGTCTGCTTCTCTCAGCTCGAGCTTCTCTCCAGCTCCGGTGTGCCTATTTCCAGCGACTTTCTGTATGAGCTTCTCTGAGCGGTTTGCTGAGTTTGGCTGAACCTATCTTCATGAGGCGATCAAAGTGCCTGTTCCCGTCCTGGTCTCCGTTCTGCCAGCCTGTTCCTTTTCATTCCTTCTTTCTGCTTCTTTATTGACGACGTAACTTCATCACATCGTGTTGCCTTTTCTTTCTTTTTTATCTTGAAGGCAGGCTCCGCTATTATACCCTTCTCTCCACAGCAGTTCTTTTCAAAACAACTTTTCATTGGTTGAACAACTTTGAATACAACAACAACAGCAAACACCCAGAAACTTCCATGCCTCAATGGCTGGAGAACAAGCAACCCGAGACTGCACGGAGTCTCCTGAATCACCCTTCTTTGTTCCCTCTAAACTCTTTTACATTCCTGATGGCCTCATCGTTAAGAGTCTAATGTTATCGCAACCACGGGGCTTTCCAAACCCCATGGCCACACTCTCAAATCTTCCCCTTCTTTATTAATATCAACCATCTTCTCGACACAAATTACCACTCCATATATTACAATCCCCCCTCTTCTTTTGAATATCATTCATTCGTTTCTTGTCTTCGAATTTGGCCAAGGCCAGTTGAACCACAAGAGAATGCTGTCACAATATTCTCTGCAAGAGTTATAAAGAAATTTTTAGCAGTTGTTGGAATCCCATATCTAGAATATTTCACCCAACTTATTGTTCCAAAGGATGTATAATAATAGGCACTAGCACTAGCACAAGAGAAGTTCCCAAAAATAAGCAGTCACAGAATGAAGGAAAAGAAAAAGATGAAAATCTTGCCTGGTAAATTGCTAGAACTGGGTGAAAGAAGTTCCTGGAGACCAGGGACTCCAGGAGACAGACGGCATGGAGACAGATGCCAGGAGGCAGACAGGCACTCTCATGCCCAGTGATTCCCAAACCTGGTAGCTGTAGACAGTGGCACAGCAGGAAACAATACCACTTTCTTCTTGACCTCTAATGTAATTCAGTGATCCAGCTCCTGGTCCCCATAAGCTGAAGGTACTGTTGAATGCCAAAATAATTTGTGTAGAGACCATGTGTAGCCTACCGCACTTTAATCATGCTACCAAGTTGACTGTCTTGGTATACCTGCAGTGGGCTATCTTGCTTACATTGTAGACAATGATACTGAAGCATTTGCCTTTCCTATAAATGTAGTCAAACTCTATTGAAGGATGTCTCCTTTTATGTCCCAATATATTATGGAACATATTTTATCCCATCTGAGTCTGTATTTTAAGGGCAAATGCAAAAATGAGATAACTCACTATCACACCCACAGCAGAACATTTCCTCTACATATCCCTGATAGGATTTAAATTCAGTTAATTTACTTTTGTGCAAGCTTGCCTTTCATCTCATATTCTTTGTGGTATGAATTATTACTGACATTTAAGAACCCCATTTTATAGCTGTGATCAAAATGGAATACAGGTAAATAAAAAGTGACATTATACATAACACAATATAGAAGGCTATAAAAAAATGCAAATTGTAGTAGCTCATCCATGCTCATATTTAAGGCCACTGAAGATATTAGAACATCCCATGAAAACAAAACTAATGCTTCCTTGCCTGTGGTGAGAAAGAATAGAAAAAAGAAGATGTTATAAATCTTTGGTATAATCCGGAATAGTAGTCTCAGATCTTTAGAGCAGTACCCTTCCTTGTTAGTATCAAGCCAAGTATTAATAGAAAATGCTGGAAAAAAAAATAAAACAGATGAACGTTTATGACAGGAAGGAAATTATGGTATGAAGCAAACATCAGGTAAAACTTACTCTTTGAATATTGCATCAAACCAAATCCATATAAAATGGAAAATAACTTAAGATTTTGATGAGTTTTCTAAGTCTTTCATATCTATTTAAGAAACAAAGTACAACTCAAAATCCTAGAGGCTTAGCTGGGACATTGCATGTGAAGTCTAATATTGTACTGAAGACTCATACAAGCCGGAATGGAAATCATCTTGATTTAAAACTGGATTTTAGGGGTTCCATGAATAAAGACACTTTCCCAGTTCTTCACAGGTTTATCAAAATCACTAATTTCTGGGGCTTTTTGAGCTTGTATTATTATTATTTTTTGATCATTATCAACCTCTATAATTACCCAAGGGGACAATGTAAGGAAGATGGACCCAAACTCTTTTCAGTGGTGGACAGTAACAGGACAAGAGGTAATAGGTATAAATTGAACAACAGGAGGTTTCATTGACATATGAGGATAAACTTCTTTATGGTTCTGGTGACAGAGAGCTGGAACAGGCTGCCCAGAGAGGTTGTGGAGATACTCAAAACCCACCTGCATGAAATCCTGTGTAACATGCTCTAGGTGAGGGGGTTGGACTTTGAAGGTCCCTTCCAACCTCAACAATTCTTTGATTCTGTGATTCTGTGGTTATCGAAGTTACTGTTTTTGCTATTAAGAATCAATTGCTTAGTCTTCAAAATACTTATTTTTTTTTAATAACTTATCATAGAATACTTTTCTTTCAATTTTACAAATTGTGAAACTGAAGAAGAAATATGCAGCTGAGAACAGGAAAATCACATAGTTATCTATCAGGTAAAGTGAAATTAGGATTTAGCTACCAGTCTTACTCTTTTTCAATACGTATGAGCAGTTAATAGCAGCTAGGTTATTTCCAAAGTATAAATCAAATCTGAATTTTAACCTCTATGACAGAGTTTCGCCATATAAATTTCATTTGTGCAGTATCAGTTGCATTCACAAACACCTTATATTATTAATAATTGTTAATGCCAGTTGAACTTTATACTTTCCAAAGAAAGTGTTAAGTTCCTTGGAAGTGCTTTATTTTTCAATGCTCAGAAATACTCAAATAAAAATAATAAAAATAATAAAATATTTTTTTATTATTTTCTCAATTAAAAAAAAATATTTTTTCAATAAAAAAAAAAAAAACTGAAAGTAGCACTAGAAAAGTTAGTTACTCACTTAAGGTAATTTGACCATTTTTTCTTCCAGGATTCTAAACACTTTGAGTAACTTCTATTTGTTCCTGCACTTTATCACACTTTCTTTCTTTCATTCTTTCTCTTTCTCTCTCTTTTGCCCACACACACATATATACAGAATGCAATTCATTTTTTCAGAGCAGAAAAGTTTTTATTTACCCTTTTATTCTTTTTATTTACTCTTACATTCTTTTTATTTAAAACATAGGTTTTATAATGGTGTAGGCTATGTGATTTTTTTTTTTTCAATGTATGGATATCTGCATTCATTTTTCTTTAGTCTTAGTCTTCTTCCTAATTTCAAGATTTTAAACACACAGGTTGTGAAAGCAGACCACTACATCTTTTTTTCCTGTTATTGCCTAGGCTGAACTCTTCTACTGACTCTTTTACTGCACAGGAGAGCCTACTGGTTCTCAAATCAAAGACTGACAGTTCTATAAGCAGAAACTGTGAATTCAGTTGAATTCTGGTGAATTCAGGTGAATTTTGAACATTTTCTTGTAAGTGAGGAATTGGAATGTTCAAAAAAAAGAAAGTGCAAGAAGGCAAAAGATATTCATATTTGTGTATATATAGACATACATGCATATAGACAAACATGTTGTCATAAAAGTCAGAGCATGAGTGCATTGTAAGACAGTTGACTTGACCCTGACCCACAGGCTACCCATAAATGTCCCAAGTTTCAGATGCTGGAATGCAGGTAAACTGAGATTTCCAATTGAAATGCACTCTACCAACTTCAGCAGAGACTTGGATAGGAATAAGAATCTTTTGCACATCTGCATAGAAGATCCCCTAGAGCAGTCTTCATTGCTTTCCCTAATCAGAGCTGTGCATACGTTATTCTGATGAAGAGACTGCATAGGGAGACTGCAATATATCCATTAATAGAAGTTTTCTTTAAGAACCACTTAGATAAACATGTATTCCTTGTCACAAAATGGCAGCTGATACTGCCTTCAAGACTAGGTGGCCATTTAAGCACTTCCACTCTTATTTTTCTGTGATTCCATGGTCATATGATCATATATTAATTCTCATGAACCCTAGGAGAAAAAAAAAAAAAAAAAGGGGGGGTGGGGGTGGGGAGGGAGAGGAAATGTTTATCTAGAGGGAAAAATGTCACATACAAAGGTAGTCGAAGGAAATGGTTTTTGTGCCCAGGCTACTGGACAACAGTTAACAGTTCACCTCAGAAATCCAAAACAAAGAAGACAACAGATTTCTATGCCATTCATTTGTTTGTTTGTTTGTTTTCAGTCACTATATCTTTGTGTAAAAATATTAAAGCATCATTTTCATTTGATTCAGACATATCCCACTGGGATCCATATAAGCTGCAATATTTTCTCTACATTTTCACATATATTTATTGATTCAATTGATTAAAGCATCTGTTTTATATAAAGCCATCATTTGTTCCTGTGCAACACTATTTAGCAGTTGTGATAGTTCAGACAAAGGCTTGCAGGGTAAGGATTAAACTAATTTACAATAGTACATTAACAACTGGCTTGACCATAGCAATATCACTGAGAATGTCACTTTTAGAAAATAAATGAGTTATATTTTGAGTACTTTGACAGCATTGAAGATTGTGCTGCATTTTGAATCAAAAGTCTTGAAAATGTGAAAGAATTTTTGCAGATAATGAGAACTCTCTATACAGATTTTTCTTCCATCATTAATTTTTAAATTAAAAAAAAAATAAAAATCTGTTTCCTATCAATGTTATGGCTCAATTTTCTAATTAAATTATGTTAGATCTCTGGAAAATCAACGCATTTCTTTGTTAAAATGTTAATGTATCCAAGAAATTTGGATTTTTTTTTTTTTTTTGCATGTAAATTTAGATCCAAACTTCGTGAATAGAAGCAGGAAACAAATTTTCATTGAGATGGGAAAATTTTGTGACAAGCAATTCCAGAGCTTTTGCAGAACAACTGGTAGAACACCTGCTAAAATTATAAAGTGTTCAGGCTTTGGTCAAGATCAGATTTTTTTCTGGTTGCGTACAAAATGGCTCTGTAACTAGATGCATGAATGTACTAAAGAATTTTGTCATAAACCCATGTTATTCAAAATACTATTTGCAGTAGCAATCAAAACTTCTGTTAAAATGTATTTGTTATATTTTACTGCAGCAACTCAGAAGCTTTTTGCCAGGTACTAGCTGAAAGAACAGATTTTTTTTTTCCCTGTTATTTGCATTCTTAGAAATTGATGATGTACCACAGAATTATATCGTTTAGATTGAAGAAAAGCACCAATCCAGTGCTGCATATCATTCTGCCCTATGAAATGGGAAAATATTTTAGTAAAATTGCAGTAAGACCTCCTTTATGCTACATACTGAATAAATTCTAAGGCTTAAGATTCTTAAATGACTTGTGTAATCTAGGTCTTCTTAGTTTTCCTATCATCAAGAAAGATAGACAGGGAAATTAAGCATTTTGGACAATTTCCACTAGCTCCAAGCAGATGCAGATTTGTTATACCTGCCAGCTGACCTTCATTTTGCATGTCAGACATTGTATTGAATTTGAGACAGAAGAACTGGCAACAACCTGAGTTTCATTTAGTTTATCTGCTTCTGGGTTATCCTCTCACTTTCCACTGCTTTGTGGTCTTTACTGCTGCTGAACATGTCAAGGGCATGGAGGAAAAGAAGGTTCAGTTCTCAAATATTAGTGACTATTTCAAACAGATGGAGGATTTGCATGTGACTGGAAGAAAAGTGCTCAAAATATTTTTCTTGATTAAGGAGCAGGAATTAAATCTTTAGGTAGAATTTAATATTTCTTGAAAATGTCTTAAAGGATCAAGTTCCACTAGTTCTTTGTTTGCTCATTGTAGCTGCTCAGGCTTATAATATCAGAAAATAAAAAGTATTTTGTGAGAGAATAAAAGGTATATATATACCTCCTAAAACCATAAAAAGACACTTCAACATGTCAGATGTTAACGTGAGGTCTTCTTGCTTCATGCAGCAGCTGTCTCTTGTAGCAGTGATATGGGTAAGAGACAGTTTCTCAGCTTCCACTCAGCTTTGAACTCAGCAGGAATTATGGACCAGAAGTCACTGTCTCTCATGTATTTGCGGCCACTCAGCATTGTACTCCATCTTCCCTCCCTTCCTACAATCCCATTAACTCTTTTGTAGTGTTCATATCTTAAGGCAGTGACATGTATATTGTAGAATCAAATCTGTGAGATTAGATTCCCCAGAAAACTCATTAAATGCCAGAGTATAAACTTGGGGTAAATACAAATATTACTACATTTGCAAGGTTAGAGACCTTCAATAAATATTTCTCTTTTGTTTCCACTATCTAACTCAGGAACTTCCAAGAAAAGAGCAGATTTCTTGTTATTTTTTTTCTTATATGTTAAAGGTTAACCAAAAAGTTACCACTTCCTATTCAGGAAGACCGATAACCACAAACTGTTGAAGGTTCAGAGAGAGCACTAAGGAATGTCATTGCATACTGGCCACATAAAGTCTTCCTCAGGTGGTGTTGGTTAGGACATAGATGATGGGGTACGTGAACCAGCATGGTCTTTCTTATTAGTAAACTGCAGTTAAGGAAAATATATACAGGTTCAGAAACTTGAAATTAAAATTAATTTATTTATAATAAATATTACAAATATACAAGCACAGCTAAAGTACACAGTAGTTAACTAAAGTTACAAGAGGTCAGACATTGTATTAGTTACTGGGAAAAGTGTAACACATTACTCTGCTCCTGTGGCCTGCAGGGAATGTTTGCTTGGTCTGTGGGAGTTGCTCAAAGATTTTCTTACTGTTGTTATTTCTTACCTTCTGTTACTCTGCAGGCTTTGGAAGAGCAGCAGGGATGGTAGGGGAAAACAAAACAAAACAAAACAACAACAACAACAACAAAAGTATTTGAAACTTACGTTGGAAAAGAGGAAGGTGAAGAATTTTTTTTTTTTTTGGTTTGGTTTTGTTGTTTTGTTTGTTTGTTTGTTTGGCATCCTGACCAGCCAAGGATGCCATGATAAATATGTACTGATAAGGTCTTTTGGAGAGAAGAGGAAAAGAATAGCTTTCACATGTTTGTCTTCCTTTTAAGGTTACTAATTTAGGAATATGCATTTCAAGAATTTGTTTACTGATCAGTCCATACATGCTTCTGGACACCTCTTCCTTTCCAAAAAGCCCCAGTGGTCACATATTTGTCTTGTACCTTTATTTGATGACTGGGTAGGTTGTTTTCTGATTGCCCAGAGGTAATGTACTATCTCAGAAACTGTATTCTGATATTCTTCCAATAAGAATCTTGTGGAGCAAAAATAAAATGATCCCTTCTTTCCTTAAAACCTCAGTAGAATAGCAGAAAAGAAAATATTGCATACCTGCCTTCTGAGAGCCTGGATGAATACTTTTTACACTTCATTACACTAGCTGTGAACAAGTAAACTTTTAGAATTTTCTTCTGCCCACATTTTTATATGCCATGAAAAATTTGCAACGACTAGTAAGCCATTAATATTTTCAGATAAGACAAAAGCAAAACAAAACAAAACAAACAAACAAAAAAGAATCACTGAGGAAAAAAAAAAAAAAAAAGCTTAAATTCGTCCATACGAAGTGCATATCATAAAAGATGCCTCCATCTATATTCTTTTCCATGACACCATAGTCTGGCTTCAGGAAGGCACCTGCCTCCAGCTGGGGCTGATAGCACTGAAACTTCTGCAGAAGTTGTGCTGATATTCCAATTCTTTCCCAAAGGCTTTGGTCTTCTCTTACACAACTCTCACAAAAGGTAAGTATACACAGTTTAACAGCAGGATCCACAGAGTAAAAAGTGATGACCTTGAAGTCAGGACTGGCTGTTTGCTAAGACTACAAACAAGAATATAATCTCCCACTACCAGTATCACTTTTGACTGTACATGCATTAAGAATATCTATTGTTCATCTAATTCTGGAGTTTTTGAGTTAGATACTAAATGAAAACCCTTAATTGTTTAGCAAACATTTTCTTTGATAAAGAACTTCAAAGAGATACATTATTTTTTCCATTTTATACGTTTTAACTTCAATATAATGACAGGTTTTGTTTATTTGGTAGTCTCTTATAAGGATACATAATCCGAATGACATAATAGAGTATCATCTACAAAAGAGGCCAGTGCAATGTACTGCTGAAATGTAATTCTTTTCTATTTCCCTGAACACTAGACTGAAGATTACTGATGTGTGATTTCTGATGGAAAACACTGACTACAAACAGGAGGGTGTGTTTGTATGTGTGCACAGAAGTGAAATGATCATATCTGCCAGTGTTCTAGTTTTTTACTAGAAACTCTTTACTAGCTTAGAAAACACTAGAGACTAAAAGACTACTTAAAATACTGAATCTGTAACAGGCACATAATTATTTGATATTTTTAATACTACTGGTTATTCATCTGTGACATGAAATCATCTAACTCCCCCTTCCCCCCTCCCTGCCTTTTTTTTTTAAATCTTTTTCACTTTTTTTTTTTCTTTTCACTTTTTATTAATCCTGAGTTCATGATCCTTCTCTCTCCACCCCTCCCATCTACCCACCCACATGCAGTAAAAAGTCAAAGAGAACAACATTGTAGATTTCTGGTTCCTACTATGACTATTGTCTCAGAGTTTATTCACTCACAGAATCACAGAATCACAGAATCACAGAATCACAGAATCACAGAACTGAAGGGACCTCAAAAGATCATCGGGTCCAAACCCCCTGCCAAAGCAGGTTTCTTAGAGCAGGCTGCCCAGGTAGGTGTCCAGACGGGCCTTAAATATCTCCAGAGAAGGAAAGTCCACAACCTCCCTGGGCAGCCTGTTCCAGTGCTCCATCACCCTCACCGTGAAGAAGTTCTTTTGCATGTTGGTGCGGAACTTCCTGTGCTCTATCTTGTGACCATTACTCCTTGTCTAGTCCCCGTAAACCACGGAAAAGAGGTTGGCCAAATCCCTCTGTCCCCCACACCTCAGGTATTTATACACATTGATGAGATCCCCTCTCAGTCTTCTTTTCTCCAGGCTGAACAAACCCAGGTCTCTCAGCCTTTCCTTATAAGAAAGATGCTCCAGGTCCTGTATCTTTGTGGCCCTCCGCTGGACTCCTTCCAGGAGATCTCTGTCTTTTTTGTACTGGGGAGCCCAGAACTGGACACAGTACTCCAGATGAGGCCTGACCAGGGCAGAGTAGAGGGGGAGGATCACCTCCCTTGACCTGCTGACCATGCTTCTTTTAATGCATGCCAGTATCCCTCTTGGCCAGGAGGGCACAGTGCTGGCTCATGTTCAACCCGTCATTCACCAGGACCCCCAGGTCCTTCTCCTCAGAGCTCCTCTCCAGCCTGTAATGATACATGTGGTTGTTCCTTCCCAGGTGCAGGACTCTACACTTGCTCTTATTAAATCTCATTTGGTTTCTTCCTGCCCATCTCTCCAGCCTGTCCAGGTCTTGATGAATGGCAGCACAGCCTTCTGGCGTGTCAGCCACTCCTCCCAGCTTTGTGTCATCGGTGTACTTGCTGAGGGCAGACACTATTCCCTCATCAAGGTCATTGATGAAGATATTGAATAAGACCAGAACAAGACTTAATTCAATTCTGACAGCATCAAGTTCTGAGTTACATTGAAGTCTGTTAGAAATATGTGCTCATTTGCCAAGCAGTATAACTTGATACAAATGTATCTGAAGTTATAAGGTTATCAATAAGATATAGTTGAAATGTTTGTAAGAATATAAATGTTGAGGGATGTGTTTAAAGTCTTGTCTACTCACTTAAAATTGTCTTTTGCAAAAGCTTGTTTTATAGTGGACAGATCACTAGCCATCAGTTGTTTATAGTAGATATTAACAAGTTTTTGTTTTGTTTTGTTTTGTTTTTGAATAAGATGGGATTCCATTCCATTTCTAACTTTAATAACTACTTACACAAAAGCACAGAGTGTAACTTGAATATGTATCTGGATTTTAACTACCACTCATCACCATGCCCACTAACCATGGAAAAAAATGCATCGGAGAAAGAACAGTTTAAAATATCTCTTTGTCTTTGAAGCCAATCTCCTGTATATTTTAGTTGTTTCTCTGACGTAAAATGCAATGTTACCTTGTACTGAGAAAGTAGAAGTACAGGAAAACATGAAAAAGAATAGCAGTGCTTTATGATTATTTCCTTTTGTGATGTATGAGATGAAATGCATTCAACAGCTGTTAGTACTTTGTAAAGACAACAGTCACTAATTTGGAAGGTTTTAAGCCAGGGGAAAGCACATTAAAACAAATATGCTGTGAAAGAATGAACCCTCTTTGCTTTATCAGTTTTGCCTCAATAAACACTGACAAGAGTTGCCAGAGGAAAGAGTAGGAGTGTCTATAAAAAGGAGACTTTTTTCCTTCTAATTGAAACAAACAAACAAACAAACAAACAAAACAACAAACAACAGAAAAACAATCTCTCACTTTCTCCTCATTTCTTTGTTGCACACCTACATTTTACCAACACAGCTACTTAAAAAGAGTTAATTCATCTCTTCCTTCTGGAAATACTGTTGACTACATAACCATGTCTCTTGTGTTTTTAATTGGTGGAAAGGTCTTTCTATTTGCCTTGCTCTGTGGACAGTAAATAGAACCACAGGTCTGTTCAGGGAACTTCTGCGGTGACTCTGAGTCTTGACAGCATGCATAAATTTGCATAGTACCAAGCAGATTCATTCTCACTTTTCATGTGTGATAGGGCATACTATGTTACCACTTAGATTCTTTCTGTATTGTACTTGCATTGTAAAAAAATGTCCTCTCTTTACTTTCTAGGGAGTAGGAATGTGGATAAATTCCATGATTGAATGTAGTCCGTCTCTTCAGTTCAACAGAACATTTTACAAGCTGAAGTGAGGAATCCTTGCCACAGCACTGAAAATGGGGGCATTGATCACTACATTGAACTTTGCTAGTCACTTGTGTACTCTCACTACTGTAGACTTCTGCAAAAAGATTTCTAAGCACTTTTTTTTTTTTTTTTTCCCCCAGTCTCATACTGGCTCCCTTGTTATATTTAGCAGGCTTTAGCTCTTCTACTAAGATAAATAAAAATATTTTATAAGCCTGAGGAATAGTTTTAAAGTTGTTTATATATATGCACATATATATATATATATATATATATATATATATATATATATATATAAATTTAACTTGCTAAATCTGTTCTTAATCCCTTACTAAATGTTGTTGGCAAGTATTAGCCAGTAAGATTAACTGTAATATGTAGGCTTTTTTTTTAGCATCTGCAAATAGCTGTGAGTAATCCTCATTTAAGCATGGATCTAATTCACATGTACTTTTGGAGCTGATGAATAGCATTACAAAGAGAATGAGAATATTTGAGAATTTATTTAAATAAAAATTAATTGAAAAATGAATACCATTATGTAACCTTCTTATTTTTATGCACAGTTTAAATTTTCACTTGAAGGAATGTAGTCATTAAGAGTCCACTGAAATAACTAAACTAAGCAGTCAGAAAATATAACTGAAGATATTCATTTAGACTTTTAAAATGTATTATTAAAAAGAAATATTTTTAGATGTATGTAGAAGGAATCTATTTCCTATTTTTCAGCTTAAGCAATAACTGTAGACAAAATTTAACACATCAGTGATACCAAAAAAGAAGTTTTAAAATTACCTCAGTGATATCAACAACAATATTTTTTGCATTCTTTACTATCTAGAATAAATTAAGAGTGTTTAAAGATTGATTATTAATACATAATAAAACCAAGTGAGTAAGGACATATGATAAATGTGTATATTTTTTAGTTAAACTGTCCTATTCCTCTTTTAGGAGTTTGATTATATGGAGTCATACCACTACAACTCTTTATTACCTGTCCACACTGGATTAATTACTGGGAGCCTGTGGATCTGAAACATACTAGGGTTATTAAATAAATAACAAACAAACAAACAAAAAAATCTTTCAACTATTTGTTTCTTCCCTGTGTTTTGTTCTGGACCAAGAGAAGACAAAAACTGGCAATTTTTCAATGTTTCCATTAGTTGGGATCTAAATTTTCAGGAATAAATTGAAAGTACCTGAGCAATGTGTTCCGTCTGTTCTCTAATTTAAATCAGACATACATCTAATCCAGATTCAAAATCTTGATTCTTTCTGTTACAGAAAGAATTTGTAATGACATGGTCACTTGAGTTCTTTTCCTGAGGATATCAGTTAAGTACCTTTTACCAGATTCAGAGCTTGTGTAATACTGTATGGGAATTTGAGACTGTGAAATGAATGCCAGACAGCAGAACAGCGTGACTGTCTGAGGCTTGATCTTTCCTGATTTACACTTTGTGTAGTCATGTACTGTTGTGCAAAGCGGGTGCAGATTGATACCAAATTGGATTTTTCCACCAATGTTTCTGTGCACTAAGTACACAAGGTAAAAGTGACTATACCAGGCAGTAGAGAAGGTTGCTAAGTGACCAGCTAGAACATTTGCTTAAGCATTGCACTGAGATATAGAAGGCAAACTGTGCATGCAGTTTTGTTGTTTCTCCTTTATTGTCCACTTTTACTTCACCATGTACATGCAGGGTTCAAGGCAAACATTTGAATTCCTCAGAGACATTGATTCAGCAAGGCTCAGCACACTGCTTGGTGCAAATCTGTATGTGAGTTAATTAGAACTAAGGCTTTAAGAAGGGGTCACTTGCAGATTGCTTTATATTGTGTTAGCTAGATTGTATGCATATATACTTTGAAACTGTTCTGTTGTATTCAATTGAACTCTGTAGCTAAGTAAGAATACATTAGCAAATATATATGAAAATGTTTTTTATCTATAATTTAACATTTTTAGACAGAGCCATACTTAGAGAGCAAATAATAAAAAAGCCTCCACACCCCTGATCCTCCTTGATTACGTTGAAGTCCTAAATTTTTAGGCACAAAATAAAGAAAGGAAAATGTTCCATCAGCTCCATTTCTAAAATAGTTAACTATGCTACAGAGAAGAATCAAATCCACTGGATGTTTCTGAAAATTCAATGTTCTTCCTTTCTTACAAATCTGAACTATGAACATGAGACAGCTTTGTTTGTAGATAGTAATTTGTATTAATAAAAGATGTGATTGAACAGTTAAACTGCAGCACAGAAGAAAAGCAGCAAATTCTCTGTTTCTGAATGACTGCTCACAGTACTTGTGGATCCAATTGTAGATTTAGATCACATCTTTGTGCAGTACAGTATATGAAATGATTTTCAAAGCACTAGTAAGAACCCAGATCAAGACACTAATCAGAGGAAAACAAAATCTATATGGTTGGGATTTCAAAATTATCTTCAGTACAAAAACTTGAATATTTCTAAATACTGAGTACAATGGCTTTTTGTCCAGTTTAGCAATACTAGTAGCCCTGTTTTTACAGGAATACCTTTAACAGAAATCTATTTCACTTTTACCCACTTGGTGGTCATTTTATGTCAATAATGTGAGCAGATTTAATGCAACCAATATATATTTCAACCAAAGTTATTCTTGTTCAAGTCACATTAAGTGAATTTGAATTAAGTGAATATATATACGTATATATATATATATTTGTCATGGAAAACCTAAAATTAATATATTTTTTAAAATGTTGAAACAGTGTGAACATAGCAGAAAAATAATCAGATTCAAAATGCAGAGCTCAGTTTCCAGTTTTAGAAATTCAACTGTTCCCACGGTATTTTTTGTACTACTAATACCTTATGGAAATCATGGTTTAAATTACAGTTACTACCTGCTCATATGTTAATGTCAGGTCCCTGTACCTGAGATGCTTTTTATATAGGAAAAAATATTTTGATCTAATATTAGTCATTTCTATTCTACTACTGTCAGTTTTCAAAGAACTAGAAAAGAAAATGTTATATTTTTGAGTAAGAAAATTATTTTAAGATTTAGTCACCTTCAAATATTGTTAATTTGGTGTGACATTTTTCTTTTGATTTCAGACCAATATTCTTACCACGTACCAGAGCTGGACTGCCTACTCGAGTGATTCCTACAAACAGTAAATATCAATGATACTCTGATATCTGTATATCAGAGTATGAACTATAATACAGTATAACCCTACCAAACAATTACCTAAAAATTCCTGTATAATAACAGATCCTTAGAAATGAAACTGTGATTATATAAACTTCCTTAGGAGAATGACATAGCTAGAATGCCTCTGGAATGGATATTCTTCAATTCGCTTGTCCCTGAGAGATTTTTATGAATGCCACATGTGAGATTTCATTCCAGTCCTCTGTATTACACTGAGGACTTGCTGCATGACAGTTGGCCTTTTCTAACGGTGTTTTACACAGAAATTCTATTGCCATCCTCTGACTAGTTCTGAAAATAACCAAAATGTAGATGCCAGTGATCTGTCCCATAGCCTCTGTAATAAAATGCTCTGTTGAAAGTGATGTGAGCCTTCATGAATGTTTAAAAAGTATCTGTGTAAATCTTTTTTTTTTTTTTTTTGTAAATTTCTGTTAAACCTTTGTGTAAAAGATAAGAGAATATTAAATACTGTTCACAGTCTCCAAAACTGGTAATTACCAGTGGTGTAATATCTGCAACTACTGTCATGTATCATTATGATTTAAAAACACAAAACAAAACAAAAAAAAAAAGATTTTTTTTTTTTTTTTTAAAATCAGGTATCTTTTCATAAGAGAAAATGTGGTAAATCAGCAAAGCCTTTTTTAGGTATAGATTTGTCATTATCATATTGTTTTCATCATGTATATTCTTATAGCACCACTTATTTCATTTCACTAATGTGGAGAGTAAGGTGAAAGACTAGACATAGCATTAGTGACTGGGAAAGAAACAGGCTCTCACAGGCCACCCACAGGAGCCGAAAGTTGCCAAACACAGGAGGCAGCAGCAGCCGCAAGTCGAGAGTGCCATTTAATATTTTGCATGACTTGACATTACCACACATTCCTACAGTTATCACTACATCCAAATCAATTTACTACTTGAGTTCCATTGTCTTCTTTGTGTTCTGTCACATACATGACTGTCCTAACAAGTTGGTTCACAGGCATCAGTCCTAACACCTCCCAGGTCAGCCTTGATCCAGTTTTCCCATTTCATAGCAGAATACATTCAGCAGCTCAAATTCTTCAGTTCATAACCACACAATCCCTCTTATTTTCAAACAGACTTCAAAGTCTCTACCACACTTTGGGTTTCTCTGCTCTCTGGGTCAAAACAATTTTTTTTCCCTCTTATCCTACTTTAAGTATATATTTTTTTGAATCAAATAAAAGATTCAGTTTTCTCCCCTAGGTAGGAAGTATAAATTTGCAGTACTTAAAGAAAACTTTTGCCATGTCATACCTCAGAATACCTATGTGGTTTGAAAATAATATTTAATGATTTTTGAGGACCATAGACCTAAATAAATAAATAAAAGCAAAATTCTCTGAACATCTTTTTCTCTCATATTCTGGAAGTCATTTTCTGAAAATCATTGGCTCCATTTTAAAATCCTGCCTGAAATTTCTGACATCAAAAACGGTGCCTACCTAAGAAAAAAGTATAGATAAGTTTATACAGTTTCGTACAGACTGTGTTGAATCTAAGAATGCTCTGCATATGAAAAGTAATAAAAATATTTCCTTCCTTTTAAAAGAGGGGCTAACCAAGCTGACTGCATTTTATTTAAAAGTCTGATGGTCTTTCTTTTTATTAGCCCTTTTTTGCCTTGATCATAAATTTTACTCCTACTACTGCACCTTAGTTAAGAAGTATTTGCATATATCTCCTAAAGAGGCATATGTTTATGACTGACAATTGAGAGCTCAAGAATGAACACTTCAGTCACATGGGTTAGGTTATAGATGTTATAGTTAGGAACCAAGGTCTTATTTTACAGCGTTCTATTCAACGTGCTTATATAATGAGATGTATTCATCTGAAAGCTCTTCTGTTCTCTCACTTTTTATTTATGCATCTTTATACAACTGCAGATGAATAACAACCAATCAGAAATATCTGTGGCTGGTTATGTTTACATCTAACACCATGCTTCTCCTGTTCTTCTTCATTTACTAAGAATGGATGAAACTTGTTGAAATCAATAACTTGATACTAAGGAAAAAAAAAAAAAAGGACAGAGAGAGACAAAAAAGAAGAAAGAACTTCCATAGTTTGACCTAAAAGGAAATGTAGTTTAAGCAAGTTAAGGAATGATAAATGGATAAACTAAAGTACCTATGTTCAAAGATAAAATGTGTAAAACCCTTGCCATCCATATACATGTATCTACAATCCAGAGATAACTCTGTTTTTCAGAGGGACCTAGACAGGCTTAAGAGGTGGGCCTCTGTGAACCTCATGTGGTTCAACAAAGTCAGGTCCAAAGTCCTGCACTTGGGCTGGGGCAATCCCAAGCACAAATACAGGCTGGGCGGAGAATGGATTGAGAGCAGCCCTGAGGAGAAGGACTTGGGGGTGTTTATTGATGAGAAGCTCAACATAAGCCAGCAGTGTGTGCTTGCAGCCCAGAAAGCCAACCGTATCCTGAGCTGCATCAAAAACAGTGTGGCCAGCAGGTTGAGGGAGGTG
Organism: Anas acuta; assembly: GCF_963932015.1. Lineage (NCBI taxonomy): Eukaryota > Metazoa > Chordata > Aves > Anseriformes > Anatidae > Anas > Anas acuta. Next base: position 42,467,328 of record NC_088983.1, on the reverse strand, counting down.
ATTTTCCCCCTCTGCTCTGCTCTTGTGAGACCACCTGGAGTACTATGTTCAACTGTGGGGTCCCCAACATAAGAACAACATGGAAGTATTAGAACAAGTCTAGAGGAGGGCCACAAAGGTGATCAAGGGGCTGGAGAGCCTTTCCTACAAAGACAGTCTGAGGGAGTTGGGGTTGTTCCACCTGGAGAAGAGAAGGCTCCAGGGAGACCTGATGGCGGCCTTCCAGTGCTGGCCTACAGGAAAGCTGTGGAGGGACTCTTTGTCAGTAATGGCTTTAAACTAAAAGGGACTAGGTTTAGATTAGATATAAAGAAGAAATTATTCACTACAAAGGTAGAGGGGCACTGGAGCAGGTTGCCCACAGAAGCTGTGGATGCCCCATCCCTGGAAATGTTCAAGGCCAGGCTAGATGGGGCTTTGAGTAACCTGGTCTGGTGGGAGGTCACCTTCAGTGAAAACTGGTTTTAAATTTCTACTCTTTCAAGATATTGGAATTATTCGGTAAGCATTTAAAACCAGAAAAAAAATAAAATTGAGAAATAACAAAGCTAGAAAATCAACCCAACTTTTTCCAGTGTTCCTTCAACAACTCTGCTCCACAAAAAAGTCCTGTGAATACCATGAGAAGTTATCTCAGACTCTCCTGATCACTGCAATATTAAGAATAAGATGCTCTGATGAGACTCCTGGTTGAGCTACTCCCAAGTCCGCTACCAGCTCTGACCTATGGAACTGAGAACCTTCACAGTCACCAATCACAGAAGGGGGCTTGGGGTTATGTACTGGGTGTCAACGCCAAGGTTTTGGTAGCAGGGTGGACTGCAGGGGAAGAGTGGGACCTTGTGGGAAGATGTCAGGGGCGGCCTCTACAAGACACTGCTGGCCCCAGCTGACTCCACAGGACATAGCTGAGCCCATCAGCCAGGAGCATAGTGCCTATATAAAATCATATTTAAGAAAGAGCAAAAATTCTGGACATGCAGAAAAGTGAGGGAAAAATGTGAGAAACTAATATGAACGCTAAGACCAATGAAGAAGGAGGTAGGTACTCCAGATGCTGAAACTGAGATTACCCCGCATCCCATTGGAAGATCCCATGTTGGAGTAGTTGAATATTTCCTTGAAGGAGCTCCACATTGAGAACTCATGCTGGAGCAGATATTTTCCTGGAAGACTGTGGCTCAGGGAGAGGACCAACACTGAATCAGGGGAAAAATGTGTCAAAAGCTGTGCCAGAGAGGAACTGTTATGAACTGACTGCAAAACACCGTACTGCTCAGAGTGGGTGGGTAGAGGAATTTGGAATGAAGGAGTGAAGTGGACCCTGGAGAAAAGGTAGGGGGAAAGGTTTTGTTTTATTTTATTTTTGTTTCTCACTATCCAAATATATTTTAATTGGCAATCAAATATTTTTTTTTCCACGTCAAGTCTGTTTGCCTGTGATGGCAACTGGCAAGTGATCTCCCCGTCTTTATCTCATCATTAAGCTTTTTCATCTTATTTTGCCCAAAGAATTTGTAGATGCCCCATCCTTAGAGGTGTTCAAGACTAGGTTGGACAAGGCCCTGGGCCTAATCTGGTGGGTGGCATCCCTGTCCGTAGCAGGGGGGGTGGAACTAGATGATCTTTAAGGTTTGTTACAACCTGAGCCATTCTATGATTCTATGATTTTCTCCCTCTACCTGTTGTGGAGGGGTAGTAAGTGAGCAGCTGGGTAGGGGTATGGTAGCTGGCCAAGGTTAACACACCAAAGCCTACCATTCACTTGATGAAATAAAAAATATCATTAGACATTGTTGTCTTGGTTATTCTGCTTTTAGGGCCTCATCAAAACGCTGACACAATTAAAGCACATAAATAATTTCATTTGAAGCAGATTGCAATATTTATATACCATAAATCACCGAGCTTTTACAGCATTTTGCTCAAACAAGGCCTTAACCAGAAAAGCAGATCACTCTCAGAAAGTCTAACAAGCAACCTGTTTGGGACAGATTTTTGTTTTCAGCTTTTATCTGCTCAGGTGGTTGTAAAGAATTCAAAAATTGCCAGGATTTATTTTAAGAGACAGCTGAAAAGGTCTACCAACATAAAAAGAGAAATATATCCTAAGCAGACATTTGAAATTGACACTTATAAGACTAGCTGAAACGAATACTTCTTATAAGGAGATATTGCAGAAGAATATATATGCATCTTTATATATTTGATATATCAGATATTCTGATACTTAGATATTTTCCTTCTGATATTTGCATTTCTGCCTTCATTTCACTTTTATGTATTATTTTCAACAAAAATATGGCACTACACAGGAATTTAGTATACATCACTAACAAGATCAAACGGTATAAAAGAAGAAATGTAAAGAAATGATTTAGTGTGGATCATATTTGAGGTATAACATCCTTCCTTAGATAAAAAGACAATATAGTTATCTGAGTTCTACAGATTGACAGTACTATTTCAGTAAAGTTTATTGTTCATACTAGACCATTACAAAATGTAGTACGAGATAGAACAAATTTGATTTTGAAGTTGACTTTTTGTGCTTAGTGCATGTGATGAGGGACAATGTTCTGACAGCTCAAGCTTACTCAAGCTTAATGACTGATCTAAATTGGAGCTTGGAGATAAAAGAAATTCTTTAGTGATGCCTCAGTTGTCATTGATTGCTATGAGCAATTTAAAAGCTATTCAAGATGAGAATTGCCATCTTGGTTCTGAAGGAGGAGAAAGTGGTACAAACTTCGAAACTGGAGCAAATGCTATTGCATTTAAAAAAAAACAGAGAGGAAAAGAAAAGTTTCTGTTACTTGTGTATTTAGGTGATAATCACAATTTCATATAGCGTTACACATCAGCAGGAAAAGACATAGTACGTCTGCAGGGTATAATGTAAGCTGTAGCTGTGACAGGAAAGACAGAAATGTAAGGATAAGCACATTACAAATATCAACTGCAGTAAGATGGTTAAAAACAAAATATTCTAGGCTAAAGCTAATAAGCAAGTTAAGTTCAGAGCAAAAGTTTCTCTTCTGAATGTTGATCTCAGAAAGTATTTCTGCAACAGATGTTTTCCCTATTTATGCACATCTTCCACCTAACTTACTATGATTAGAACAGCAAGTATTTAAGCTACAATAGTGATAGGGCAAGATAAAATCATACACATCTATGGCTACCTAATTGTGAAAAGGAACTTCAGTTTGTCTGGTAAAATGTCGGATTGACAGAGGCTTGCATTTGGGAGAGGAAGAATTATGACCACCCTGTTCTTTTAGAAGTTTTGGAAGAAGCCATGTCTTTACAAAAGCTCACTTCACATCCAAAAAGATGTCTCAAGCAGTGTATTCGATGTCTTGAGCCAAGAGACATGCTAATGTACATGGGTTTCACACAGTGAGAAACATCCTCCAGCAATGTTTGAGTTCTCTCTGAACAAGCTTGATCTTTAGAGCAGCTTCAAAAAAGCCTCAAACAAGAGCAAATTGTCTTTTGTTCTGATGTAAATTGATTGCAGTACTTACAGTGGCATGGATAGGGACTATGAACAAAATTTTATTGCAGAAAATAGTTGGGTACTTAGGTTCTATCTTGTAAGCAAGAAAAAGACTGGGCAGCTTGGGCTTATTTCTGATAATTGTTATTAGATATGAGATCAATTGCGGAAATGAAGGCTGTGTTAATATTTTCAGGATTGAAAGACACTACAACATTATTTTGACCTTATTAACTGAAGTTTGTTTTAATTTTTATATTTATTTTATATTTTGGCTAATTCAGGTAAATAATGCTATATGTTAGGTATAATAGTCTACTACTGTAAATAGTACTTAGTAAGTGATACATTTTTTTTCTTTGTTGAAAATAAATTAGTGAATTTATATTATTTGGAGATTTCTGCTTATAGGTTTTTGTGTTTATTGAACATTTTCTGAGCAACCATTACATTCGTTTTCTGCACCTATTTTTTTTTCCTGGCTGTAAAGATTTCTGTGTTTAATCTCCAAGATAAACATTATACCACAGAAAGAGACTAGTTTACAAAATGGTCCCCAATTTCACCAGTGTTCTAGTTATCATTCAGAAAATATTGAAAATTACTGGGCTGCTTTCTTTAGAAAACCAGCATTGCCAAAAGGATAGCTCATGATCTCTGTAGGCTCAGTATTTATTCTGAAATTTTATTAACAGATCTGAAATTTTAGTAACTGAACTTTAAGATGTTACAGTTTCTTGCTGTGCAGTTTGATCTCTCTCCTGATCACTAAAGTATCAGCTGCACTAGGGAGATTTTACTCCCTAAAATATTTCCTTAAAAAAACAAACAAAGTCAATACAGAATCACAGAATTGTCTAGGTTGGAAGAGACTTCAAGATTATTGAGTCCAACCTCTGACCTAACACTAACAAGTCCTCCACTAAACCATATTGCTAAGCTCAACATCTAAATGTCTTTTAAAGACCTCCAGGGATGGTGACTCCACCACTATCCTGGGCAGCCCATTCCAATGCCTCAAAACCCTCTCAGTAAAGAAGTTCTTCCTAATATCCCACCTAAAACACCCCTGGTGCAACTTTAGCCCATTCCCCCTCATCCTGTTACCAGGCACATGGGAGAATAGACCAACCCCCACCTCACTACAGCCTCCCTTAATGTGCTTATAAAGAGTGATAAGGTCGCCCCTAAACCTCCTTTTCTCCAGGCTGAACAAGCCCAGCTCCCTCAGCCGCTCCTCGTAGGACTTGTTCTCCAGGCCCCTCACCAGCTTTGTTGCCCTTCTCTGGACTTGCTCGAGCACCTCCATGTCCTTCTTGTAGTGAGGGGCCCAAAACTGAACCCAGTACTCAAGGTGCAGCCTCACCAGAGCCAAGTACAGGGGGACAATCACTTCCCTAGCCCTGCTGGCTACACTGCTTCTTATGCAAGCCAGGATCCTGTTGGCCTTCTTGGCCACCTGAGCACACACTGCTGGCTCATATTCAGCCGACTATCAACCAATACTCCCAGGTCCTTCTCCGCCAGGCAGCTTTCCAGCCACTCCTCTCCCAGCCTGTAGCTCTGCTTGGGGTTATTGCGCCCCAGGTGGAGGACCCGGCACTTGGCCTTGTTGAACTTCATGCAGTTGACCTCAGCCCATCAGTCCAGCCTATCCAGATCCTCCTGCAGAGCCTTTCTACCCTTGAGCAGATCGACACACTCACCTAACTTGGTGTCATCTGCAAACTTACTGAGGGTGCACTCAATGCCCTCATCCAGATCATCGATAAAGATACTAAAGAGGACCAGCCCCAGTACCGAGCCCTGAGGAACGCCACTAGTGACCAGCCTCCAACTGGATTTGACTCCATTCACCACGACTCTTTGGGCCTGGCTACCCAGCCAGATTTTAACCCAACGAAGCATACGCCAGTCCAAGCCACGAGCAGCCAGTTTCTTGAGGAGAATGCTGTGGGAAACGGTGTCAAAAGCCTTGCTGAAGTCAAGGTAGACCACATCCACAGCCTTTCTCTCATCCACCAAGCACGTCACTTTGTCATAGAAGGAGATCAGGTTCGTCAAGCAGGACCTGCCTTTCATAAACCCATGCTGACTGGGCCTGATCACCTGGTTGCCCTGTAAGTGCCGCGTGATGACTCTCAAGATAATCTGTTCCATGAGCTTCCCTGGCACTGAGGTCAAACTGATAGGCCTATAGTTTCTCGTGTCTGCCCTCTGGCCCTTCTTGTAGATTGGTGTCACATTTGCTAGCTGCCACTTGACTGGGACTTCCCCCAATAGCCAGGACTGCAGATAAATGATGGAAAGCGGCTTGGCCAGCTCCTCCACCAGTTCTCTCAGTATCCTTGGGTGGATCCCATCCGGCCCCATCGATTTGTGCACATCCAAGTGCCGTAGCAGGTCGCCAAACATTTCTTCGTGGATAGTGAGGGCCACATTCTGCTCCCAATCCCCTTCCACCAGTTCAGGGTAGTGGGTATCCAGAGAGCAACTGGTTTTGCCACTAAAGACTGAGGCAAAGAAGGCATTAAGCACCTTTGCCTTTTCCTCATCTTTCATAAGTAAGTTCCCCCCCGCATCCAGTAAAGGCTGGAGATTCTCTTTAGTTCTCCGTTTTGCATTAATGTATTTGTAAAAACATTTTTTGTTGTCTTTAACGGCAGTAGCCAGATTGAGCTCCAGATGAGCTTTGGCCTTTCTTTTTTTGCACTGCCTCGCAACATCCTTATAGTCCCCCCAAGTGGCCCGCCCTCTTTTCCAAAGATTGTAAGCCCTCTTTTTCCTCCTAATATCAAACCACAGTTCTCTGTTGAGCCAGGCCAGTCTTCTTCCACGCTGGCTCGTCTTTGGGCATGTGGGGACAGACCGCTCCTGCGCCGTAAGTTTTCCTTCTTGAAGAGCGCCCAGCCTTCCTGGACTCCTCTGCCCTTCAGAACCACCTCCCAAGGGACTCGGCCAACCAGTGTCCTGAACAGTTCAAAGCTGGCCCTCCGGAAGTCCAGTACAACGTTACTACTGGTCCCTTTCCTGGCTTCTCCAAGAATGGAGAACTACCATTTCATGGTCACTCTGCCGAAGACAGTTTGCAACCACCACATCTCCCACCAGTCCTTCTCTGTTTGTGAAGAGAAGGTCTAGTGGGGCACCACCCCTGGTAGGCTCACTAACCAGCTGCATCAGGAAGCTATCTTCCACGCTCTCCAGAAACCTCCTAGACTGCTTTCTCTGGGCTGTGTTGTGCTTCCAGGATATGTCAGGGAAGTTGAAGTCCCCCATGAGAACAAGCGCTGATGATTTCACAACTTTTGTCAGCTGCCTGTAGAACTCCTCATCAGTCTCCTCATCCTGGTTCAGCGGTATATAACAGACCCCCAACCAGGATGCTTCCCTTGTTGGCCTTCCTGCTGATCCTAACCCATAGGGACTCAACCTTATCATTCCCAGCCTCAAGTTCCACGACATCAAAACTCTGTCTGAAACAGGGAGACACACTGCCACCCCGTCCATGCTGCCTGTCCCTTCTGAAGAGCCTATAGCCAGGCATTGCAGCACTCCAGTCATGAGAGTGGTCCCACCATGTTTCCGTGATGGCAACCAAGTCATAGCCTGCCTGCTGCACGATGGCTTCCCTCATCCTGTTTGTTACCCATGCTGCGTGCATTAGTGTAGATGCACTTCAGTTGGGCCACTGCCTTCTCTCCCAGCCTTGCCATTGTTATCCCTGGCACAGCTCTAACAAGCCTTGTTTCAGCCCCGTCCCTTTTCTTACCTAGTTTAAAGTCCTCTCAATGAGTGCCGCCAGCTCCCGGCCGAGGATACGTTTTCCCCTTAAGAGATAGGGACCCGTCTGCCGCCATCAGGCCGGGTGCCGAGTAAAGCACCCCATGGTCAAAAAAATATATATTTCTGTGTTGACACCAGCCTCTGAGCCACGTGTTTATCAGGTGGGTTTTCCGTGTCCTCTCTGTACCCCTCCCTGCCATCATAGGGATGGATGAAAACACCACCTGTAGTCCTGCTCCATCCACTAACCGTCCCAGTCCACTAAAGTCCCGCTTGATGGTCTTCAGGCTTCTCTCTTCACTGTCATTACTGCCAGCCTGGACTATTAAAAGAGGATAATAGTCAGAGAGGCAAACCAGGTTGCGAAGCTTTCTGGCAATGTCCCTGACCCTAGCCCCAGGGAGGCAGCAGACTTCCCTACGGGTAGGGTCAGGCTGACAAATAGGTCCCTCTGTTCCCCTGAGAAGGGAGTCGCCCACAACAATTACCCTTTCTGTCCTGGTGGAGGCAGTCCTGAGGCATGGAGTCGACTTCCTCGCCCTAGGCATCCTCCTGGGTAGACTTTCTACCTCTTTCTCAGCTACCGGTCTCTCAAGCTCCAGGGCCTCAAACCTGTTGTGTAAGGGCACCTGGCAAGGTGGGGCCAGTGGGGTTGGGGGGAGCATCGTCTGCGATATCGAGCAAGGACCTGTTTCCAGTCCTCCTCAACTCCTAGGTTACCACCCTCTGCCCGACAGCAACAGGGCAGGGGGTACATCCCCATTTGGGGTGTCTCACCCCTGCACCTGTCCTTCAGGCCGCGCAGGGAGTCGCTCCACAAGTCTATCTCCCGCTCACACTCCCTGATATCCCTCAACCTCTCTACCTCCTCCTTGAGTTCTGCCACGAGGCGGACCAGGTCGTCCACCTGCTCGCACCTCACGCACACAGTGTCTTTGCCCCCCGCAGGTAGTAGCAACAGGCTCAGGCACTCCCTGCACTCCCGGAGACCTGAACTGCTGCAGTTTTGAGCGGGCAGTCGGTCTGGGTGTGTACAGACTTCCTGGAGGGAGCGCTGTGCCTGGTGGAGACTATTGCAGCTGAGCTAGCAGTAGACCGCCGTTAGAAGAGGTGTTCGTATGGGCGGGGGGGAACGCTCTTAGCCTGCGCTAACTGCCGCACCACTCAATTCTGACGCGCTCCCTATGGACAGCTTTTGAACGGCCAGTGAGGGGGCGCTGCTGGCTCCGCCTTCACCTCGTTCTCGCCTCGTTCACCTCCCTCGCGAGGGCTGCCGGGTCATGGCGGCTCCCTCGAGTGGGCTCGGTGACGGAAAAATTAGCCCTGCCTGTCCGATCCCCTCTCTGCTGCAGAACGCTTCTGCCCCGGAGCCGATCGCCTCCGCAAGGCGATGTTTACATACATGATGTACCGATGTTTGGAAATTCCCTTTCCTTTGACTTATCCAATATCACAGATAGCTTGTCCTAATGAATATACAGGTTGTTTGCAAATCCTCCTTATCTCTACTTTCATTTGCTATGTGAATTTGGAAAACTCAAACTCAGATCTTTGTTTCCCTCCCTTCCATCTGTCTGCCCTTCCTTTCTTCCTCTCTGTTGTCACCTCCGTCCCCAGCCCCCTATCATTCTGTCTTTCTCTTCCTGCTGTCCAGGAAGAAATTCTCCTATTATGCATTTATAGAACACTGAGGGAGAACTTCAGATATTAGTATAGCAGCAAAATAATTTTAAGGCATTTTTAGACATTTGATGTGTTGGAAAAAAAATGTCTGATTTCTAACAAATACTGTAAGGGTTTACCCACATTTTCTGTATTTTTTATTTTTATTTTTTATATATAACTGAGATATCGAATCTTTGAAGAGGATGACTATAAGTCTTCTGCCAGCCACAGCAGCAGTGATTATCTTATTAATTGACCATCTTTGCTATAAATGTAGACTTTGCCAACTTGGAAAGTGAAATGACAAAAATAGTCAGAAAACTTTAATAAAACAGTTCCACAAATATGTGAATTCCCTAGAAGGTAAACTATTCAAATAACTGATATCTTTCACAAGATATCCACAGAAGTAACATCAATATTTCAAACCATTCTTAAAAAGAAAGGAAATGGTTGAAACACTGTTTTCCAAACATTCATATTTATTAGCAAGAAATTGCTCTTTTATATGCGTGCTTCAACTGATGCTTAGATGTTTGGAGACATTTCATTTATGAGAGAAAATATTCACCTAGTCTTACATTACCTGTGTTTGAAAGCATCCTATCATCTTCCTAAATACCCAGAAAAAACTTAGCTCAGCTTTCTCCTCTTTATCCCAACTATGTGTCTACAGCTTGTTAACACCCACTTTTTCACGTTTAATTGCAATTACTGAGAAAATAAATTTTAGTAGATTTATATGATATAGATATTCTTATTGTTCATTTGCTACTGTTCTCTGTTTTTTCATTAGTCATAATTTTTGCATAGTTTGTTCAAAGATACCTGTTTTTAATGTATTGTCACATAGTAGAGGAAGGGCAGGTAGGCACAGGTTTCATGCAATCATTTTTCTGTCCCATCTACTTTTGCGTATGGATATGTACTTTTCATGAATGTGTTCAGGGTTCAAGACCACCTGCTCTGGGTTTCCAAAATGGCCAAAACATTTTTGCCTAATTCACCTTTTCCTATGATAAATCATTTGTATATTTATTGTGTCTTTCTTTCACTAAGTCTGTTTCAGTGTGTTAAACAGTGGATATTTTATCCCTTCATGAATATTACCAGGTAAAACTTTTAAGTTCAGAGAAATAAAAATTTACAGAAAAGGAGAAAATGCAGGAAGAAGTTTTAGAGAACCTGTGTGCACTGTGTGGCATTTACATTTTCTTTACCTTGGAACACCATTGCACTATATTCTATTGCATAGAACAGGCAACCCTTATATGACTATCCTAAAGTTTTAAAGGTACATGAGTTCTCATGGTATTTTAGTTTCTTTCCTTATGGTTGGTGAATGCTCAAATGCCTTTAAAATTGTACCTTCTGAAGTGATAGACTTTTTTTTTTTTAAAAAAAAAAAGAAGAAAAAAAAAAGAATTGAGATGCTGAGTGACCTCTTTTACTTTTTCACAGTCAATCTATTTCACTCAGGCTCATAATATCTACCAAAATTTTAGGCAGCAGCTGAATTAAGTCCTCTGGATTAAATATCTGAATTGTATACATAACTGGGAAATTGTATACATAAACGGGAAAGAAAGGCATCTTTACAGCCTTCCTAAAAACCTTCCACAATGTACTAACCAATGAAAGTACCTACCTCTTGGTTTACCATCTAGAAAGCTTAAGCCATTTGAAGGCATTAAGACAAATGTTACAACCAGTTAATCAAAATCAGCTTGTACTACATATACTAAAATGTAATATAACATATTAGTTTTAGGCCTGTTTATGCATTCCATATAAATTATGTTGCCCCAAAAATTCAAATTTAAATCAAATGCAAACATTTTTGTCATAGTGTTTATCTACTTTTTTTGTTTAGTTCTTTAGCAACTCTGATTTTTTTTTTCCCAAATCCAAATCACTTTTCACAGATAGATAAAACTAAATCATTATATTGTTTATATGAAAGCAATTTATAAATATTTTGCAAATATTTGACCAACATCAATTAATAAAAGTCTGATTGATAATCCAGATAATAACCCTGTGGATTTGTTTCTTCCCTCTATTCATGTGAAAAATACAGATCCCACTTTCCTAGATTGATGTGACCAGTTAAAATATGTGAAAACTATACAAAGTTATAAACTTGACAATGTCTTGCACATATGCACTTTACAAAACACATAGCATAAAAAAATGTTTATCCAAACATTCTCTTTTATCCCTAGAGGGTTGAAATAGCAATAATATTCCTATTTCTAATATGAAAAAAAAACTGTTCACAAAATAGAATAAATCCACCAGGAACAGTGTAAGAAATTGTAATATATGTTCTTATCATATCATGAAATTAATATAATTTGTTATGCTAAATTTAACTTGAATGTTTCTCATTTATTTTAATTAAATAACACTTGAAAAAGTGTATACAAAATGATGAACATCTTATGTAGTTTGAAGGGAAAAAGATGTTTCCTGTATAATTGCCTGCCAGTGTCTTCTCAACGTATTTTTGTCTCTCTTATTCTCTCTCCTCCTGTTCTGTTCTGTTCTGTTTTTTGTTTTATTTTATTTTATTTTATTTTATTTTATTTTATTTTATTTTATTTTATTTTATTTTATTTTATTTCATTTCATTTCATTTCATTTCATTTCATTTCATTTCATTTCATTTCATTTCATTATTTTAAAGTAATAAACTGAGGCTAACAGTTTTGGAGGATTATAATACTTTAGGACTAATTCAAACTTCATATTTGATCCCTGGCCTGGGAAAGCTATATAACGACTTCTCTTTGACAGCAAACATAAATAACCAAAATAAACTTATAAGCCTATATTTCAGATAACAAATTTGCATGTCTGACATCATTATAATCTATACATTATTTGGAGATGGCAAAAATCTTCCTCCTTGAAGGTGTTTTGTTCCTTGTAAGATAAGGGTTATTTCTGAGGGTTAGTGTACCCATGAAATAATGCAGATTTCTGCAATTTTCAAGCAAGGACTAATACAAATTTTTACAATTCTGCAGGCCCTGAAAAGATTATATAAAAGCAGATAAATATTTTGGGGGACATATCCAAATGTTCTAACAGTTGTTCATTTGTTTTTAGCATCCAGAATTCTTATAAGGAACATATAATATTCTTGTGGCTGGACTTTATTTAAATGTGATCTCACCCTAAGCTCTTTTTAAGCATATGTACATTTTACAGTACCAAATGCTGAGCTATTCATTAAATTAAGAATAAGAATCTGTCTACTCTTGCATTTTCTAGAATGAGTTAAGCTGAAATATATTTTAATCTAGTTAATAGATACATAAAACACTGAATAATCCAAGTACCAGCTATGTAGAAGGGTACTTACTTGTTCTTTTTGTTTTCAATCACATTGTGAAAGAAAAGAAAATTCAAACGTAGTGAAAATTATTCAACATGTCAACAACAACGTTGGCAAAATTCTCAAGCAAATAAAGCTAAAACCCATTAGTTTCATAATATTTCTGCTCCCATTACATAGTTCGCATTATTTCGCCTTACAACAGCTGGTCATATACAAGTGTTAGTGTGACAAAGAACTGTAAATCCTGCAGACCTGCTATATTTCCCCTGCAAACTTGGTTAAGGAAGTGAACTGGACTCTCATCTTTAGCATGTGCAAGTCAGTATAATCTTACTGACTCAGCAAGAAGCAGTTGCTGTGCCATGAAAATGGGTGTATCACACCGCCTCCCTGCTGCAGTGAAGGAAGAAAGAGAAGAGATGAACCTCTGAGGGGTGAGTGAGGTACAGGGTTTGCAAAAAAATGTAACTTATTTTTCCCTTTTCCATATTTTTTCTTACAATTTAAAGCTTGTTTCCCTTGGCTCCTTATTTAGTCAATGGAGGAGTATATGGTCCTTCAGAGGGCTGTTCAGAGCATCTATGTCAGAACTAGTGTATCTCACTAAGCCAGATGCTGTGAGCATCCTGCTGAGTAGCAATCTTCCTGCCAGCAACAATATATGTTGTTGATATTTGCCCAGACTTGATTGCATGCTCATAACCAAGCCCCCCAAGATATTGTCCAAGTCCTCTTTTCTCAAGAAAACTATCATATGTCGTTGCTTAAATTAAAAAAAAAAAAAGAATGGGTAAGGCCATATTTCAAGGCCTGATCTAGCAGCCTGCTCCCATCCTCCCACATACCAGGCTCTTGTGTGTTCTGCCTCCTGCCTCCTACATCATTCAGATTCTCATTTCCATTTAACACTTTGCTCCCCAAACTCTTAACCAGTCAGTTATATTAGTTTACTAATGCACACAATTTTGTCTCATGGGTTGAAAAAAGAAGGAAATATGAGGCTTGCAATCTCGATTTCTTTCATTTTCCTTATTAAAAACAAAAACAAAAACAAAAACAAAAACAAAAACACAATACTAAAGGTCTTTTAGTTTAACTTCCTTGAGGCCTATTCAAGAAACAGCGCCCATATAGCAGCGCCCTTAACAATTTGTTCTAATTTATGGTACACAGCTGTTTTATTTCCATGTTTGAGTGATGAATACTGGGTCAGCTACTTTCTAACGCAGACAGTTAACCCTCATATTCTTTAGTATAAATAATGGTGCACATAAGGCATTGTCCTGCAACTTTCACAGATCAAAAGTTTCCATGCATATTAATGCACAGTTTGGACGTGTAAGAGGTGAATGATTTGGTTTCTCAGGTAAATGGAGTAAGCACTACTTTTTCTATTATTTTGTAAGGATTTCAAGGTTATAGGAACACTTCCATTTTAGGTTTCCATTGAGGCAAAACAGGTGACTGATAAGCTGCAATTTTCAAAATGGGAAGTTCTTTTTAAAATATCTTTTTTTTAAGCACTGTAATTGGACTGAATGCTATTAAACTGGTTCTTAATTTGCTACACAGTTCCTATGAGGAGTTTAAAACAATAAAAAAAAATAGGTACTAGCTGAAAAATAGAAAATAGGAAAAGAAATGGGAATTGAATAAGCACCTAAGAACATCGACTTATAACTGTGTCATATGTGGACTTTCCTGTTTCTTGTTTTGATTTAAAGCCATAAAAAAATTTAAGAAAACTTCTGTTGTTTTTGTTGTTGTTGTTGTTTTTGTAGGTCCAGCTAAAGAAAACAGACAGAAGAACTGAGATAGGAGATAGTAGCACAGACATGTTTTAGTATAAACAAAACTATAACTGCAAAAGCAATCTAGTCTTGGATCAATACAGTAATTCAGGAATTACCATATATAAGAAACTCAGAGAAATCATTAATTCAACATATTTTGCACTCAACATGCGGAGTGCAAAATAGATTTTACAAGCTGCTCAACAGAACTTGGTTTGGAAAAAGTAAAAACAAAACAAAAAACAACAGCAACAATAGCAAAAACAGACAAGGTAAATTATAAGAGAAATAAGTATTCAGTTAAGCAGATTGGCAGGGAAATTGTCTTGAAACCTAACACCTACAACTTTGGGCTTAAAGTCTAAAATAATATTGTGAATAAAGTTACTGAAATAAATTTATAATTATTCTGGTGGTAGAAATAAAATTTCCTGCACTCGGTAAAATACAGTGCAAAATAACAGATGCTCGAGAACTTTTCCCTTTCTGTACAGAAAAGTGGTATACAGGACACATATGCTACAACAAAAATGAGCCTCCATTCAAGCTGGCTCAAACTTTAGACCAATACTTCATACCTGCTCCAGTGAAGTCATTTGGAGCTTTGCCCTTGAGTTTGACCGGGGCAAGCTAAGATCTTAACTTTACATTGTAGATGGCGTTTAACATGCTGTCTCACTGTCTACTTGCAAAATCAACACGGATGCCACTAAGCATTCTCAAATTAAATAATTGCTTTCTATGGAGGAAAAAATGTGTTGCTTCCTTAAATCTGAAAAGCTCTTGGGTTTTGCCACTTTGTCTTTATATGTTCTTAAAATGCCCCAAATGAAATTGAACAGCTTGGCAAACCAAGTAACTCAGACTATCTATTCTAGTTTGTTTTCCTCTCAAAAATATCCACAAACACTTTCCTGGGAATTAAGTAGAAAAAGCTTGCATGAGTACATTGCTGGAGTTTCACTTAATATTCTAGACACCAAACAAATGCAAAGTTAATGTTTATACAACAACATATCTCTTTTGTATGTTTTTGTATGCGCATTCCTAAAAAATGCACATGCTTGTAAATATGCATATGTTCTGCTGTATGAAAATTTTAAAACACTTATAAAATGTGTAGCATAGCAGTATTTCTCCCCCTTCTGCAATCATACCTTACTGTCATTAGCTTCTAGTGCCTCTCCTCCGCTCCAGCCTCAGGGCTCATTACTGTCGCTTCCTTTCTCTGTTCCTCTGCCTCACACTGTTGAAACCAGCTCCATCAATATTGTCCAAATGCACAAACCCAAAATTTTAACTGTATATTGAGATGTTGCAAGTATCTTATTTTTTATATTTAATATATAACATTTAAATAAATAAATTGTACATTCAGTTTAGTGTCAGGCCTTCTTTATCATCTCCCTAATATTCTTATGTACTGAAAAACTTGAAGAACAGAACACACTTAAAGATTGTAATATGTGATGTTCATTGCAAAGACATTTGGATTACTTAACAGATCCAAATGTAGTGTTATTGTAATAAAAGCACCTAACCTCTTAACTCTGAATTTGCTTCTGTCTCTGTAAGCATCATTTTTGTATACTGTTTGTTATATTCCTCTAAAGTAAACTAAAAAGCAAAAAACCTGTATGTACTGCTTTCCTGCACTTCCAAGAACTTAAAAAACAAACAAACAAACAAAACAAAACAAAAACACACACAAACAAACAAACACCTCCAAGCACTGTCTCAGTGCTGCAAGAGGTTACACTCCAAAAGATACAGAATACAAAACATGAACAGCATCTGAACACAATGTGCATTTTGTCAAGGCCCTGCACCTTGAAATTTTGTATTTTAACAATGACTGCTATGTAATTCATCTCGTCTACTCATTCAGAGAAGATATTGCAGAACTATACAGTAAAGACAAAGCCACAAACATGCAGGGTTTTGCCATTAAAACATTTTTGAAACAAAGGAAACTTTTTATTTACATGAGAGTTAGCTTAAAAATATATTGAAAATATATTCTAAATTTAAAATAATGCAAAAGCAAACATAAATCATGAGAAACTTTACATTGATCCTGAAAGAAGAAGAAATAAAATAAGAAGAAAGATACAGTGTAACTGAGGAGGTAAAGCAGAAAAGCCCTTGATACAGCTGCATAAAAATTTGACTAGAGCTCCTCTCTCAGAGGAACTAAGTTGGACAGCCAAAGATGTACAAATTGCTTCGCCTCACTATAGCACTGAAAGGGTTATATTTGCAGAGGTGATGCTTGCAGTTTCTTCTGAAGAACCAGTGTTATATTGTGTGTATATTCTCGTGGTGATGGTGCCAGTGGATGCTGAGGAAATGAATTATCACATTGGATGGTAGATGGAAGGAACCACATCTTCTCTACATTCAGATATCCACCAGCTTTTGTTTGGCATCCAGAACTATGGTCTGTAAAAAAACTTCCCCCTTTTTCAAGGAAGTCCCAAGCTTCAGTGTACACACATATAATCCAAAAGTGCTCATTGACCAGGAATCACTTTCCAGTAATATACTAGAACAGTAATTGCACTTAGCAGCAGCAAATTGTAATGAAAAGATGGGCGTTCGAGGCAGTCCACAAAACTAAGCAAAATTTCTGGGTCATTCTTCCTTTCCTTCCATCCCTTTCCTCAACCCATTCAAAACATAACCCTACTGCTCTAAACATTCACCTATTAAGAAATCTAAGTACTACTTTTTTTTTCTTCTTCTTTTTTTTTTTTTTTTAATTCATTTTACTGATTTTACTGATACTCTCTTATGCTGAAGTGTGGAAAGCACTGAAAGGCAGGTATTTTTTAATGTCAGGTCTCAAATGATGAATGTTTTGGGAAAACTTATCATTCAGACCTGGCTTAAATGTTACTCTGGAAGATACCTGGATGCCAATATCATACCATATTACTTGGCATCTCTCTCCAATGACCATATTACTTCCTGAGTCATACGGGGGCAAGAAGTTGCAGCACAGCTTTACACAAGGCCCCATAGCAGCAAGGATTTGTGACAGGTGTGATGAATGTGTAAGTGCTTGTGCAAGAACAGGGGAAAAGCAGAGAGACAGTAGTGGTGTGCACAAAAGGAGCCTAGCCTGAAGGTGAGATGTCTCCCTTTCCCCTGTACTCTCCATAGACAAATCGACAAATCCCATTGCCCAAAGATACTACTTGCTGTTTGTAGTACTTGTAATGTAAGTTATATGTTGATTCCTTCATGACCTGGCCTAAAGATTATTGATTGCAAAGGATTTTATATTTCATATTCTCCTTAAAAAAAATTGCGGAGGTAATATCATATATATATGTTTACACATATATATATATATATATATGTTTAAATATGAGTCCAGAACAGAAGCAATGAATACTAGTTCATATACTAGATATATTCACTTGTAAATCTTACAGGCGTAAATCATATTTCCAATTGACAGCATTTACGCAATTACTGTTGATGCCATTTTTCCTAAAGGAACAAAGAAAAATGAGCACAGCTCTCCTACTGCCTAGGCCCTGAGGGCACTCACAGGCCTTTCTGTCCCTGGCCAGCACCCTCAAGGGCTACCCCCCACCCTGCCTAGGCCCAGGCACCCACATCAGCCCACATCGAGGCTGCAGCAGGGCTAGGCTCCAGCTCCCCACAGCTCTGCCCTGCCTGGCCATGGGTCCCACTGACCCCAGCCCAACCGTGTGCCCATTTCCCAGCCTGGTCTTGGCCTGGCCCTGTTCCCATGGAGATGCCTGGTGCCTGGGGCTGGGGCTGCCCTGGTGCCTCCTGTTGCCCTGCTCCTGGTGGGACAGGCGCTGGCTGCTAGGCCCTGCCATGCCTCCCCCATGAGAAGCCCACACCATTGCCAGCACCCAGTGAGCAGCCAGCCCCCAGGACACCTTTGACACCTGCACAAAACTCTCTTTACTAATTTATTGCAACCAGTTAAAATCTGTCATTAAGAAAAGAAACAACAACAACAAAACGGTTCATGTTGGAATTGTTAATTTACTTAAATGTTGGGAAAAATATGCACGGATTGATAGTACAATAAATAAGATGGATGTGAATTAGTTTGCTATTATTTTGCATCTACAGCTACTCACAGAAGCAATAGGGATAAAACAGAGATCATAAGCAATCATAAGATGTTACAGCATAATGTAGGCAGGCTTTAGGTTCCTACATTCAATACCAGAATAATGGGCACAATGGACAATTTGTGAGTATTGTTGAATAAAAATACAGTAGGGAAAAAAAATAAAATAGGATGCTTCTATCAATTTGCAGTAACAATATGGATTTTATGAACGTTTACAGAATGTTCAGCTTTACACTAATAGAGTTGCAAACCGTTTATAATTCTCTGACATAATTAATTTTATTAGAAGTATTTTACTTAGTTGACAAATCTGACCTTTCACTTAGGAAATTCAGATAGCTTTACAAAACTGTCCTATCAATGGCCAAAGAAGTCTGAAAATCACTGTGAAGTCTGATAACTAGCTTAGGCAGTAAAAAATTATTCTTGGGAGACAAATGATATTAAACTGTGTTAAGTGTATGAAGGAAAACAATAACTTTAACTTGGACATGCAGTATTTTTATTACATACTTTTATGCTAGGACATTGTACACTGCTGCATTGGCAGATTGGCAGAACACTGGCAGAGCTCTACCATCTATGAAGAATAAAAAAAAAAAAAAGAAAAAAGAAAAAAAAGCAGCAAGAAAGATTGGGGTAAAAAGTAAAGGAATGTTTAATAGCTGAAGCCTCTGAAGCAGGTAAGCTATGTTACCAAAAACAGCTGTTCATAGCTATAAACAAAAATAAATTATTTGTTCCTACAGCTGTTTTGTCTGCAGCTTTCCTCACTTTGTGATTTGCAAATAATGATATAAGCTAGGAAAAAAAAAAAAAAGTTTAAGTACTGCAGTGCTACACTGGCATGGATTAGACTTAATGCAAGTAGTGATTTTACTGGTGATATTTACACATGATTTAGTCCCTTAAACTAACTGAAGAGGAACTGGGTTTTCCATTAGTTTAAAAACAGTCATGTAAAAAAGAAAGATGAATATTATTTGTTCAAAAATATAATAGCCTTGTTGTTCATCTGTAATACTATTAAAGAAAGCCAGTAATGCAGTCTTACTATCCTCACAGTAAGTAATTTTTTAACAGCTTTTTCATAGGAGGCATTTTCCAGTTCTGCACTTCTGATGAACTTGCATAATTCATGTGCCTCTGATACCTTTTGTTTGGTCTATAACACGATAGCTCTATGACCCTTGCCCTCTGCTTCTTTTCAAAGCTTTCAAAGCTTAAATATGCTAGAGGAAAGATATTCTGAGGGGAGATTATTTGAAAGTTTCTCTATCATACAGAAACTTTAATGCTAGGCATCAAGTATTCAAAAAATGATACAATAATGCTCTCCTCCAATTTTGAGAGACATCAGGTCATGAATATTAACTCAGAAAAAGACTACTGTAAAGTATTGCAAAAGCTTACCAAACTGATTTAGAGGGATGTAAAAATCTTATAAATGAGTCTCATCAAGATGCTCGTCTTACACACTACTTGAACTGCCATCTATATTTTTCAGCTAGAGGAAAAAATGTACTTCCAAGAGTAAAGCCAGTCTTTACAATGCATGAGATCTGTCTTTGAGGTGTAGTGAGGACCACTGTCTACTGTAGACTGCAAAGATTATCAAAGCATAATCCTGAGCTGAAAGCATAAACCTGATATGGCTGCAGACTATTTGTATTTCAGTTTCTTGCTAATAAGTGCACTTCCTAAATTTTTAGCTATATCCCAGAGGGACATTTTTATTGAGTATTGGAGAGGGCCAGTGTTTAACACAACTACACAACTACACAACTTTTAACACAAACATAACTAGGTTGTTGTGAAAAATTAAGTTTCCTTTGAAAGCTATCAAAATAAATGAATACAAACATGCACTGCTGTAGAGAAAAAAAAAAAAAAAAAAAAAAAAAAAAAAAAACAAAGTGAAAAAGTTAGCTAAATTGAGGTTAAAAATAGACATGAAAATTAGTGTCATCAAAAAGATAATGAAGTTTAAAAGAAATGATAAAAAAGAGCTATTTCATAGAACACTTTGTAAAAAAGGCAGCTTAACTCAAGCCAATAAAAACAAATAATTTTTTTTGTATAGGAACTGCTACTAATTAGATATCGTTAAAAGGCAAAATTAACATTTCAGTTTTATGGTCTTACAAATAAAACCAGAAAACCCTATCTCTCTTAACATTGCCTGACTTTATCAGCAATAAGGGTTCACTAGCATAGCAATATTACGTGCTCTTTTTCAGCCAACACTCCAGAAGCAGCATGGTAATGAATCATGAAGTAACATGGAGATCCATATTAAAAATGAATTTATAATCTCTGATGTATATTCCACACATATGTTTTAATGCATAATAGGCTTGCAGGTAACACTCTCGGTATCCTGGAACACATACAATACAGTTTGAATTTGACCCATACAAGGGTGTGCATGTCTTCAGCAGTTCGTCTTCCTATGGTTCAGGAACTGTCAGTTAAGTCATTGCCAGACTAATGTCTCAATTCTACAAACAGTTCTTGAGTTCATATCATTAACTTCCTTAATATCAGGGAAGGTATTTGTCTGACTAAACATACATCAGAAATCTTTATTATAACAGGAATGACAGAATTTCTTGGTCCCTATCAGCAACTACCATTAAAGGCAGAATAGAAAACCATAATGGACTCCTGCCAGTTATTTTTTCGTGACCCACAAATTCTCACTTAGTTGTTAGCAAAATCTTTACCATATAAATTTCAAATAAGAAATACCGTTTAAAAACTAGAGAATAGGATTGTAAAAAAAAATATCTGTTATCAAGGACTATCGGTGCCCTCAATAATATATATATATGGTCTTTACCCCAAGGAATTGGCATTTCCCATCACAGATGACAAATAGCAGTTTGGAAGACATTCTGATGGACTCATTGGTAGTGAAGGACAGAATGTCATTTGAAACCGCCAAGATCAGTTTTCCAGCACAGATGTTGTCTTAATTTGTTTGTTTTCTAATTTTTTCATATGTCAAAGTATACTCATCTCTCTCCCCACCCCCTCAAAAAAAAAAAAACTCTGAAAGAAAACTCCATGTTGTAAGAAAATATGAATTAAAAGTGGTATCCTTTTCAATAAATTTCTTTCCCTTACAGTTTGTTCTCACACAAGTATGATAAGAGAAAAAAAAATATCATTAGGTATTGCTCACTCATGCAATTGGGATATAATCAGAGAGCATACACACCATAAGAAATACATATCCAAATTAAGAAATAGTTATGTAAAAGCAAGCAATGAATTAAAACACCTCCAATCCATAAAAATGATTTAAATGTATCTGATATTAATCATTAACAGAAACAGACAGATGGTGATAAATTAATGGTGCAAGACAGTAAAAAACAAAGATGGTGGCAGAGTTAGCAGTTTTACAGGGCATGGAAAACAGGAAGACAACATTGTTGTTTGTTATACCTTACTTAAATTATAGCCATCAGCACTGGTGAGTAGCAGAAGAACAATTATTAAGCTGATAAAAACTACCAAAGAAACTTCACAAAAGAAAAACAGCCAATCACCATTAGGAATTTTATTTTCAGTCTGAAACAGTTGGCTGCTGGAAGATGTAGCTATAATATATATGCGTATATATATGTACACACATATATATATTAAATCCCTCACTTGCCTAAGTGTTCAGAAAATGAGAAACTTTCACAATTGAAATGTCAACTAATGATGCCGTATTCTATAGTCTGTTTGTGACTATGTGCGAACAGAGGGTCTCCATGTTGTTTCCTTATTTCACTGTTTACTCACCTGTGCTGATAACAATATTGCAGTTCATAATGAAAATAGAACTCGTGCTGAAGTATTTTTTTTCTATTTGAATGATCTCATGAAATTCTGAGTTGCAACTTCATAGTAAAATAAAATATCATTCCTAGTTTTCACCATAAATTGCAAAATGCAGTTTGAGGGTGATACTTCATAATTTCATCTCTGAAAGAATATGTAAGAAATATTATAATATATTAAGTGAACTCTCCCTGAGTTTTATGGAAGTCATATTTTTCAAAGCTTTTTGTCTGATGCAAGCCACAATTGTTTTTGTCTCCTTAACGTCAGATTTTTCACATACCTAAGGCTCATGCTGTAATGTGAGAGAGATGTGCATCCTGCCTGTGCTGTAAATCTATCTCAGATTCAGGATGGTGCTTTGAGGTACAATGTGAAAGCTGGACAGTCATTCTATGTTGCTCTGGGAATTTCATGCAGCAGAGTGAAACCATGCATAATGGAGGTGAAAGGATGTGGTTCACAGAGAGGGCACATGTGAGGGCACTCTTGGAGTCTGGCACTCACAGGGAATCCTCCTGTTCAGAGGTGGTATTTTCAGGGCACCCAGAGCGTACCACTAAGCTCTGTACATCCTGAATTGTCAGGAGATTTTGTATTAAAGGCACTTGTGAGAATGCTGCAATTGGTCAGAGTAGATGCAGTCATTAGATCTCTGCATAATAACCAGCAGCATTACATCATGCTGACTTACTATTCACAGCCTGATGAAAAGGCCTAGTGACAGATGAGAGGAGAAACCTGTGATCATCTTCCTTCATGTTATTTTATATACCAGCTTGCTATTTTGGTCTGCTGTTGTGACCAGACAGCACTCATCACTTCATTCTTTTACATGCTCTCTGACCATGAAATAACAAACACGATGTACCTTTGATGTACCTAGGGATAAAAAATAAAAAAGATTATATTCTTGAGGATTACATCCTGGCTCACATTTTTTTTTTTTTTTTTTTTTTTAAGGAAAAGTTTTCTTCCACTGAAATTTTTGATGATTTCATCAAATTTATCAGATGTTTCTCTAACAATCTCAGCCACTTCTTGCTATGAATTTGTATACCGGGATTTTTGTGTCCATATGTAGATTGGTGAAAAAACACTTATTACCATTAATACTTTCTATTTATCTAGAAAAGCTAATCTTTAAATCCCTTTTTGAGGGCTGGTCTATAAGCTACTGCATTAAGGAAAGCTTTAGTGCTTCCACTTTATTCTGGCAATTTCTTTGGTGCTATTCAAAGTCTCACTGAAAAGCCCCTCTTGCAGTTCTGCAGTTAAAACAACAAAGCACTGCCTATGTTTCTTCTTTAACACAGCTCTAAGGATTTATTCTTTGCTCCTTTATTCTTTCTTTTTCTGAAGTTTGCTTGTCCTTTTCCCCTTTAAAATCTCTTTATCTAAAGCTGAATTAGTTTTCGCAGCTGGTTGGCAAACTGCCATCGTTCTCTGCTCTGACACTTATTTGTCAATTTTCAGTCGCCTTCAAACTTTTTACTTTTCTTAGCTTCTATTTCTTTTTCCTCGTTCACAGATTCTTCAAGTTTTAGTTGTTTTAATAGAAAAGGAGAGAAAAATACCTCCTGGGAGGGAGAAAAAAGACTCATTCTCCACAGCGATAAAGAGAAAGAAAAATACTATGAGATTTACCCACTAAAGGCTTTGAAATAACACACTCTGTGCTCTCGATAGATACTTACAGTCTGATCCCACTTTCTGGAAGGTAGCAGGTAAATCTGCGGCAGTACTTATTTTCTCCCCTAACAGAGAAGTTTGTAAATCCATTTTTGTATAATTTTTAGACTTTTCAGAATCTATTTTGCTTTATTCCATTGTGGAGGGTTAACTGTAGTTTTAAAATACTAGAGTTTAAGGAAGTGTTTTTTTCTGAACATTCCTACAGCTGAGTTTCTAAACTCAGGTTGCATGTAAACATTGCTAACTTCCATCTCAGAATTTGGCTAATAAATTTATTAGAACAATTTGTCAATCTTTATGTAATGTATGCTATTGGTTAATACATTTTAATGAGAACTAGAAAACAAGACAGTTTTGATTTGGTGTTGTTTTATTCTTTGAAACTTTACAGAACTTCTCTTATGTATATAGTTTTTTTAACGGATGTTGCATAGAAGCTGTTTTACCATCAGAGCCAGAGATAGAAAGAGACCTTATGAATAATATGTCCATCATATGAATACCAATATATAGGCTTATTTAAGCACTGGACAGCCATGATTCTGCCTACTCAAAGAATAAGAATAGAACATTTAGCAAACTGACAAGGATTAAGTGTCCAAATATTATATATTTATTTTCTGGTCTTTAGTGTTTATTTTTTCATCCCCTAAGCATAAGAAAAAGGCAGCATAAAGACTCCCCCATCAGACTGAGCCCTTTATTTCTGCTGTGGCTATTAGAGAATTACTTTTACTATTAATTGATTACTAATTACCATTACCACCATTACCATTGCCTTTTTTTTTTTTTTTTTTTTTTTTTAAAAGTGGAATAGAGTATTTCTGCTGCTGCCAGAATGCATATAGTAAGTATTTTTACCATCTTCACAGCCACAGCTTAGTGGAGTGGGTTAGGGTGCTGCATACATTGATATGTCTTGGCAGTTTGAATAGAGAAAAGAAAGGCCATTTCTAAAGAAGAGGAAAACAGGGCTAATGCTTTCAGTAGCCTTTCTTATAAGTGAGGTCCTAGAAATTGGCTGGACCAACTGTGAAGAGGTAAATACTGGCAGCAGCTGTCCAGTACGTGGAAGTATAAGTAATGATTACCCTCATGGTCTGAGTTACATTAAGGCAATTCCCAGAGGACTTAAATTGCTAAAAGTTACAGCTAATTGAACCTCACTTCTTGCATTAAGTATTTCTTTTTACATATCTGAGACAAGGTATCATGTGGATATACTTATTATTTCTTCACTGAGTTCCACTTCTATACGTACCATTTAATGTTTTTATCTTTTTCTGTCTAACTTTGTGCATAGGCAGATATTCCCAAAGACACAGAATAAAACTGAAAACTATTTTATGTATGAGCCAAATCATATTTAAATGCAGACCTTTAAAGCTGAGTTAGGTAAACCACTCAGGCCCATAACTAGACTTTTTAGCTAGTTTTGAAATTAACTTAAATTTGACCTTTTTGGAAAAGAACTGAGTCATAAAAATTAATTTTAAATTATACTTAGTGCATTTGGTATATTATTAGACCTTCAGAATACTAACTTCAGAACAGTGATGCATTATTTCATTCCATTGCAGAGAGGTGAAGTAATTGTTTCAACTACCTTAATTTTTCTCTTTTAATCATATGAGGATGTTTTGAACTAGCTTTGACTTGAGTCAAGCTCTTTACTTTTAGTCATGATAAAGTTACTTAATGCATCAGCAAAGTTATTTAAAGTTATTTAATGCATCAGCAAAATCGAAGTAAATCTGAGTGGAGACATAAAGAGCCTTAAAACATTCATGCTTTCAAAATAGTTTAAAATGTTTTTATGTAAAATAACTATATTGGGAATAGAAAAAAATCTTAAGTAGGAAATGTGAAAAATTTTAGTAGATATTAGTATCATGTAGAGTCTCATCCAGAGTCTTCAGGAGTCATAGCTGCATTTACAATTCTCTAATAAGTTCATTTTACTTTATCTTAATTTAATCTTTTAATCTAGGTGTAAATAATTAAGAAAATGTGTTTAGATTTGACAATATAGAAGCACAGAAGCACTAAGTATATTATTTTATATTTTTGTCAATTTTTCTAGGCCTGGAAAAACAAAATTTTAATTAGATAAGTTATTTTATGTATCTTAAGGTTTCGATCAATCCATGTGCACAATATCCTAAACCGCTGGCTAAGTTGTTGTCTGTGAAAAAAGCAGAACAGTACTGTCAAGTAAAAGGCTGCATAACAGTGTTTCCTTTGGGAGGAGCAGGGAATGGAAACTCAAGATAACTTTCATAGGTAACAATCATCACAAAGACTAATCTGGATGCTTGAGCTCACAACTCTAATATCCTTTTCATATAATTATTTTAAAAGTAATTGTATACCTTTTTCACATGAAACTAGAAACAATGAAGATGCAAGCAAACCCAAACTTTGTGATTTTAAACGACACTATCACTACTTTTTTTTTTTTTTTTTTTTTTTTTTTTTTTTTTTTTTTTTAATATCTGTGTTTACTGAAATTTTTATTTCAACTCAGTTTCTTTTGTCCTTGTTCTGGTCTTCATAGTCCTCTCTCCTTAATCCATTGTTTTTGTAAAGCCTCCCAAGGTTTCCCCATTCCAGCTTGTCTTACATTACATTTTCTCATCCTACTCTTTCCTGTCCCATTTTCTTGTTCATTCAGCTAATTGAGTCTCTGCTGATTTCAGAATCTGGCTGGTCAGCTGACACCAGTCCTTTTGCTAACCAATCTCGTCTTCTCATCTTTCACTTCCCAAACACATAGCTCTCGTATGCCATTACTCTTTTTTTCTTGTTACTCAGTCTCACAGTTCTTACCCCATATGATCACATTTCTCCTCCAAGTTCCCAGACTTAGTCACCAGAATTCTTAGCTTTGATTTACAAATTCCTGTTTAGTTGGATAATTCTTGGAGAATCATTTATTATAGCCAAGGGAGCTGGCTTCATTCAAGTTCAAATCTGTATCACATTTCTGGAAGAGTAACCAGAAATATTTGTAAAGATTATAAAAAACATTTAGGAAACTGGGCATCTTCTGGAAAAAACAGTCTGTTTGCCTGAAAGGGGTCTGCTGCTTTTGAGTCTATTTTAGGAAAAAAAAAATAAAAAAAAAATGCCTCGAGGCATTAGTATTGCAATTCTGCTGTTGACAGCAGAAATACTTCTGGAATTTACAGATGCCAACAAAAGTGTCCAACCACATAGAAAAGTATCAACAAAACACTGTCAACACAGGGAGTCTCTAAAATATTTAATATCACCAATAAATGTTTTCCAGATTTTGAAATATCACACACTAAAGATGTCTTCCTGCCAAAGTACAGCTCTAAAATATTAGATATTACTTCCAGTTTTAACTCCCTGGACAACACTTCCAAAGAATAAAGTAGCTTCTCTCCTACTCCATTTCCCCACCCTTTCGTTCTGAAGTAGACTATCCTGAATGTATAAACAAAGTCATTTATTTGTCTAATCAAATCACAGTTTATAACAAGTCTTCAGCATTATAACAGAGAACATAGAATATTATTTTTCATTGTATATTTCTGCATTATCTGAGACAAAACTGGAGAAACAAGAATTAATGTAACTTTTTCTTTTAGAATAGGGATTCTCTCCTCTGATGAAGGTGGAAAGTAAGTTCTATTGAAGACAGAGCAGAAGAAGTGAGCTATGTTTAATGAAAGCACATACAGGACTTGGTGGATGCTTTATTTCATCTGAGCTATTTTTACAGAATAATCTACTAGGAAAAAGGAGAGTTGTACACTGTGGTGTATCTTTCTCAGAAAGGTTGTAAGTTCATTCAGAGTGAGGGAAGCTGAGATAATGGCTGGTTTAGGGCCAAACCATTCAAATGTTGATGGAAACATTTTCTATCTGAAATAAAGCACTGATAAGGCAACATTTATTCCCATTAGAGAATGTTTCAAATGAACTAGCTAAGTAATTTATGCTTAGGAGTCTCAAAGGAACCAGTGATTCATTGCCAATTTTTAACTTATCTTGGAAAACTGGAAAACAGTCAGATTTGCAAATGTTGTCTCATTATACAGAGAAGGATATAACACAGAGTAACAAATTAGCTAGTCTGACATTCATTTCAGGTACAAGAATGGATATGTTACCTTGGAACTTTGCTGGTAATGAACAAGACTACAATTATAATTACTACTTATATTTTTTTTTGGTGAGGTCTTTTTGAAGTCTTTTTCTCTTTGGTTTTGGTTTTGACTGGAGTATGGGCATGATGATCAAAAGTCCTTACACTGATGTATTACATTTGGAATTAATTCACTTACTACATGTTGTGAAGGTTTTTTAGTTAATTTGTTTGTTTGTTTTGGTTCAAACACTACAGATGATGCAATTCACAGGTATGTGCTAGAATGATTAGAAATGGTTCTTTTGACAGATATTAAAGTACAGTTGCTATGGGAAAAGATCGATCAGCAAGGCTTTTTTTTTTTTTTTTTTTTTTTTTTTTTTTTTTACCAGCATCTCTTAGAAATTGTGTCTTGTTCCAGTTCTAACCTCTTTCCATGCATATTTTACTATATTACAAGTCTGGTTGTTGGATCCCTGAAGGGGATGAATGAGCAAAAGGCTATGCATAAATTGTATGCAAAAAGTGACTTGAAAAAAAAGCAAGCTCTCTGAACAGCCTGTTCCAGTGCTCTGTCACCCAAACGGTATAGAAGTTCTTTCTCGTATGACAATGAGACCTCCTTTGGTTCAATTTACACCAATTACCCCTTGTCCACTGGCCACCACTGAGAAGAGTTTGGCCCCATCCTCTTCACATTATCTCCTCAGGTATTTGTAGAGGTTGGTAAGATCCCCTCTGATCTCCTCTTCTCTAGGCTAAACAGGCCCAGTTCACTTAGTCTTGCCTCATAAGATGAGGTCTGATCCCTCATCTAAGCAATTCTGAGACCAAAAGAGGCTGACAGCATTAAGGCAGCTTCAGTCCTAAGGCACTCAAGTCCAAATTCTGGCCTTTGTTCTAACTCACTGAGGTTATCCTCATCATTGCCTGGTCAGGGTCTATGAAACTCAGGTTGCCAGTGGCAATTCTTGAACTGTGTAACTCATCCTAAAATCTGTGTTGATGGAATAACAGAACAATCTCAGCCTTACTGGACATCAGTTATGGCATTAGACAGCAGAGGCAGTCCACTGCCCAATTCTGTTCTGGCCTCTGTATTTGTTTTCATATAAAGGGAGAAGACGATAAATATGGCTAATGATATACCCAGGCATCTGTTATCTAAGTAACTGGGCCACAGGAAGTTTAACAGACTGATCTTCATAAACTTTATGATTCAACCTTGTGTGGAAAGCTGTTTGTAGCTGCTGCCCAGAATATGCCTTTTAAACACGCAACCAAAACTTGATAAGGTATGTGGTACAAGACAGAAGGCAAAAACTTAATTTTTGTAACCCTGTGTCTTTCTTTTTCTAGCTTGTACTATCAACCATGATTATCTAGTAGGATTTTTTGAGCCAGCTATTTAAGAAGTTAAAAGGTTTTTATTTTGGATGGCCCATGAAGTGTGATTGTTCACCCAGGGAGATTCTTGTCCCCCATGATACACCAATGAATGATATTTTGCTCTATTGCAGACTTGATGCATGCTATACTTGCAAGATGCAGGGACAATAATAGTGATGTCAGCTGCAAAAGAGACAGCAGTCTGAAAGTAGTTTGATTTGATGACTTCACACTTGCACTCTATAAATTTAATTTCCTCTTTCATCAGGCTGCCATTCAATAATCCTTTTGAAGCAAGAACTCCTGTTAGTTTAAAAACCCCATAAAACCTCATTATCAGTGTATTCTAGCCATGCCAAAGGAGTCAATATACCTTCTTGGAGAAAATGACGATTGTTTTATTTATAAATGCTTTTATCTAGACATCATATACTCCTGTTAGAAACAATACATAACTAAGCAATAATTGCCTTTGTGAAGTATTAATTTAATCCCTAACATAGCACTGGAAGCATAGCTTTCTATTTTATTTTTACTAGGAAACAGCTTTCTAAGAAAGAGAAGTGCAGTGCCTTAATGTAAAATTTATTCAATCCTAAAAATTCTAAGTCTATGTGAAAATTCACATAGGAATACTCAGTGTCATTCTCCAAATGATTTTTTTTTCACTCTTATGAAGTCAACCGTGTTCTCTTCTACAGGGAGTAATCCTACTCAGCGTTTTGCAGATATGCATTCTGGAACTAGCTTCCAACCTTATGCCTCACTACCTGGCTAAGGTGGACTATTATCACCCATGAAACTTATGTTCCTTCCTATGTGTTTTACCCTGATAATCTTGTTGGAAGCTAACTAACCCATACAAATTTTACACATATCCAATACTAATATTCTTTTTAGCTGTTCATTTGTGTATTATGTATGTATGGAGTTTTGATAGATATTAAAAATAAATACATTTAATAACAATTTATATAAATTGCTCTAATACACTGAAAGCAAATTTGTTGCTGTATTATTAAAAATGCTAATTAATTGCTTATGATTTGCATATTTTTCCTGTCCTAAACTCTTGGCACATAACCAATTATAAATTACTGTACTATGTTTTTAACTAAGTAATTCCAGGAACACTGATACTCATCCCTACTAAAAAACTTGGACAATTAAACTGCTGCTATTCCTGGGAGGCAACAAGTTCTATGGTTTTAGGACCAAGGACAGAGGAAAAAAAATACCATAGTTAACATTCTTCTAGTGAAACTGCCAAGTTAAAAGTGCTTAGAAAATTTACCACTCTGAATAGCTATACTCCCTTGTGCCTGCAGGGACAAGATTCTGATTAAAGTATTAATGTTTGAAGAAACAGATAATCTGCAGGATTCATAAGGTCTAAGGCATCGATGACCATCCAAATGTGATCTTTAAACTGAGTCCAGGAGGAAAATTAAAGCAAATGTGATCTCTAGTGCCCAGCAAACCCATCCTGGAAGACATAGCATTTCTGCTGATCAGAAATCAACATTTCCAATCATCCCAGGGTTTCCTCAAAATAGCAGTAATATACCAGAATGGTTTCTTCGTGTGTATAGGTAACATCATATATATAACAGCAACAACAACAACAGCAACAACAAAACAATAACAATAATAACAATGTATATTATTATATAATTTATACAATATAATTTTATACAATATCATTTATAGTAATTATACTGTCAGAAAAAAAGCAGAGGCACAAATCTAGAAAGCTGTAGTTGCAAGACCTGTAAAGTTCCGCCCCAAGTAAGAATTGTAATTATTTCATGGGTGACAGAAATGCCACGTGGTAGAATGGTCTTTCTGGAGTTAGGTTTTTGGTAACTGCCAAACCAAGCTTTAACCACAATCAGGGTAATGATGGAGAGGTCATCTGGGGCACAGAACACTTAGAGGCAATACCATGTTATTTCATTGACTCAGATTCCTGTTTCATTGTTGTAGGTCTGCAGAGGGACTCGGGCACTGTGATGATTAGTAACAGTGAAGGTCAGGCTTCTCCAGTACAATTCATAGACCCAAAGAATCTTTTTGTATTCACTGTGCAATTCATTGAGACATCTTCAAGTGGAATGCCAGTCAGCAGCTACTAAAAGTAATCTACAGAAATGCTGAAAAGTTATCTAAAATTCAATCTGCCCAAGATTCAGGTATTTCTTTCCTATTTTCAGAAGAAGCTTCTGTTTTGAAGTGTTTTACAGTTCTGGACCCTTGGTATAAAGGCAATTATGTTGTCCCTTGTTATAAAGAAATCTTTATTTTAGAAAATTTGTTATGATGGTGATTCTTCCATTTGAATTCCAGTTGTAATTATAGCACTTACCCAGTATGTAGGAAAGTTTTTTCTTTCATTTTACTGACAAGTATGAAATATATATTTCTTATTAAAAATCATTTTATTGAAACAAACAGAAAAAATCACCAGAATCTCTCATCCAAGGCTAGTACGCAAACTATCACAGTGTGAGTTAGGCTTGAGGTATTCTCTGTTCCTGCTACTGGAAATGAGGCACTTTTGCACTAAACATCAGGAGGGCAAAAGACAGTTCATACATGTAGACCAGCACTTAGACCATTGATTAGCACTGCTCTAGAAATGTTTTATTCTTCATCAACAAGACTTGTAATAAAGTCTGGAACTTCAGCTTTCCCGCTTCAACTAGAAATTAGTGTCCTTTATTCAATGAGTAAATTGTCTGCATATTTATGAAACTAGTACCTGCTTCTATGTCAAACGAAAAGCCCAATCGTAAATGTATGTGTTAAGCATGATCTGATCACATCTGTTAGATCTGGGGACCATATACAGGAGAATGAATGTCCAGTTAACTTTTCCTTGAAGGGCTTTGGCTTTTCTTGAATGAACTGAATCAGCTCAGAAGCAAACAAAACAAAAACAAACAAACAAGTAAACAACACACACACACACAAAAACAAACACACAAAAAAACACAAGTGCTGCATGAACTTCCAACAAGTATCTAAGTCCTTATGTGTTCGCAATGTTGCTGAGTCTTTTGCTTGTATGTAGAGTTTGATTGTCAAAGTTCAGAGTCTTAAATTTCAAACTCCTTATACATTAGGTTAGATGATAAAATCCACTTGCAGATCCAGTCCCTCTATACCAGTTTCTTAACTGTGCATCTGATGTTGTTACTTGTGTATTAAATATACATTAAGTGCTATAAGGGAAACAAATACACTTGATGTATATGTAAGTACATTAAGTGCTATTAGCAAAGGGAAACAAATAGGTGCATCATGGGAGGAAATAAAGCCACATATTCATGAAAAGTTATGCCATTCAATATGCATGATGATCATTTAAAAACACCTGAGTGTCTCAGAAACCTCCATATTATAAAAAGTCATTAGGAATTAAGGTCTTAATTTTTTTTAGGTCCTTCTAAAATTTTTAATGAACATCTAAAATTAAATGAACTGAAAACCTCTTAGGAAAATGCTAATTAGTACATAGTATGCAGAAATGTCACAATTAAAATAAAATGGTCAACATAAACAGTTTCTGGCCACTGAAGAAAAAAGAAAAAAAAGATTTTGGTGTAGTAAGACCAAAGTAGATAAACATTGCTTTCCTAATTTGAAAAATGAATTTTTCATCTCCTCCCCCTGTAGCACTTACCTGTGGAAGTATATAATGTGAAGAGAGAATGAAGATGCTGTGCTTAAAAACATTTAATGTTTACTTTACAGTAGTCATGTTTGTTTGTTTGTTTGTTTGTTTTGTGTTTGTTTTTTTTTTTTTAAATTTACAAATTATCATTAGTGTCAAAAGTACTCTTCTTTTAGAAAAGCTGTATTTTAAACTAAGAAAAGGCAAAAAAGCTATCATGCTAAACCCAATAAATTAATTTGCAGACACGTGTTGTTATTAACACTTGGAAGTGCATCTACAGATCCACATCAACTACAGGGAGCTATTCTGAACTGCTGTGATGGCATAATGATGTTATTAACTTCAGACATTTGTTATTTAAGGATTTATACTTGTGATTCAGTGAAAGGCTTGTTAACTGAGAAGTTGGTTACCACTAGAGGGCTCAAAATTGCTGTGTGATTTTATGTATGTATGTATGGGTGAACATATATATACATATATACACACATTGCCTGTTATCATATGTTTTATTAAGATGACATATGTTTTATTAAGATGAGTTTATTTTTTCGTAGATGACTTCCATTGAATATAATACCGTGTTGCAGAACCTATAATGCCAAGCATTTTGTTTGATTTTTCTTGGAAATTCTTAGAGGTTCTAAATAAATAAAATGTTCCTGGAAAGCTGACTGTTTTCTTTCACTACTGTGACAATTGTAATGAAGAAATATATGGCTTTTAACTATTTTTAAGTAATGCATAATCTTTGGACATTGTACAGCCTAGTATACTACAGTATAGTGATGTAATAATAAATACAGCCCAAAAGTTAATGATCATAATCTCTTCAGTTATACTTGACTTATACATGGATTTGAGGTATCAACATTTCCTAAATACCAGCAAAATTGTACTTTAGTAGAAGAGATCTGCTCAAGAAACCAATAGTCCAAACCCAGTGAAGTTTCATATTATTGTGATTAATGATGATACATGTTACTGTAGAAATAGAAACACTGACATCAAAACATTTTGCAGACGTATTGCTTTACATAATACTCAGCTTTGAATAGATCATCCTTGTAATTTTACTTTATTTTTCTGTATAAAAAGTTGTGGAAAAGCACAGGAAAACACAAGATACTCATTTTTGGCACTTAAGTGTTTTGATTGTCTGGGAAAAAATGTGTTGAATATGATTGTGTATATATATGAAGTGAGTGAGGATTTGCATAACTGAACCAAATCTTTCAAACTTTGATACAAAATAGCTTCTTTGAATTTGGCTGCACTACCTGTGTTTATTGCTTACACTATTACTAGTACAGTTGGATACTAACATTCAATAAAGCTTTAACATATTCATTTTCGAGCATCATCACGTTATGTGTGTTTTCCTTAATTGTTAAAAGCTCTACCATCGGTTTCACCTTCATAAAACAGTAAATTGTGCAAAAAGTGCAATAAATTAATTGGAAAAAAATAATTTTTAGACTAAACAGTTAAGTAGGCAGGAAATACAATTCTATTACCATGTACACTTAGATAAACTTTAAAAGTAGATCTTATTACAGTCCTATTTTCATGACACATTTACTTTAAAATGATAAATATGTTTAACTAAAACAAATTAATTTTGCTTTAAGAATTTTAACTCTTGGGTGAATACGTCTCATTATCTGGAGAAAAGAAATGATGTCCAACTCATTATATCTAGATCAGGTGAACATATTCTAATCCTGTTTTGCAGTGGATTTCCTCCATCAAGTTTTAGGCATTTTATCAGCCAGAATAAGTCTTCATATGCACTCTCTTTCATGAGTTGAGAAAGTTCTCATTGTTGCTGCATTTGCTTAGGTACAGCCTCCTTAATATGGTTTATTTGAGATATCATTTGATACAAAGACAGGAGAGGCAGGTTCTTAAATTTTAGTTTCACTATAGTACTTTTAACCTGTTGGAAACATATTTGAAAAGTCATGGCAATCCAGTGAAGTCCCCAGTGACTGGAAAAGGGGAAACAACCTCCATTTTCAAAAAAGAGGAAAAAAAAAAAGAAGACTTAAGGAACTACAGACCAGTTAGTCTCAGCACTGTGCCTCGCAAGATCATGGAGCAGATCCTCCTGGAAACGATTCTAAAGCATGTGGAAAATAAAGAGGGGACTGATGACAGCCAACATGGCTTCACTGAGGGAATAATGCACTTGATAAACATGGTGGCCTCACGTGATGGGGTTACTACATTGGTGGATTGGGGAAGAGCATGATCTACTTGGACTTGTGGAAAGCATTTGGCACTGTCTTGCATGAATCCTTGTCTCTAAATTGAAGAGACATGGATTTGATGGATGGGCCACTTGGTGAAAAAGGACTTGGCTTGATGGTCACACTCAAAGAGTTGCAGTCACAGGCTTGGTGATGAATGGATTGAGAGCAGCTCTGTGGAGGACTTGGGGTGTTGGTTGATGAGAAGCTCAATATGAGCTGGCAATGTTTGCCTACAGCAAGAAACTAACTGCATCCTGGGTTGCATCAAAAGAAGCTTGGACGGAAGGTTGAGGGAAGTGATTCTTCCCTTCTACTCTGCTCTTATGTGACCCTACCTGAAGTCCTGTGTTCATCTTTGGGCCCCTAACATAAGAAGGATATAGAAGTATTAGAACAAGTCCCATGGGAGGGCCACAAAGATGATCAAAGGGCTGGAGCACCTCTCCTCCAAAGACAGGCTCTGGAGCTGGGGTTATTTATCCTAGAGAAGAGAAGGCTCTGGAAAGACTTCACAGCAGCCTTCCAGAACCTAAAAGGTTCAAGAAAGCCTACAAGAAAGCTGGGGAGAGACTAGTTATCAGGACAGGGCTAGTGATAGGATGAGGGCTAATGGTTTTAAACTAAAAAAGGGAAGATTTAGATTAGGCATCGGGAAGAAATTCTTTACTCAGAGGATAGTGAGGCACTGGAACAGGTTGACCAGAGAAGCTGATACCCTGGAAGTGTTCAAAGCCACGATGGATGGGGCTTTGGGCAATATGGTCTAGTGGGAGGCGGGGGGGCTGGAATTAGATGACCTTGACGGTTCCTTCCAACTCAAACCATTCTATGATTCTATGCCTCTAACAATGAGCTTTGAGGTGGAATGGGATAGAATAGTTCACAAACATAACGTCACTGCCATGACATCCTATCAAGTTAAAAAATACTAGGCAGTAACCAATGTTAACTGGCAAAACTGGCAAATAGAAACTATCAGACTGAACACATCTTTTTATAAACTTTATTAAACAAATAAATACAGGTTTGAAGGGATTAAAACCCTTTGTTATAAACACATACAAAGATTAGAGTTCATTTCCATTTTAAATACTTACTAACAGGCATACCAAGTGGGGTAAACATGTAGGACAAGATCCCAAGACTCAGGATTACAGGGCTCTAACAGCAGTCAATCCAAAGCAATGACAGCATGCGACAGAGGCAGGAGGTCCACTTATAAATATCTTTGTTGTAAGACATGATGAATCTATAAGCACTGTTGCTAATATGCACAACAATCCTGTTTCTGTATTTTGTGATTTGTATTTTATTTATTGTATTTTATTTTGTATTTTGTGATTTCACTTGCAGTGAAACATTTCTGATTCAACATATGAATTTCTCTGTTCTAGCGCAAACAACTTAAACCTCTAAATTAAAATAAGAACAAAAAGAAGAATATAAATATTTGTAACTTGAAACAGAAGTCTTCCTACCTGACTAGAATATGAAACACAAAATACTCCATAGAAAATATACAGGAAACATAATCAAGTTTTTTTATTTTTTTAATATATATTATATACATGTAACATGCAGCTTTATGTTTACAGCTTTTTCCCATCAATATACACAGTATCTATGTAAAAAAAAAATCACCTTGTGATCTTTAATTATTGGAATGTGAATCTTTAGTTTTCACCTTTGTAACTGCCCAAATTTTTAATTAAATACCACCTGTTGTTTTGTTTATATATAATTTATTAGAAATGAATGATACATTATATATTCCAACACACTACATGTATTTATTCCTGTTCTATATCCCTACATATATGCATGCAAAATTAATTCAAATTGCCCATCACTAGAATATGAATAGACTCTCTTATGGCATGAGAGCTTTGCAGTTCACTTTAATATCTTCTGTATAATTTCCTTCCTCTCTCTACTTATTTTTCCCCCAAGTATTTTGTATTGAATGACTTAAGAACTCTGGAAATCAATAGAACTGTTTGCATCCAGTAGGTCCATGGATGTCTATTGTCAGTCTGGAGGGTTTCCAAAAAAAAACAAAACAGAAAAAAAAGAAAAAAAAAATCTAAACATAATATATATATGTGGAACATTTAAAGCAATACGTAGCTTTTCTGGAAAATGCTTAAAAGTCCACATATTCAAAAATGTTATCAGGGCTGCAATAGAAAGGTTCCCTTTGATTTACAGCATACTTGGATGAAATTTGGTATCCTAAATCTGCAATATTGAAGCAATGCATCTCTTTCCCATTGAATTAAAGACAAATGAATCATTAATTCAGCAATTGTTGTTTGTTTTTCATTATTATTATTATTTATTTATTTTTCTTTTAAGCATGTATATTTTTCCATGTTGGTTGAATTTAAAGTCATACGTCCACTTACATGCATGCCAATTTCATGATACAGCTCTTTGTGAAATATAAATCAAAATAATGTATATTTTGCAACTAGCATTAAAATTATAAAGTTACTCTATAGATTAAAAGTAATTAAAGTGAAAGTGGTCTCATATTTTGGTACCTTTTCATGGTTCCAGTTCTGCTTTCACTGAAATAAAATTATAAAATGAATAAACCTCCAAAGTAAATCATAATTTGCCACCATGTCCTTTTGGCTCAAAATGGTAACTGAGTAATTTTGATAGTTTTGTACCACTGATGAGCTCTGTTTTAACCTCACTGCACTAAGGAATACTCTTTGTCTCAAATAGGCGGCATTACAACTAATCCCTATGTTTTTCTTGGACCAGATTGCCTTTGTGCTGCTGACACACAGCTACCTGTTTTTATGGCAAACAGTGAGGTTATGTGCCAAATCATTCTGACCAATTTATCCTGACAGCAGGTTTTGTGTGTTTACGCTTCCCCACTAGGAGAATTTTCAATTCAGGGGTATTTTGAAATGGGTGATTTCATGCAGACAGAAATATAAAGCACCGGAACCATTAAATTTTGTTGGTGGAATAGAATAATTTCTTAAGAACAAACTCTCAAGGTATTTGCTAAACCTTAGGCAAGAATCATCTGAAGCTCCCAACTTAAACTTGTATTCTTGAAGGTACTAACTGTTGCCTAAAATCACTTTGTGCTGAAAATTAATTTGTAATCTACTGGCATATGGATTTTTATATACTAAGTCTATAAAAACATTTTTAAAGATCACTAGATCTCTTTTAGGAACTTTTCATATTGTAATGATATTAGAGATGTGACTTCTATAACCTTTCCATTGGAAAAAATCCTACTGCTATGCTAATATTAAACTTGCAAAAGGATTACTTTTGCTGAAATAGATTATTATTTGTAAAGTTGATTACAAATTATACTGGTAAATTTTTTTTTTTTGTTGTTGGTGGTTAACATAAATGAGTTTGCCAGTATAATTTTACCAGCATATGTATGTTTTAAATGGTCTCAAGAAATATAGGTATTTGGAGTGAGTGAAATGAACATTGCAACTCAGTTTTTACTACATTGTTTAATGCACTTTTTTTTTTCATTGAACAGAAAAATCAGTACCTTTGTCTGCACTGTATCATTCTTGTTTTTCCTTTGTGGAAAAGGGTGGAAGTGCAACATGCTTTCTTCCACCCTTTCCATTCCATTTTCAGCAAGATTTCTGATCTCTTCCACTAAAGCAACTCTAATTGTCAACTGAACTTTAGTAAATTTCCAGGCAAAAAATCATGAATAAGGTGTGTCATAAGACTATATTTAAAATTATTACTATGTTTTCACTAGTTTTAATTTATGAGACTAACCAAGACCATATTAGCCTCTTTGAGAGCCTCTCTGAGAGAATGACTGCAGTCTAACAGAGATGGTCTAACAACCACTTAGGGGTTGCTGCATTATTTCAGTTCTCTCAGATCACGGGAAGTGGTGTAGTATTGCAGAGGACCAAGCCTTACAACAAAATCAAAGAAACTGATTTTTCTGTTAATATTTCTGTATCATCTTTCATTTATCCTAAAGTGCCAAAAATTCAAATAAGTGATGGGTGGGAAAAATGTTACATAAAATAGCGATGCTAGTAAGAGATTCTACCAATTCTAGTAAGAGATTAAAAACAAGTATGCCGATTCCCTGAACAAACATCCTATTTTCCATACAACAGATAGATGAATACATCCTGTAGTATCTGGAGTGATAGCTGGCTGTGATGCTTCACTGACATTCTTTTGTAATACAGTGCTAAGAGGTATGCAATCAGTACCACTGTAAACTGACGTAAACTACACAAAGTGATCCTGCTGTTTCTCACGTACTATGCTACATCAGTGTTTCATTACAATGGCAAGTACCAGTTTCAATCCCTGAGTTATCTATTTCAGTATTTCAAAAATAAAACAAACTGGCAAGAAGAATACTACTGTTGGAAAGCACTTTAAATCATATCTTCAGTTTCCTTCATTCTAAGAAATAAAAGGTCTTACTGTACAACAAGATCACCATGGAGATGTCTTTTGGGGAAAATTCTCAAGCCAGTGGAGTTTCATGGATCATATCCTGATCCTAGTCAATTCCTTGTGAGGGATGAAAAATGATCTTGTCCTGAGGTTACCTTATTTTTCACACTGACATCTGAGTAGGTCCTCACGTAACCCCAAAGTAGAAAGAACACAAGAATCTTATAAAACAGATCTTCATCTGTAGGAATTTAGAATTTTGATGAATATTGTGGAGGAGGAAGCAGGTGATCCCTCTACCAAGACATCAGAAATGGCCATTGATTTCCTACACACACTCTTTCCTTCCACTTCTAAGCAAAGAATTTTTGCTAATATATTAA
This sequence comes from Anas acuta, assembly GCF_963932015.1. Lineage (NCBI taxonomy): Eukaryota > Metazoa > Chordata > Aves > Anseriformes > Anatidae > Anas > Anas acuta. The sequence goes on along the minus strand of NC_088983.1, from coordinate 42,427,324 downwards.
TGCTATGATAAATAGCACGATCAAATTATTACTTCTTTTTTTTATTTACCTCAGTTTATCGGAAAAGAAAGCTACTACGCAGTAATGGTTTACAGTATGAAAGGGTCTAGCAGCTGTCTCTGCTCTTTTCTGTGAGGAATAAAACTGTTAACACTTGACTACTAGTTCAGTAGTGCATATAATACAGCTGTGGATAATAAAGGGAATATAAATACTGGAAAACAAATAATCAGGTCCTTTTCTGTCAAAATGAGAGATGTTTAGCTTTTTCCTCTAGCCCTGGGTTTAATCTTCCTAAGATTAACATTGCCGTAATCCAGAAATTCCACTGAAACTTAAAAATATTTACTGATAATTCAATATTTAAACAAAGAACAATTGGATAGCTGAATCAAGAATGATAATAGTGTGACCGTTAGACTATCAAAGAAAACAATTCATAAACAGAAAGCTGAAGTTAAAGACTTGAAAGAGAAAATTAGATTTTTTGTTTGTAACTAACTGTAGGTTTAGTGGAGCAGAGCTTTGCCAGGCATCACAGCAATTGTTCGATAATGAAAAACTCCCAGTAATAATGGCATTATTTTGGACAAAGACCAAACCTGTTTTCTTTTACCTAAGCTGGATGTTTAGGAGGTATTATTTTTTAATTTAATGATTATTGGGCTCTGACATGTTTCCAATAAGGGGAAAAACAAACTGTTCATTCTATTAGCCAGAGGAGAAGTATCCATCACCTCTAAAAGAAACAGAAGGTTGAGTTTGGTTCCTAAGGTGGTCACTGAACCACTAAAATGTGAATCAGTCCCTAATACTGCTCACATTAATTCATCTGATCCACACATTTTGATGCTCAGTGGAGCTTATCCGATTAGGAGGTGTTTACTACAACTTTACGCCAGTTATCCTGTGAATTTCTATTTGTTAAAATACATATTTAATTACTTTGGTTTATGCTTCTTCCTAATCCCTTTCCTTTCTAAGGACTGCTCTCATGCCTGTGGAAGAGTTTAGTACGAACACAACCACCCACACCTTCACCAGCCAAGTGCGTTCTTAGAAATAAGGCTGGCAAATTGAACTTGTATTCCATTCTACCAGTGAATTAACTCTTTCTGAAGCCATAGAATATATTAGCTGGTAGTAGATAAAGAAACAGGAAAAGGAATCAAGATGCCAGAACCGAACATTGGTTAGATATGCCAGTCTGGAGCTGTTTGAAAAAGAAACACGGATCAGCAGATGAGAGAGTGGGGAAAAGAATGTTGATAATTATTTATTTTTTCCATTGGTTCTTTCTCCATAGAAATCATGGCGAAGTGGGGACAAAGCTGTAGCACAAGCCTCCACAACTATTTCCACTGCTACTTCAGACCACAAAAAATGCACGAGGCTGAGAGTACCGCAGAGTAGTGGGGTTGTTTGCGAATTTCCTAACACCCATTTCATTCCCCACCTCCCATGAAAAAAAACACAGCTTGCAAAAACTACCTGTGACCTCTGCCACTAGAGGGCTGCGCTTTCTGACATATGCCCCGAGACCTCAATATCGCTGCTCCAGGCAGGTTACTGGCTGTCACAGGCGGTGTGTTTACATAAGCGTATTTTGAAGCTGTATCTGTAGTAACTAATAATCTTGTTACTATTAAATTAATAGTTGCTGAAATGTTAATTATATGCAGATATTTGCTTAGTTAAATAGAACCACTACTAAGAAACCATCTGAGAGGGTAGTTCTATAGCTTTAGTTAAATTCTTTAAAACCTATAGTCTACTTATAGGTACCAGAAAAAAAATATTAAAAAGCTTGTCTTAGTGGGACTGGGAGATAACATATCAGGAAATTATTAAACAAAAGACATTCTGTAAAGACAAGGGGAGGCAGACATTCTGTAAAGACAAGGGGAGGCACTTGTGAGACAGCTGTTTGTGAAGAAACAGACTAACACAGGACAGACATCTGCTGAGTCTGAAGAAATTAGGTTTCAGGATTACCATTTTCCTCTGAGCTTATGGAAAATAGATACACAACATACACTCTGCTTATCACATTAAAACCTTTTTTTTTTTATTCTACACTTCAATATTCCTGTTGTTAGGATGAAACAATACTTTTGTTTAAAGAATGTAATCAACTAAATGTTTTATAAACTAATTGGAGCTCCCAAAGGGAAGACTTGCAGGTGCTGAATCCAATCAGATCTGCCACATAATTAAAATTGGTGTGGGGGTCACAGTAAAACAGATGTGGTCTTAAAACAAGAGAATTGTTTGATTCCACGTTACTACAGATGAATGGGGCATGTTCAGTGAGATAAAGGGAGCAGTGTTATAATTTGTACAGTTCCACTGCGGAAATTAACTAAAGATGGCTTCACTTGAACATTGTTTTTTATTTTTGTCTTCAAGATTTTCTCTGTCATTTGCTCAGTTTACGAATAAAAAGAGCTCCGTAAGACTGATGACCCTTCAAACTGGACCGGAGATTTTAAAGTCATGCCATGCTCTTTCTGGCTCAAATACTAATTAAAATTCTTCAACTGGAACTTAGTAAAGAAAATGGAAGAGCCAGAACAGTCCCCAGCTTGCTGTACCATAATTGTGTCAGCAACTGCCAAGGTAACAGAAGCCTAAAATTGTATTTCAGTCAGTAAACTAAGCAATTATGAGTCAGAGTATCTTAGATACAAAGGGTACATGATGAGTAGGAAAGTTCCACTTTTATACAATATTTTTACTGACCATACATGCAGCTTGTTACTGAAACTGCTGCATCTGTTTCATCTGCCCGGGAGGCTAGATACTGCATTCTCGAGACACAATTCCCAAAGAAGTCATTGAAAGTTTCCTATTTACAACGCTAGATTGGCTTCTTAATTTGTGAATGCTTTTGGGCAGGAGTCTGTTCAGATGTTAAAATGCCCATGTATTAATATCCTATAGCATATTAGCTTATCTGGCTCATAATTTATAAGGATTTATAAGGGGATGTGCTGTATTATATATTATGCATGAAAGTTGTATTTTAAGCTCTAAATATTGTTTTGGGCAGCATTAATAATAAGTGATTACTGAAACCAAGGCAGAGTCTCCCTGGGAACTCAGAATGGAAACTGGATTTTATCCACAAATAGTCGGGTTTTAAGCTCGCACTGTGAGAGGACTCCAGTCAGCAGCCATTCTGTACACACTCGTGGCAGTACGAATTTAGCACAGAGAACGGTTTAATGCAATAAATGCGCATTTCCAGATTTTGTACAGAATGGATGCTCTAGTGCTGACCGCCACAGCTATGCTTACACCACTCCGCTAATTTTTTCAAAGGCAAGGAGTCGATTAAGCAACAAAGAGTCGAGCAAAAGTGCTCGTGCGGCACGGAGGCAATCCCCCCGAGCCCTGCCACCCCTCCCCTACCAGCACCTTTTTTTTTTTCCTCTTTTTTTTTTTTTTTTTTAAGCCGAACCCTGTGAAATTTCTAAACGGGAACAGCCTTCGCTGCAGGGAAACGTCTTCGCCTTTCCCATTAAATATTTACGTAAGGAACGCAGCGCTGCGTCGCACAGCCCCGGCTTAGCCCAGCTGTCACGGCACGAAAATAATATCTTTATTATGCTTCGCCACAAGCCCGCAGCACGCAGTCTGCCGCGTCCCAGGCTCCCAGCGCAGCGCTGCCGCTCCGCACCCCCTGGCCCGGGAGGAGGACGGAGCCCGGCCCGGCCCTGCCCGGCTCGGCTCTCCCCGCGCCTCCTCAGGCGATGGCAGCCGTCCTCCCCCGCCGCTGCGGGCCTATAAGGCGCTGCGCGTAACCCAGGTGACGCCGCATCACGGCGGGGACCCTCCCGGGGCGGGAGGCGGCCTATCCTCCCCAGCCTCCCCTCCCTCCCCACCACCAGCCCGCACCCCCGCCGCAGCGGTTAAACCGCCCCCGCCTCCCCCCCCCAACCGCTCTTCCACTCGCGCCCCGCGATTGGCTGCGTCCTTCAATCCCAGCCTCGCTCTCTTTTGTTCCCATTGGCCGTACCTCCCGCCTGTCTTGGCGGCAAGCCCCGCCCTCCCTTTTTATACCAGCCTTACTCACCCCCCACCCCCCCCCCCCCCCCCCCCCCCTCCGCCCCCGTCCACCCCCTGCCTCCCCCTTACCCGGCCTGCCCCCCCCCCCCGGCTCTAACCTCTCCTGCCTCGGGGGTTTCTGCGGCGCAGCCGAGGTCGGCGGGCCCGTGCCCGCGGCCGGCCGAGGCAGGCGGTTGCCGGGGCGTTCGAAGGAGGTGGCGAGGCTGGGGCTGGGGCGGGAGCGGAGCCCCGCCGCGCAGCCAGGGACGCCCCCAGACACACACACACGCACACACTCACACCCCCGCGTCCCCCAGCCCCAGCCCGGCAGCGAGGGGGAGCATGAGAGCCCGGCAGCGGCGCTAGGGCAGGCAGGGAGCAGAGGGGGCTCGGAGGCGGCGTGAATCATCTCCCCCTCGCTCCCTCGCCCACCATTTACACCGCTCGCTCCCTCCCTCCTTCCCTCCTCCCGCTCCCCCTCCCTCCCCTTCCTCCTCTGTCTCACTCGTTCTCGCTCCCCTCCTCTCCTCTCCCATTCTCTCCCCTCCTCTCCTCTCCCACTCACTCTGTCCTCTCCTCCTCCCGTCTTACTCTTTTCACTCTCTTCCCTCCTCCTCCTCCCTCTCCCCCTCTCTCTTCCCTCTCGCCCCCCTCGCTCCCTGTCTCCCTTCTCCTCATCTCCTGACACTGCACTGCAGCTGCTCCTCCAGCCAGCGCTGCCCGCTTCCCTCCCTCCTCTCCTCTCCTCTCCCTTCCCTCCCCCCGGGTGCCAGATAAACAAGGCGCGCAGCATCCTCGGCAACGCCGAGCTTAGCTCTACATTTTCGAAAAGGACAAGAGAACGGGACGAGCCCCCTCCCCTCCTCCTCCTCCTCCTCCTCCTCCTCCTCCTCCTCCCCCTTCCTCCTCCTCCTCCTCCTCCCCCTTCCCTCCCTGCCCCCCCACCACAGAAGGGAAGAGACAATTCTCCTCCGAGAAGCAGCAAACATGATGGCGGCAGCTCCCATCCAGCAGAACGGGACCCACACTGGGGTTCCCATAGACCTGGACCCGCCGGACTCCCGGAAAAGACCGCTGGAAGCCCCCCCCGAAGCCGGCAGCACCAAGAGGACCAACACGGGCGGTGGGTATAGCCTCCGTCACCTCCCCCCGCCCAGCCCACCCATCTCTCCTCTCCTCTCCCCTTCCCTACCTGCCTGCCTCCCCCTCGCCCCCCCCCCCTCAACCCCCCCAAGCATTCCCATTTCTCTAATGTTATCATTCATCAAAATGGCGTCGGTTTTCAGCATCTACCGGGCTTTTTATTTAATATCCACGCCGGGGCTGCGGAGCCGTGACCCCGCGGCGGGGAGGGGGGCGCGCAGGGGGCTCCCGCAGCCCCCCTCGCCCTTTTCGCCATGGTCTGGAAGGAGGCGGCAGGCGCGCTTCCCTCCCTTCGCATCCTCCAGGTCACAAGTTGAATTTCAGCCTTGCCCTGCGTTTTTCCTCCTCCTCGGCCTCGCCGCTATTGTCAGCGTGTGTGTGTGCGCGGCGTTTGTTTGTCTGGCTGGGGGCGAGGGCTGGCTGGCGGAAGGGGGGAGCCGTCACTCCGCCGGGGGGCTCGGCGGCTCGCATCCTGCCCTGCCCGGATGAGATGAGTTATAACGGGACCAGCATCGCCTCCCTTCCTTTGCGCTGGAGTCGTCATAACAATGCACCGAGGCGGAGGTGAATTCGTTTGCCCGATATTAAGAGCAGCAGGCTAACTGTGCGCAGAGCATCTCACGGCCGGCTACGTTAATATGGATGGGCACTATTGTCACACGCAGGCACTGCTTCAGGAACTCCTAGTCGTGAATAAGAAAAGTGAGGTGAACTTGTATTGCTCCTCTTGCCTAGGAAAAAAAAAAAAACAAACACACAACAACTTTGTAGAACAGATTTCCTGATAAAAATCTTAATATTCAAGCAAATGGGACATGCACATAATTACTGGGGAGAACCCAAGTCTGGGGAATGAACTAACCCTTATTCTCCTGCACTTTACACAGCCGGTTGCAGAAGGTTTCTCAGACTTCAGTGTTTCTGGATTTAAAATTGGGATGGTAGCACTGATGATTCCAAGGCTGATTCAGTTGTTGAATCAGACTGGGAATCCTTTTCATTTTAATTTTGTATTTTTCATTCATTTCATATATATTTTTCCTGATCCGATTGTGTGCTTTAATGCTAGTGGTGGATGGAGGACTGGCATTGTCTTGTCACCTTTTAAGTGTATCTGAAATAAGTGACTTAGGCTTTTGATCAATTGGGAAAAATTCTTCTTAATGTCCTTTAATTAATGAGCTTAAAAGAGATCATTGTCGCTTAAGAAGTGTTAAAGGAATACATCAGGATTACTTAGGCAAGTGATCCCATCCGCACCATGTTGAGTTGTTTTCTTGGCAATGGCTGAAATGCTTGGAATAAAACCCCACATTTTGGGTGGGTTATTTGGTAGCAGAGTAGTCGTTTTGCTCACTTAAGAAGAATGCATGCAATAGCTAATTGCTATTCTCATGTGTTTGCTAATGACAAACAAATAGCCCATCAGAATTTACAATTCATTCCTTCTTAATTTTGGCATTTCTTTTGCAGTATTTTCAAGCAAGGTTGTAGTTGTCACTAGGCACGTTTTTGCGCAGGGTTCCCTTTTTTTAAAAAGGGGTCCAATCATTTCTGTGTGCTGTGGTTATCAGTGGAAAAATTGAAAAAAATCCACCTTTGGAATACAACTTTGATTTTATTCTTTTACAGAATTAAGGAATATATATGGATTCTGTAATTTGCTTAGAATAAATATACGTATTGTAAAATGTCAAAGGCATAGTCCAAATGTGTCTTGCAGAATGACGCAACTGGTTAGATGTAAATGCATGAATTACTGGATGAGTTTAAAGATGTAACGTTTTATTTGTGGGTCGGGGGGTGGGTTGGGGGGGAATCAAAGTTTTTAACCCATATTAACCATGCATATCTCAATTTTTCAGAGGATGGCCAATATTTTCTAAAGGTCCTCATACCTAGTTATGCTGCTGGATCTATAATTGGGAAGGGAGGACAGACAATTGTTCAGTTGCAGAAAGAGACTGGGGCCACCATCAAGCTGTCTAAATCCAAAGATTTTTACCCAGGTACGTGCAAAAATTAGCCAGTTCTTTATTTTTAAATCCCATGGGATGTATGTACATGTCATGTCAGTGTGTTTCAAATGTTGGCGACTAAGCATCTAGTGCTACTGGAAGCGATATTTATGAAAAAAGTATTTTACGAAGTGCAACGGTGAATATAAATGTTCTGACTTAGTTGGACTATGAAATGGTTACTATCTAGTAATTGAACTGCTTGAAATATGTTTAAAGATGTTTGCAGTGTTTCTGAGAGAAAATCATAAGCATTTTCTGGTTGCTTTGTTTTTTAGTTAAAAAATAAAAAATCGAGCTTTAAGGAACCAACTTGACAGCTGGCGTAAAAATAATTGTTCGTTTGAAGTTTCCAGACATTGTAATGACAATTAAGCTAGAATGAGTAAAATTGAGAGGCTGCCTCTTAAAGAATGGGCCATTTACTTTAAATCCATTATGTACCTTCTTTATGCCTCATTGCTTTGTTCACTGGCTCTGGAGTGAAGGAAAGAGGACAAGTGCTGCTCTTTAGGTATTCTTTATATTATGTTTATCTCGATGGTGGAGGAAAACTCTATTATAAAAGTGAAATGCTTGGGACAAATAAAGATACAAGTATTTTGTATCAGCTGTATTTATGCACAAGAAACAGGTTTTTAATATTGGTGTATGACAACAATAATAAATCTGAATTAGTATTTCTCCTTTAAGATTTCTAAATGGGGGGGGGTCTTACATAACGATACACAAGATTTTAGCTTTTGTAATTAAATATTTTTTTCCTAAAGATAAACAAAAAAACCATTTTGTAATTGAACTGTGTTCTAGAGGAGTTCTTGTAAATTGATACAAAATAATAACGTAACTAATTCTCTTTTTGGTGTTTTGATTTTATTTTGAAGAATAGCTGGTGGTTTAGAATTGAGTAGGTGTTACTGACTTTTCTGTTGGAAAAATTAGAACTGTTTTGCATTTGATCCATTTTAACAAGATGACTGAATCCTGTAAAATAGTGAAGGTAGTTGGTATGGGCATAAGCAGAACGCTAATGTGTTAGTGTTTAGCTTTTCCTGTCTTCTAACTTTAGTGTCAGGCAGAAGTGGATTTTTTTTATTAATAGAGAGATTGTGGTCTCTTTACAATGATGATTTTTGTTATGGAAATTGTAATGCACCTGTTGTATGTCTCCTTAATGAATGCAGTTTATAATACTCACATGACAAAGGTTAAAGTAGTGTGTATAGGTTTTCCTGCTGAAAGATACAGTTTATAAACTGATGCTTGTTGTCTTTGAATTTTTTTCTTTTTTACTTTTCTTTCCCCTTTGAGAAAGTTAGCAAATAAGGTCCTTTATTTTGAAAGGTATGGTAGGGTGGAAAAAAATCAATGTAGGATTGTGAAAACTCTTGGAAGAAATAAAAGCATTCAAAAGAGCCTGATTGCAGAATTAATAACATAATCTGCGTAAAGAGCCGCAATAGTGAATTAAATTCACTGTCAATAGATGAAAATGAAATAGATTTTCTGCATTATACATGAGGTGGTATCACATATGCAAGGATGTTACAGAAAATTGGTGTTTATGAAGAATATTCCAAATACCAAATTACAAGCCTTTTCATTTTACTACAGTTTATTTACACTCTGTTGGAAAGGACGCTCCAAAGATTAGATCTTTTGTTCAGTACTCTAGCATATTTCTTCTGTTTTCTGATTAAATCAGAATTATATATTTCTTTGTGTAGCAAATTGTAAAGATATAGCAGTAGTAGTAGCAGAGGAACCTTTGAAAAATAAAAATTAGCAATCTAGAATGACGCTAGTAAAAATGTTTGCAACAAACATGTTATCTCTTAAAATCAGTAATAGTAATAACTAGGGCAGTAATGCTTAGTCAATTTCAGTGTAACAGGTGCAAATGAACTTCCAGTTTGACTTTAGGCAGTCTGCTTTGAGTTTGCAGCCATGTTGTCATATTGAAAATGAGTGTTTTAAAGAAGTTTGTGACTGATACTTGCTAAAGCATGGCACAGGTCTGAGAAATGGACTCCCTTGTGGCTAGCTCTTCTTAGTCTTTGTTTGCGTTTGACCACAAGCCCATGGAATTTTTGGAGGTCCTGGCATTCCCTAAGCTGATAACTTTTGGGTTTCTTGCAGACTCTCATGCTTGTACAGCATTAGGGAAGATGTACCTTGTGTAATAGCTAATATAAAGATGGTTTATTTTTCTTCCAGAGTTTCATAACCAATTATTCTGGTTTCATAATAGAAGTTGGTTACTCTATTCTATTTATGCATGTGACTAGAAATGCGATTAATGTACATTTCGTTATGGAATGTTTGCTCACTGAAGTTTCTGTGAAACTTTTTCCTTTTTCCAAAACAGTTTTAGCACAGTCTGAGTAAGTTGCTGTTTGGAAAGGAGGAAGTTGGATGTAATACAGAAGTCATGCATAGTTCCTATGATCTAATAGTGTTCTTTCTTTTTCCTGTGATATAGGACTTCAGTATGCAGACTGATTTCTGTTGGAATTAATTTTGTGCATCAAAAGGTGACATAATTACTGAAGAATTACATGGCAGCTCTAATTACAAGACATTGAAGGAAAAAAAAATCAGCCTTTCACTGAACGTTTTAGTTCACAAAATAGGAAACACTACATAATTACATTACTGTCCACTAGAGTTTTATTTTTGGAGTACACAACTTATTGTTCTCTTTCCAGGTTACCAGCTGACTTCTTCTAATTGTTTGGACTTCTGCAATTTAAACTTGGATATTGTGCTTAAATTATTCCCAATTCCTTTCTCTTTAGTCCTGTTCCTATATTGTGGTAATGAAGTTAGACTGGCAAAAGTACGCCCTATTTGTAAAATAATAGGCGCTCATTCCTTCTTCAGAGAAGTATAGTGTGTGTATTGACTAGTGAGTTCTGGTCCAAAACTTAAATACTGACACAGCCATTCTGTTTTAATATCAATAAAGTGAACTCATAAAGTTGGCCCTTCTGTGGGCCTATGTTTATGTATGGTTGTATTTTGAACAATATAGAAGTTAGTATTTTTGTTGTATTAAGCTCTCATTGTTTTATCTGTTCTTCCATTCTGAATTGTAGTGAGCCCTGGACTGAAAACTACTGTGGACATACGTATTTTTTTTTCCATTGAGCACTCCCCCCAAGTCTCTCTCGCTCTCTCTCTCTCTCGCTCTCTCTCACTCACACACACAGACACACACACACACACAAAATTATGTTACATCGCATCATGTTGTTTATCTTGCAACAGGATCTTGCCTGATCTGAACTTGGTGCTTGAGTGAATTTGAGCTCAGTCAGTGTTTTTTAATTTATTGGAATATGAAGTCATGTGTGTACTTAAATTAGATCATATTAAGAGCAGAGATTAATAAAAACATAATTAAATGGGGATAAGGTTTTACTACTTTTAACAATAGAGTAGCTGTGTTGTTTTTGTAACAGATTTCTAATTAGTAATGTTCTCTAAATATTTGGAGAATACAGAAGGTCAGAGTTTCCTTCCCCTGCCTCATGTAGAGAGTGTATGAAATGTGTGTCTGTTATGTTTTTACAGTGACTTGTATTCAAAATGTTTTATGTTTTACCAAATCTTTATGGATGTGTCCTTTGGAAAATTATATTATTATGACTCCTACAAAACCTTTCAAATTTATCGAACGTACAATTAACCAGAGGAATTTATAATTAAGCTCACTTTCTAGCTTCATTACCCCTATTTAACAGTTAGGGAGGGGGAAGGTATAATATATCAAGCTTGGTTCACCATTATTTTTTTTATTTAGAAATCAGTATGTCAGTTCATTAACCACAGAAAATAATCTGAAGTCTTGTCGTGAAAAGAATCAGTTTTAAAAATCAACACTTGAAATAGTGTCAGTGAAATAATGTATTTCAGCTATGGAGGAGAATAAAAAATAAAGGAGAAATAAGACAGCTAAAAGCTAGATTGGAGTTAGCAATCTGTTGTCATGGTTCCTTGGAGGTGGTTGTCATACGTCAGTAATTGCATCCCAGTTTTATTCTTGGTATTTATCCTTTTTTCAAGATATTGACATGGGCTAAATAGAGACTTTATAAATATAAATCTAAGTTTTTAAGATTCTGTTGTAAACATTTACTGATATGACCAACTTCTGGGATAAAGGAACTGGGGAGATGACTAAATAATGAGTAGAGATTTTGGAGGTGGATTCTTTACAAACCTACACAGCTCTAAAGGAGCTGTAATTACTGATCTTTCTACTAGGAAAAAAAAAAAAAAACAACAGGAATAATCCCAAGTGTTGGTTGCCAGCTGTTCCGAGAGATAATTCTCAGTTGGACAGTTGTCAGTTGCCTAGTTACTGGAACAGAATAAAAAAAGTTAGCTTGTTAGACTGCAGATCTTTAGTACATTTTACATTTAAAAGGAAGCTGAAACTGACTGTGTAACTTCATCTAATCTTGAGATTGTTACCTATCTAATTTGACCCAGTGTGAATTCAGCAGCTTCTCATTTGACAGGTTTAGAAAAATTTTGAGAAGTTTAGGTAGAAATTTTACACTGATGTTTATGTTTGAGCGAATAAACTTTTACATGGCAAATGACTCTGTGGTTTGCAAGAAAATGCTGTGTCTTTGTCTAGTGTAAGAAGGGTGATAGATATGAAATAATTAGTTAACCTTAATAAAAGGTACTTCTTATGCATGCAGTTGTTTGGCAAAATAAAGGACAGGTCACGAGGAAATACTTTTTCTATCAAGTTCAGCTTTTCTGTGTTTTTCTCACTGTAGTCTTCAATGGAGTTGAGAAAATAAATGATTCTCAATAGGTAAGAAAGTGTATATGTAGATGAATGTGCTAGTGACGATATTACGTATTTACTTCTTGATTAAATTGAGGCTTCTGCAAAGCAGAAATTTCTGCATTCCTTAAGTGCAGCTATATTATGGACTTGTAAGTTCTGGGGGAAAAGTAATTAAGAAAAATAGCAGAAGTCTGTAAAAACTAATAATTTAAAATTTCTGCTTTTCACGAAGTTTTACGTTTCTGTACAAGACTTAGTGTTTTGCAGACAGATCAAAGTTTTTATGGATGTTTGGAGCATAGGTCTTGGAGCTAATATTTAGAAAATATAATCAGGAAATGTCTGAATCTTGTAATTGTTTTCTGTTTGTCCCTTATGCAGTAAGAGAAAAATTTTCTTTTTTTCTTAGAGGCTGTATCCTGGAGCAATCAATACCTTTCTCAAATGCTGTGATATTGTTAGTTCATTAATCAACAGCATTAACTCCAGATACTTTCCTCTGTAGTTGACCAGGGAATTTATTTAATCAGTGATCAGTAGCTTTTCAGCTAGGAAAGGAGACCTTGGATTTACTAAATTTGTCAGACCAGCTATTAGAAATAGAGCATAGAGGGATTTGGGAGGAGGGCTTGTGCCTGATGGCTGTCTCATTTCCGTCTTTGGATACAGCTCTAGCATAAAGTTAAGCAACATCTGTACAGATTTGACTGACAAACATCTTGCTGGGATTCATCATTGCATCCTACAGCAGGTGCAATCAACTTTTCAGTCCATCTTAAAAAGAGGTTAGTTTGTTTTTTAATGTTTGTTGACTGGCCAGCGGGAGTTAATGACCTGGTGAGGAGAGTGGTACTTGTCAGTTGTCCGGTGCTGGAATGCTGCAGGTAATTGGGCTGGACTGGTGAGGGCTGTGGCAGCGTGCTTCTCACGTTGCACTGCAGCTGCTCTTGGTCTTAATTAATCTGACCCTCAGTGGCTGCAGTGCCATGGTATAAAGCGCAACGTGTACTAGAAATGGAAAAGCTTCGTTTTGAGTCTTGCTGATGGCCATGTTTCTGGGTAGGCCTTTCGGTTTTCTAATTGGATTTGTTTGATACTAGCCTAAAATCCATACTGTGCTTCAACTTAAAACTGTAATACGGTTTTCCTGTGTCAAATATCTGTGGAATAGCGAAGCTGTTAAACATGTTAGTGAAATGTCACTGTTACAATGTACTTAAAAAAATATTTGTGTTTATTCTGACAACAAATACAATTGTCTGTAAATGAAAATAGCTATGGTGTTCAAACAAATGGAGTGGGAGGAGAGTCAATAAAATCAAATGCTTAATGGCAAATTACCTTTACTTCTGTTTCACTTTGAACATGCATTTTATATTTGTCTGGTATTAATTTATTGCGTACTCTAGTACGCTTTGTAGTAGGGTATAGTAGTTGATAGTATTGGATAGATCAGTATTGTGATGCTTTTGAGGATTTGCAGCAGTGTGGAAACATGTAAAATTGGAATTTGGTATTTGGCAGTCAGAATAAATGAATGTACATGAGCAAATCTGTTAATTTACTGTAGAGATAACTACTATCTTGCCTGCATGACACAGCGTTAGGAAACTATCAGGTTTCTTATGTTTATCCTGGTGTTCAGGGCCGTTCTGTTGTTCCATCCCCCAAAGGAAATACCAAATCGGAGTTTAGCCTAGAGTGTTACACTACAGATGTGTAAGGACTCTATTTCATCCTATTTTTCTTTTGATTTTGCTTCCCAAATTGGGATTGTAAGGATTAGCTGTGTAGCTTGTATTGTAAGTGAAAGAAGTGATCATCAGGATACTTTGTGTTTAAATTTTATTTAGTAGAAATATTAAATGGTTTTAAGGCATAATAAAATGTCAGCTATCTAAATTCTCCCCATCCCCCCATATTGACATGTTTTCACTATAATGTATTTGTTAACTAATTATGGTTGCATTTGATTGGGGTTTACTTAATATTAAACATTCTGTTCTTGTTGATTATAGCCAAGCATTAACATTCATTTGGAGGCACTTAACTGGTGTGATTGAAATGTCAGTTTAAAGCAGTATTTGGAAACATGTCTGTGGAAGCCAGATCCGAACTGTAAAATGCTAGGATGCCATTGTGACTTCTGAACATGAATTTGTCACTCTTCAGTTGAGCTGGTTATGAGCGATACCATTATGCATTGCTTGTCTTGACTTCTGAATTGCAATAAGTTTCATGTAAGGTTTAAGTACTCTCCGTGATTAATGGGCAAAATTAAGCTTTCTTCATGAAAGGCCAGAGAACATAGGTTGATGTATGAAGTAACTGGTGTAAGTAACCAGCTGTGTGACCAGATACACTATTCCTTCAAGTGTTATTAGAGACAGGGTTCAAAGTTACATAGTGGTAATATGAATGACCTTTGGGGTCAGTTGTCTTAGTCCCTACTAAGTGAGGAGAACAGATAGTTGTCAGTATACGTAGATGAAACTGATTATGTAACATTAGTGTTTGTTAGAGTTAAAGAAGCATGAATCTCAGACAAAATTTCATATTTGCCTCGTCTTGTAGGTTTTGATTGTGAAAAGACTAAACACCTGTTTTTCCGTCATTGATCTCTCACTGCATCCTGCAGGGCCTGTCATCTCAGCATTGACAGGATCAGATGAAAAATACAATCGATGTGTTGACATTTTTTTGAGAATCACTCAGGTAAGATTACTTGTTATACAGAACTACAGTGAAATTCATGGCTGCTGCTAATGTTTCACAAGTTGGAGCCTTTGCATTTTCAATCATTAAATTAGATACTGAGGTTCTCTGCATGTTCCCTTGTTTCTATTTTAAAAGCACTTTTTGTGCCTTGCTCAGTGCCATTTAACTCTCTTGTAATTTCCCACATAAAGAGCTTCACACATTTGTACTCTTTTCCCCCACTTCATAGAGTGACACCTGTTTGCTTGAATCAAGAACCATAGTGCACACCTCCAAAGTTCTTGGAAGATTTGTATATACATGTATTTTGTTTTATTTTGAAGTAGTGACTTGAGTTCTTTTTAAAGAGCCTTCATTGGCAATATAGGGAAAAATATCTGTAGAGAACCAGATAATCAGAGGCAGCAGCAATTTATAATTTTCCTAATTTATTCTAAGCTCTCATTTTTCAAACTATATGTGAAAATTCACAAATATTTAACTGGATATAGAACTATGGAGTCTCAAGTCAAAATTATTGAAAATATTTATATAAAATGATGCATTAGCCAAGTATGAAGTGGCAGACGTCCATTTAGCTGACTTCGTTCAGTGTCCAGTATGCATATGCGTAAACTATACCAGATTGTGTTCCCAAAGAGTTAAGCAGTGAATTTACATCATGGCATGGAAGCGGGAGGAAAGACCAGTTAGGCCATATGCCAGATTGGAGCTTGATCTAGCTGAGGTTTACATTTTGTCCCTGTCTGTAATCTGGTGTTTCTTGAGTGCAGATAAGATAGTGTATAGTAGCAGCAGTTCAGGTATTCCAGTGGATACTGTTTTAGCAGTGGTACTGAGCTGGAGTTATAGTATATTAATATTCGTAACGTGGTAGTTTACCACTGCTTTTCCTGAGGAAGACAAAAAAAAAAAAAAAAAAAGAAAAAAAAAGAAAAAAAGGTGGCTTTTTAGCAGTTTGTTGTCCTGGCTTTGAAGAGAATTTCTGTGGAACAATAGAGGCTCTTCTGGCATTTTGTCAGTGCAGATTTTCAAGGGTTTGCAGCAAAGTGCTGCTACTGGATGCCGTAAAGTTTTATAAAAATGATTTATTGCAGTAAGTGATAGATACAGAACATCTATGGGGTTTACTTTCTGTCCTGCATGTGTGTGCACACTTCATTGTATGTCTTCTACTTACTGTATTAGGTGGACACTTGGCAGCTCTGACAATCTAAAATAAAAAATTGGATTTCCCAGAAACTCCTTATGATTGTATCACTTCCTAATTTCTGAGTCTTTTACTGCGAGGTGTAGTACGCTTTAAATCTGCTAGTTTTTGTTGGGATTACTCTTCTTCAAGCATATAAATACTAGCATATTGAATTGCTCAATAAAAAATGAACTGTTAAATTTACTTTTTTTTTTTTTTTTTTTCAGGAATAAAAATTTTTGTTTAGGTTGGTGGTAATGCCAAGTGCTCATCTAGTATTTGCACTGCTTTTAACAATAATAAAATATATAGTATACAACTTTATAAGCTGCGTTCTAGTTCTGTATGGATCTATATCTATGGCTAGTTGTTCTAGTAATTGCCAATGTGATGCATTAAACTAAAAAAGTTTTTTTATATCAAATTTAGCTCAGAAAAAAGTTAGGACAATTTTGTGTGATAATTGAGCAAACCTAAGATTTGATAGGAAAGGCATTTATTTGTCTTGCCTGGCCTTTTCCAGCTCTTCCTTTTTCCTTGAGTTCATCATGTGTTCTTTTTCTGAATAACTTGTAAAGAAACAGGGTAGCCTCTGATAGCCAGATTTTAAATCAGGTTGCTAAAAACAGAATAGAAAGTGTATTTAGAAATCTACATGCAACTGCTAGCCTAAGAGTCAAGGCGTGTTTTTGAAAATCAATTAAATGGGCAGCTGTTTTTGTCCTCCCTTATGTTTCCCATACCGTCTAAATACAAAAAAAAATCTTCAGGTTATGCAAGTGTTTTATAAATTTGTATGAATTTTAGTCTTACAGACACAGTCGATAATGGTTGCAAGGCCAGTGTTTGCATTAAATATCCTATTTATGCCTAGTAAACTTTAATTTTTATTTCAGGTAACTTTCTCGATTTTTTTTTTTTCTGTATTATCCAATGGATCGTGTTTTCAGTAGTATTTACTGTTTCAAAACATGTTGGTTTGTTGTTTAGTAGTAGTTCTAGTTCTGTCCTTCACGCTTTGGTAGCTTAGAACCACCTGATTTTGAGGGTGCAGACATGAAAAGGGCACAGAACTTAATCATCTGGTTTTATAAAAATAAGTATCTTATTTTTTTTTTCTCTTCTACAACACATATACATATGCTCAAAATTAGAAAAACAAATCCCATGTTTATATTTTTTTGTACTTCTTTTTAGCTTGCTAGTATGGTGCATAAGTGTCTACTGTTCTTCCAGTGTTGGCCAGTCCAGGCACATGCTGAATTTCATGTTGTGCAAAATTGTTTTTGTAGATTTTCTTTTCAAAAGAAGTTTCCTCTTGTACATTTTGGCAGCTTTATATTGGCTGTCTGAAGATCGTTAAATTTGTCACTATTATTTAAGTATTTGTCTTTTTTACTGGAATGGCCAGCCTTCATTTCTCTCAATATAAGCTTTCAGAAGTAATGACAATAATTTACTAAGAGTTATGATGTTAAAACCATAATTAAAATTTAGTGACCTTTTCCTAAAAATATGCATGTAGTTAAACAGGCTTCTGAGATAATGCAGGGATTTAATCTGTGAAATGTTGCATAGGAGATTAGGATAGGTGATCATAATGCTCTTTTGTAGCAAGACAATGTCTTAATTTGAATGTTTTTCTCTGTCAAAGAGAAAACAAAGCTTTGAACTAAAAAAGCATATAAGGGGAGTTGGTGTCTTCTAGTATGTACCAGTAGCACTGGTTTTGTATGGTGAGATTTTCACAAGTATGCTTACCTGGGAGGGCCAGAGAGGCTGAATATGACTGTCTGATATGAAGTCAACACAAATAATTCAGGAACTAATAGAAATTTCATATTTGTGGTATGACCCATCTCAGTAGGTCTAGAAAAGTTGGAATGCTAATTTAGAGAAAAAAATGCTGTTAGTATTTACTAATCATGAACTGCAATACAGTTTACTAGCAAACCAAAAGCGAATGATGGCATATTTCATGTGAAATTATCTTGGTGTATGTGAAATACTGTGTATTGAACATATAATCAATATCAAAAGATCAATAGGTATTCTGGAATCCTTGTAGGTAAGTCTCTATGTAGATGGAAAGGCCAGGATACTTGAGGATGTTAGAGTAGACTTCATCTTTCCATATTGTATCATTTTTTAAGTTTTCCTTTGCAAGTTCCATTGTGTCAATCCCTTCAGGATATAGCAGTTTTCACATATTTAAATTCTGCATTCTAAGAGGATTATGACTTCCCAAATTTTGTCTTGCTCATAACCAAAAGATGATTTTCATATTGAATTTTGGAATAGGTGGCTTTTCTGCATAAAAATGACTGGTGTCAAATGACTGGGTAAAAATGATTGGTGTCAATACCCATACTTCAGGGTAAGGGATGCCTCTTCCATGCCCCTTCCATGGGGGAAATTGAGGAATCTTGCTGGACAGGCCATTTTATAAGTGCTGAAGATCCTTAGAATGGTATATTTAATCAACAAAACAAAACAAAAAACCATGCATATGCTCATCAAATATTTAGTTTAAAATTTTAATCTGCAAGTTACTCTTTAGAACTTCAAGGTTTCCCTCTACTAACCTTTGATTTCTGAAATCCCAAAGTTGTAGTTTAGCAAGTTCTAAGCACTGGAAAACTTGCAATTTGTTTCCTAAGCAGCTTAAGATGCCTTTTATTTTTTAACCTCTGCTTTTATACTTGACATTCTGTGTGGAAATTCTGCCAGTAAACTGTATCTACCACTCTCAATTTAATGAATTCAGATTGTGTGGTAAGTAAAACTTCCCATTTTTTGTAAGGTTAACTTCTTGGAATTAATCGAAATCTGAATAATTGTTTTCAACTTTGTTGCTTGAGATCAAATATTTCTCTGAAGTTATATATTTCTTAAAGGTGTCCAAGCTCTTTATCTGTGCAGATGAGTACAGTAGTGAGACATGGTTCTTGCGTCTTTCAATAGTTGATGTTCTGTTACTTTCAGCAAAAAAGAAAATATTTTTTGTTTGTCTCTCAAGCATAAGGGGAGAAATTGAGAATTTCTTTCCATTTGCTACTGCCTTCCAGGAAAGTGAGTGGAGACACAAATGCAATAAAATTACTATCAATTTCTCTTTACAAACATCAAATTCAGGTAAGTACTGAGTTTACAAAAGGCAAAATAATTATCTAGTCTATGTTGCCCCAATTTGGTCTGTTTTCATACAGGGGTAGGTGATAGTAGCGTATACTAAAAATAGTAATAATAAAATACGTATATGGTTCTTCAGAAAAATCCAAGGCGATTTAGATCCTTTGGTGAAAGACTTCTTTATCTCTCAGTGTTTTTCTTTTTCTAGCAAAGGATTTTTTTTTTTTTCCTGGTACTCACCTATGGAAGTTAGCATTTCTGCTCCCTTTTGCCTAACAAGGAATGTTCTCACCGTTTTGTAGCCTTGCAAATGATTTAAATTGAAGTTACCTCAGCTGGATAGAGCAATTTGAATCACAGTTTAGAGATGCCTTTCTTGCTACATTAAATTTTAATGTAGTTGAGTAAATGATGATGAATACCAACATAACTCATGTCTTTGAGGATTGTATAGGACACCTTATAGTATATTTTCAGCTATATTCAGTTTGTTTTTAATAATCATGTTTAATACAGGTTATCAGTATGAACTTGCCAATACGTGTGTTCTGCAGTTTTGGGATAAGTTTTATACCCTTTCTTTAAGTTGGTTGACTCTTTGCAAGAAAGTTACATTGTTTCAAAAGTTCTTTTCAAATTTTAATGCATAAATGCAACCTTTTAATGCCGGAAGCAGGACAAATCATAAACTCATACTATTTAACATGAAAACTTTTTATAGTTGTCTTATTTTTTGGCTTTGCTGAATGATTTTTTTTCATCTTAAAAGAATAATTGTCCTTATATATGTATGCTGGCTTTTTAATGTATTTTTAAATATGTTCAGTCCTTTCAGTAATTCCTTGTAGGAAAATACTGTCTTTCTGTTAACGTGTGCTACACTTGCTGAAAGATCTAATTTTGAAGAGAAACCTGAGATCTAATCCATAATGAGTTACAAATCCTCTTCAAACAAAACACTTTCTAGGATTTCCTTCCATTTGCAAATTTCTTTTGTTAGAAGCATTACACTTCTTTTGTTTCAACACACTTGTCTTACTGTTAATTTTTAAAGGTAGAAGTCAGAATTGTTGGAGTATGGAGCTTGACTGAATTAGCAAAAAAAATATCTAAACAGTTAGTGGGAGGGATTTGATCTGAAGTGTTAAAAGGCACTGGTAAACTTCCTAAAAATAAATTCTGAGGAAATACTGAATTTTGACTTAAAATAATTATCCTGAAATCAAATTGTCCTATTTTCCCTTATGATTACATAAAATATTTTGTCTTAATTTTTAAGAGGGTTGTTTGGACTTTTTATCAGGGAGGAGATTGATATTTATTATTCAATAATAAATGCATATAAAATGCATTTATAATGAATATAAATGCAATCATTTTGTATTGTTTAATTTTGTGCCTAATAGAAACCTTTGGCAAAAGTAGTTGCAAACTCAATGAGTGAATGCTCATTTAAAAATGAGAGAAAAAAGCAGGGAGGTGGTTCTTAAACTCTTGTATGTTCTCTTGTATGTATAATCTCATCTGTGATTTTAGAGTGAGACACTATATATGCAAGTATATATGGATATTGTCTTATTTTATTTGAAGTAAATTATCAAGAAAAAGTCTAAACTGTTTGAGAACTGAAGGACATGGTGGAAAATGCAATTGATAAATTGGTGTGGAATATTTGCTCACGTTTCATACTCCATAATAAAAAAAAACAACAAAACAAAACAAAAAAAAGCAACTATTTACACTGATTGGTGCATAGTTAGTTGGCTACTAAGAGGTTAACTTCTCATTTCTATATGCATTTTGATGTTATAGTATGTGGTATTGTTTACAAGCTGCAGAAGGAGAAATTAAGATTACATAATATTTCATGGTATTTATATGTGAGCTCTTTGCTTGCTTAAACAAAGAAACAAAAAAAATCCCTCTGAACAGCTGAAGTGACACCAAGCACCAGCTGGGGAATCTGAAATCAAATATTTAGGGCATGATTTGTATTGAACTGCAATTAGAATGTATGATTCTGCAATAGCAATTGTTTGAGTGAGGTCAAATTGCACATGAAGAATGAACACAAACGAAGTCTGTCTTCACTGCAACTGATGTGTGCACACATGCTACTTCATGATATTTTTTTAATTACATGCAAAACTGGGAGAATACCTAACTTGATTATTTTATTTGTCCATTGTCTATTAAGCCTTAGTGTGTCAATAGGTGAATTAAAGACTTGAAAAAGAAAAAATGAAAATATTAACTTTGAGAAATGTAATGTTACTATTAATGTTACTAATAAAAAGAAATTATAAGCAGAAAAGAAATAAGAAATATATATATCACATTATATAATATTATATAATTCATAATATATAATATATAATTTTTATATTTATATTATAAATTATATAATATATAATATATTTATATATATTTATATTTACATATGTTATATAATATATATTATATAATATATAATTATATTATATAATATATAAGAATTATAAGAAATTATACGAAAGCATTACAGAGACTTATTCTGATGCTTTTTTCTTTCATTTTTTTTAACCTGTAGTTAAAAATACAGTATTAACCTACCAGTATTATAAAAGATAGCATTTTCTGTTTTCAGATAAAACGGTGCATTTCGACACATTGTTTAAAAACTATAACAGCTCTGTATATGAAAACACAAACTGTGATAATTAGATAGATATGCCATATGTGGTAGTTTAAGTTGGCATATATCTGAAATGGCATGTTTAATGTACTGTATTATCGGAATTAGTAATTTTACAGCTGAAAGCTGTTAATTCTGTTATACTGATTCCCTCTCATGAACCTGTAGGTAATGATGGCAGACCTTTTTCTTTGTGGAAAAACTGCTTCTGATAGCTTAAAAGGTAGCTAGCTGTAAGTTTCAGCATTTTTAGTGGAATCTTGGACTACTACAATTTTCTAATTAATTGAGAATTATGAGACTTTTTAATACAGCTACAGCTGATACAGAAAGTTTGTTCTAATAAAATTTATATAATGGAGAAAGGAGGTCTGTTGCTTTTCCATACAGCATGTTTTTCCCAGGCATTTTTTTTTGTCTTGGGGATAAAAAATAAAACAACAAGGCAAAATTGTCAACCCTAAGCACTTGAGAGTTGTGAGCAGTTGTTAAAAAAACAAAAACAAACAACTGTCTTTTTCACACCAGCTGCATAAAAATCACCCCTCACACATGAAAAAACTCAAGGGAGGAAAGCAAGACTTGAGTATAAATTTGCTGAAGGGAGTTCCAGCTGTAAGTTCTGCTAGGGATGTAGTGGGCCTGGCTGGGATGGAGTTAATGTTCTTCATACCAGCTCGCAAGATGCAATGTTTTAGGTTTGTGATGGAAGCAGTGTTGATAACAATGACTTCTACTTGTTGATGAATGGGTTTTTCATAGCATCAGGGCCTTCTCTAACATGCAGCAAGTTGGTGCATGGGAAGCTGGGAGGACACACAGCCAGGCAGATGAGCTGAACTGACCAAGAGTTACTCAGTGCTGTTCTTTGCCATGCTCAGCAATAAAACAGAGGGGAGAGTGATTTTAGGTTACCATTTTTTGCTTGGTGAGTCGCTGGGCTGTGGTTGTTTCTGGGAGGTGGTGAGTTACTGCTTCTGCATCGCTTGTTTTGCTGTTTGTTTGCTTGTTTGTTCTTTTGTTTTAATTCCACCTCTTTTCCTTTGCTTGTCAAACTCTTATGTTTACGCATGAATTTTGTTGCTTTCACTCTTCCTATTTCATTCCCCTACTCTGGTGTGGGGGGTGAGGGGCTGTGTGGGTTTACCTGTCAGCCAGGGAGACCCCACAATGGGGATTATTAATTAACCTTCTAGTGTTGTGTAAAGCCTTTGCCTTCCTAAAAACATGTGCACGTGTGTGTGTGGGAGGAAACGAAACTTGACTCAATTTTGTCTTGATACACTGGCAGATACTGTTAAAAATTACAGAAATTAACTGAGTTGATACCACTGGGTGGTGGTTAGGCCCTCATCCCTGTTACCTTACATAGGTTATTCTTGGGGTTCTTCTGTGTTTCATGTTTGAAAGCAACATAGTGTATGAGGGAGCTGAGAGGGCTTTTGGGAAGGTAATTGTGGTGAGTAATTAGAATGTAGGCGTGGAAAGGACCTCATGGATTAGGTAGAGTCGGTCTTCTGCTGTCCTTCCAGGCAAAACGATGAAATCTCATATTTGTAGTCCTTTTTGTGCCCTCTACCTGCCCCCAACTGAGGTGATGCTGCCAAGCTCCTCAATGGAGAAATGGGAAAAGCTGCGAAGTGTCTTTGCTTGCCAAAGAGATGTCTGAAAATTTCTTTCTCAGAGACTGAATAAAAAGAAGTTAGATTCTTTTAAAAAAGGTAAAAGACACCTACAAAATAAAGACTTTCCAGTTATTATGCATATCTACAGCAGATGTTTTCAACACTTTATGTTAATTTTCAATTTTTAATCAACAATCAGTAAAAGTAATTACTAGAGTGGTAAAGTTGTTTTGTGGCTGTCACTTAATCTTGCCTGAATTTAAATCTTTTTTAGCTATAGTTAAGAGAAGGCATTTTAAAACATGCAAACCAAAAGCTCACAACTTCATTAAAATAACAACAACGCATCTTTCTACTGATATGGGAAAGGACTACTTTTAAATAATGCAACAACTTACAGTTTACTTCCCAGAATAAAGCAGTTACTCAGAGTTGTTTTACCCTATTGAAAGTGGTGGGCAGCTTATGCTCTAATTTTCTTACTTGTATGTATATTTGTTCATTGAATGTTATTCTCTTGGAAAGTAATAAACAGGTTTGATTTTCAAAAAGTAAGCTGATTCCCACTTCTATACTACAACGAGTATCCGTACTCTTCTGAATTGTGATACTATATATTTTTAAACCTTATTCCTTCTTTCCTTTCTTTTTTCTCTCCTAGTTTTGAAAGACTTTTTACCTGTCTTTGAAAGAACTAGATACAGTTACAAACAGAAGAGTTTTGTTTCTAAACATGAAAAACATCCATTTCAGAAGCAATTTCTTAAGATAATTTTAGTATGGTATACATAGTAGTTCATGAAGAACTCTTATTTATAAGCAGTGAAAATTAAAGAAGACCGTAATTAAGGTCAGAGTGTAAAGAATTACAGTTAACTTAGGCCCTAAATGATTAAGCAAAGAATAATACCTTCAAATCTGTTTCTTAGGGCATCTGGAAGGTTATATTTAAAATAAACAAACTACAGATGCAATTGATGAGTTAAACTCCAAAATGATGCTTTACCTTTGGTTATTGCTAGTGCTGGTACTAGTAACTCAGAAACAAAAGAGGAACTGTGCTTCTTTTTTTGATGTGTTCACAGGAAAATGCCTTTTGGAAAGTTAGGGCAAATATGATACACAAAAAAAGTATGCATGTTGTGTGTGTGTGCAATATATACACTTTCATAAAAATATCAAAAGACACTGCTCCTAGTTAGAGGTGGCACTGACAGATTATGTAGTGTCTCATTGCTGTGGAGGGTCATGATTATGCCTGACTTCCCTCTGCTGCTTCAAGTAGGAATCTTACCTAACATTATTTTTAAGTAGCAGAGGAAAGGAAGACAGGATGAACAATCCTGTTAAACATTTTTATCAAATTCCTGTTTGCGCATGGTTTTATTTCCTATATCACAGGACTCAGGGCAGAATTGCCAAATGGTTTCAACTGTTCTAGCTGAAGTAACACCAAATCTTATGGAATATGATGAACTAAATTCAACTTAGAGTTAAGCAGCAGAGTGAAATTTAGACTAATGTGAATGAAGATATCAATATGTACAGCTCAATATAAGATATACGCACATGTATGTTAGCTATAACATTATAGGATTTCCTATACTTAAGTGACATAAAGGAAGGGTATATTTTAGGAAAATACCAAGTGGAGAAGGAAGGTGGTCAAACTGGGGAAGAACAGCATTTATATTAGTTATTACTCTGATGTTTATCCAATGAAATTTCTTGTGGATGTTATACTTGAAATTACTGGAAAACTTGGATTTAAATCAGTAGTCCTGATACTGCACTTAGAATCTTGTTTGAGATATGTTTGGTGATTACTTTGATTTAAAATAAATAC
Organism: Anas acuta; assembly: GCF_963932015.1. NCBI lineage: Eukaryota > Metazoa > Chordata > Aves > Anseriformes > Anatidae > Anas > Anas acuta. The sequence continues at coordinate 42,402,116 of NC_088983.1, read as the reverse complement.
AAGAAAAAATGTATTTAATGTATATAAATTGTATATATGTATATATATATGTATATAAATTATACATATGAAAATAGTTGTATTATTCTATATCCTCTTTATAAGCCTCAGCAAAGAGGAAAAAGAAGATAGGCTCATAGCATGGTTGGAAAATAAATTTGTCAAATGTGCTATTGCTAGAGATCAGTCAAAAATAATGGTTAGCTTGAAAGAAGATGTAATCTTTAATAAAATTCTTAGGTATCCATGGAAATACATACATAAAACCTGATACTGTGAGGCAAAAAATAGTTGAAATATTTCCCCCACCTCTATGTGATGTAAAATTCCAAGAGTATGTAGAATTTTCTTTTTGTTTGTGCTTATTTATTTATTTTTGTGTGTGTTTTAAAGTGAGTAGGTATTCTGTATTTGATATTTTTGCAGATGAGCATTTGTTGTCCCAGTCAAGTATGAGTTATTTTCAGAGTTGTCAAATGTTATGGATTTAAAACAATTTGTTTTAAATTTTATATTTAAAGGATAATTCTATACGGCATTATTAGTTAGGCTTTTATAAAAGGTTTTCCTCCCGTGGTTTGGGAGTTTTGTTCTTTATTTGTTGTTTGTTTTTGTTGTCATCTCCTTATTTTGCTCTTTATTTTCCTTATAATGGGAATTATTTTAGCACAGTTGATTAAAACCAATCCAAAATAATTCCAAACATTCAGATCTCATAGGTCCAGAAAATCCCAGTCACTTTTAATTTTGTACTTACAAAATTGATTTGCTGAACTGTGTATCTATTTTATATAGTATACATTTATATACCTGTATATATTTAAAACAACGAATTAAGAAAATTAAAAATTTGTTTGAATATTTGCAAGTATTATACACCTTTGCCTTGGTGAAATAGCAAAATTGGAAGTGTTAGAGACGCTACAAAGAATGAATTCACTTGAAATGTTAATTAAAAATGAACTAATTTTTAAAATTAGGCAGGAACTTTTTCTTCCTTATTAGCCAGTGACTAGAAGTCAGGATGTATTTATGAAACATGATTAGCAGCTATTCAGGTTCATTTCTCTGTTGGTTAAGTAGGGAAGATGACCTATTTGTTTTATACCTGTCTTACCCTTCTTGAATGTAAGCCTGTTATCAGTGTTTGAAATTAATTTTACTGGCAGACTGAAATGAGGGAATTTCTTACTGACTTTTCCTTTAAGTGTCTGAATTTGACCAGTGATCTTGCAGAAATCGTAATGAGGAAGGTTCTTGCTGTTACTTTTTGATAGTCATATCTCCCCGTCCGTCCCCCCCCACCCCCCAAAAAAAAAAAAAAAAAGGTTTTAAATTAATTCTTAAGTGTTACATGTTAGTTGTTTGAATTCTGTTTCCGTAGTTCTCCTTTCTAGATGTTACCACTTCAGAATTACAGAGTCTAGTTCTGGCACTGAGTTTCCCAGTTGTGCTGCTTGAGATTTAATATGCAGTGTGGTGATGGGTTCAAAAAGCAGAAATCTTTGTGGCATCTGTAAAACAGTGAATAACTACTGCACTTCCAACTGTATATCTTTCTAACGTGTCAGTGCTGAAGTCTGTTCATTTGCTTGCATCTCATGTTGTGGGCTCTTGCTAAACACATCTTTACAGATGGAGTGAAAAGAAAGTCACCTCATAATATGAATGAAATACTTTGATAGCCCGAAGGATAATGTGTGTATGTGTATTTGTCACATCCTAAAATACATAACACTTTAAGGACCACGTAGGTGACAGTAAAACGGTAATCATGATTTTGAACACAAGTGTAAATAAAAACAAATACAAAAGCCTTATTTTCTGCCGCTGTATATTTAAAACACTTACTATATTTATTCAATTTAAAGCTTGTCTAAAAAAAACAGCTGAGATTGCATGAAGTATGTTGTTTCAAACAGGCCTTCTTTCTCTGCTAATAGTAAGAGATAAGTGATGTAAGTGGTCTGATTGATACATTCTGATTTTTAATTTTTCTCCTTAAAAGAGGGCAGGTGATTAAAAAAGTTACCAATAAAATGAAGTATTAACAAACCTTTTTTCATGATTTGTAATCTAATTAGAAATATTAGTGTGTTTTGACCAAATTCTCATCCTATAGTTTTATTTTAAAAAACTTGTTTTCTGTTACATTGAATTCAGGATTGGATTTGTGTTGGGGAGTGTTTGTAGTAATTGTCATTGCCTTTGCCCTGCCTTGTAACTGTCTTCTTTTTGTTGAAACAGCATGGAGTGGGGAGAGTGATGCAATGAGAGGAAACAAGAAGTGGTTGCTATTGTATGTGTTTGAGACTTTGCATTGTCCCTTTTTAACTTACAATTTTTGATATGGAGGAGAGGCACCATTGAAACTAAACAAAACAATGCAGAGAAACTAATTCATAAGTGATTTTTGGTTGTATTTACTTAATGAGTTCTAAGAAGCTTCATTAATTATTCTTCATATTTACTGAATGAGTAGTTGAGTTAATACCTTGTTTTATTAGCATTGTGATACCCCATGTTTTATTTACCACTAACTCAAAACTTGCATGGGATAGAGTACTGTTAATTTGCTTGTAATTTTTTTCTGGTTGTTGTGTTCACAGTAGTGTTCATAAACACAGAATGAATACTATTTTATCATCCTTCAGGTGTAAGGGGTGTTTTTGTCCTATATGTTGTGGGGGGAATGACTGGAGAACTGTAGCTGAATTTTATATAAATATTGGATATTCAGTTTTCGCAGAACTTCCACAGAACTATTTTTCTCAGTATACGTACAATTTCTGTAGTACCATGTATAACATCGATGACTACTGTTGTGTTTGCTAAACTTGCTGCTTTTGAGAGTTAAAGTACTCTTGTCTAAAACTGGACATTAATAAATAATGCCCAAAGCACCTGCTTATTTGTGGAAAGCTCAGCTTAAGTGAATTTGTTAGCATCTGTCACAACATTGTCTCAGGCATTTGGTTCTTTGAAGTTAGCATGCATTTTTGTGTGAGGAAACTCTTCCTATGTCCCGAAGCTTGCCAACGTTAGTCATATTCTTTTAACAGCATTCTTCGCTAAGCCTGATTGTCATCCAGTTCTTCCACTTAGAACTTCAGTTGTCTAGAAATTCAGTTTGTCTCATGTTTTTTTGGTAGCTATCACCAAAGCAGGTCACAGTTACCAGGGAAAACAGGGAAGTTATGCTGAACATTTAAAAACATGAACTAAGGCACACAGTCATGTTCAGCATTTAAATGTACTTAACATGAGGAAATTATTTTATTTTTCATAGTTTTATTGGGAGTCAGTGATTCACTTTGCTGAGATTTGGAGGAAGTAGAAAAGCAACCAACTGAAGGCAGAGATCCAAAAGAATCATTTGGATAAGCAATGAACACTAAGTGAAGACAGAGGCTGTATTATTTATAAGTCACATTAAATGTTAGGCAAACTTAATTAAAAAGGAAAAAACATCAATATAATTGTTGTGTTTTTTTTAGTCAAATGATCAAGTAATTTGTAGAAAACTTGATGATTCTAGGAATTTGGAGAATGACCACTAGAGTTTTGTAGCTTTTTTTTTAAAAAAAAAAAAAAAAAGCACTGCTTCTAAATTCACTAGCTTTTATTCCGATTCTTCAAATTAAATTGAAAACAAATTTATGTCTTTCATTTCGTGAAAGCACTTTTCTTGTTTGTTTGCTTTTTCTTGTGTGGAGAAGTGCCACACTGAAATTTTTCTGCATGTCTGTTGCGATGTGACAAAAATCTGGTTGATGTGTGAAACAGTTCTTATACTAGGGGGACTATCTTTAATAACAGATGTGAAAGGATTGTGGCAGTTGTGGCTTCCTGTGATTACAAGGATATAGACTTGTTTGTGTGTTTGGTTTTCTTTCAAAATTTAAATGTACCACTAACTATAATATACGGTTTCCTAGGGAAATTATATTTAATATGTGGCTTAAAATGTGTTTTCTGCAAATGTTTGTGGTTTTAAGTTATCTCTATTTTTGGTTAACTGAATATGTTCATTTATTCAATAAAAGTCTTTTGCAACCACAAAAATGAAAAGCTTTTAGCTTGAGGTTTTTTCTTTTATTTCCCCATGATTTGTATAATGCAATTTTATTTATTTTTTTTCTCATGAACTGTGTCCATAAAGTTTGTGTGTAGGGGGTCTTTTGAGCAGTGTACTTTCTTCTGGAGTTCAGACAATTTGACCTTCAACAACACAAAGATTAATCTCTTAAATAGTGGCTTCTAATTATTTAATAACATTTTTGTTACTTAAAAATAGGAGTTCTTTTCTTATACTAGTTGATACTCAGTTAATATCAGCAGTCATTCAGAATGTTTAAAAAAAGTCAATAAGGTTAAGGAAGGTAACTCTTAGAGTGCCTTGTTTTTACTTTGTGTAATGTAATTTACAGCAGAGTCAACTTTGAACATCTAATCCTATGCAAGTAAAATAAGTCTGTTATTTGCAAGAATATATTGGACTTATTTTAATTACGTGAAATGATATTTTGGAAAATCACAAACAGGATCAGAAAGTCTTATCATCCTTTTGTCTTATTTCTTTTTTTTTTTTTTTTTTTCACTTTCTGTGTAATATTCAGGTTGAAACATCTGTTTTTCCTGTCTGGACAGCTAGAAGAAGGTATATTGCTGTATTTAATGAATCAAGAGATTCTTCAGTCTTAGATCTGTGTAGTTCACACAATGAAAAATTCAAGATGTGTCTAACTTTTCTTAATACATATACTAATTTAATACATACACATTTTTTAACACAATACAACACTAAACCATCAATATAGCAAGTGGATATTTCCTATATAATAGGAAAGAAGAAATATATGGAGAAGTTATACCTACCTTGGAAAATACATACCATCACTAAAAATTCCCTTTTAGTATTTATGAAGATGCTCCTCATAGCTCTTCATAAATTTCAATAGTTGGTAAGTGCAAATCTTGTCTTCACGCATTGCTGTGATGCAGCGTAAAGGCTGATGCACAGATAATTTGTTCGGTAACTTATGTAAAATATATGCAGTAAATATATAGGTTGCAACTGTCTGCACAGAACTTTTTCTGTGTTTTGATAGGTAACTTTCAGCATGTGAACTCATGCAAACTTAGCTATCAAATTAAGATAATTTAGTATAAGGAAAGGAAATTCTGGTGTACTAAGATGTAGAGGTCTCTTACTCCGGTCATCAGATCTACCCGTCTGCTCTGTTTAGCACCTTCTGTTGCCTGGCCCTGTGCCGATTCCATGTCCTTGACCTGCCTTTCAGGTCAGTTATTCATTTGTGAGGACACCTCCTTGCTTATTTAACCACACTAAATAGTACCAGTAAATACCCAAACATTACATATTCATTTAGGTTCTCTGTCCATCACTTTTTCTATTAATGAAGTAAAATTATGTTGGTTTCAACCAGTCATGCCATCCTAGCAACGACTTCTTAACTTCTTGTGGATGATTCATTGCTTTCTAGTATGTCAAACTTTCTTATGGATGTTCTTTATAGGTGGTCTTACTGTGGGTGGCTTCTCTGTTGGCTTGTTGCCTAATTCAGATGAGAATGGCAAACACCCAGGTGTGAGGAAAGGCCAATAAAGCATTTTACTGAACCATAAGGGCTGATCATTTGCTATCCCAAAACAGAAGCTAGTGGAGGACCACTTCACCTGAGCTAAATCTGCTATACTACTTTTTTCAGTAAAACCAAATACCATGCTTGTTGACGCAGTGGTGGTATGCTGTGAATTGCTTGTTCAGAAGAGTTTTTAAACTCAGCAAGCACTTGTTACAAATTAAAATGGATTTGACTAGGAAGTACTGCCATAGTGTGGATATAACTGTAGTATGTTTTGGTCATTGCATTTCATTGTTGATTAATTGTACTTGTGAATCTCTTTATGAGAACAGATTGTGTTTTTAGATTTCAAAAATGTTTTTAATGAAGATAAACAACTACAGTTACTGAAGATGCTAAGACTTTGCCACATTTTGCTATTTCAATTCTGAATTGCATCAAAATTTTGGTGATGGATGACCCAACTTTATGGCCGTGAGAATAGGTAGTGATTTTGTCAGTCCATTAGTTCACTACCTGCCATGTTTCTCCTCACTTCAGCTGCTCACTTCAAACCATTTGTCTAGGATCATCAGGGCTTAAGGAAGTTTTTCTTTGAGAATGAGCAATACAAGGTTTGTATGGGGCAATGGTGTGTGCCTTTGTATATGAAAGCAGCAGGCTTATCCTTTCTCACCTCCTGCCCTGCTCCCCCAAAGCATGTGATATTTCTTTTTAATAAAGTTAATCTTTTCCAACATTTTAAGTGTTTTAAATGTTAACTCTTTTTTAATGTAAATTTTCAGAAAGCTCTTAAATGGGAAAACAACGTGTTTTCCTTTCTTTTTAAATTCTTAAATGAAAGCTGTATGCTGTAACATCTTTTACAAAGAGAACTCTTCTTCCCAGAGGAGTAAGGAGTATTTGGAAGGTATTTAGGTTAATTGCAGATTAAAATAAGAACAATTTTAAATGGTCTAGTAGTCTGAATTATTAAAAAAAAATAAATTAAAAAAAGTTTGCCATATAATTTTTTTAATCATCCCTGTCGTAATTTTATTAATCTTGTAGTCCTTCACAGAATCTTCTGAGAATACTGGGATAGTCAAGACCTGAATTTCTAATTTGGACAACTGTCAGACATTCCCCTCCCACTTCACCTCTTTTTGAGAGGTTTTGTTGTTTTTTTAAGCCTATTTTCTGTACGTAAATGAGGTTTATGAGACTGTTGGCTCATTTCAACCATGTAGAAGAGAAGGAATGGGGATTCAAAGATTTATAAGGCCCCTCCATATTTTGTGACAATTCACTGGTTGTGAGAAAAAATCCTTAATCAGCAAAGCATTCATTGTTAACTTTTATCATGTTTATTTAGTAAGTGAATAAATGTCTCAAATGTAATGAAAAGGTTTCTTGAGACAAAGTTAGCTTCACCATCCAGAGATGCTTTCTTTAATACTGATTTCTAGATATATCCCTCTATTTATTAAAATATAATAGGTCCCTTTCTATCTTTCTTTCTATCTTGCATATCTAATGTGTTTCAGGTATTCTTAGTAAGTTGTTGTTATTGACTGTTGCAATTTTTTTCATAGGTAACATTTAGCCTGAAAATTCAAGGAAACTTAAATCAGAGAAAGTAAAATGCCGATATGTTTTCAATTCTAAGTGCCTTGTTCTTACAAGACAGAAACAAAAATCCTTTTAAAATCTGTGATGTCTACTATTTTTAAATAACATTTTTTATAGCCAAATACCTACTTATGCTGTTGTTATGACAGTAATAATCAATATTTAAATTAGGAACCATTATTAATCACAGGGATATTCATGTTTATTCTGTACATAGGTGATCTGTGTCCAGCTAACCCAGAAATGGTAAATTATGTTCTGCTTTTTTACAACAATCTTTCGTTGCTGAATCATTAAGTATAGTATTTAAATGTAGAAGTTATTTCAGATGCAAGCTTATGAAGTATTTTGTATAGGGCTATGTACTTTTTTTGAAGCATATGCTATGGGCAGTTATTTTCAGTCAGAGGAATACATTGTGTAGCTAATGGTGCTTATAACAATATAATAAGCACCTATATTTTAGTTTCTCTGATTTAGAGTTGTTTGGATCTTGAGAAGAAATAAAACCTTGAAAAAATTATGATAACATTATATGCTGTAATGATTCAGTGATTTTTGTAGGTCTTACCTTAATACAATTTCATGTGAATTTCTAGCATGAAATCATTGTATGCATTGCAGAATATAATCCACAAAAAGCAGAAATAATGACAAATATGGTAGCTGGAATATACTTTCCCTTTTTACCCTTCTTATATGGAATGAATTTCTATTAGAATGCCATATTTGTATTCATCATTTTAACCTCCTGAGGTGCTAAATAGATTCATATCTATTTATACTTCTGTGCAACCTACATTTTGAAGCATTATTTTCTTTTAATTATGCTAGACTGTAGAGATTGTCTTAAAAATCAAGTGTACAGAGATGGTCAGTAATAAAGGTGTTTGTTAGAGGAAGATTTACCTTTAGATTTTGAAAAAAGATGTGCAAAAAAAAAAGACGATTCCATTTCTCAGTGATTGTGTGTTTCCCTGCTACAGCTGCAGATATTTTAAATGCCATCTTTCTTCCTCCACCATCCAACTTCTTTCTGCAGTCGTGCAGTGAAGTCATAATCCTGTGTTTCACATCCATCTGTTACCATAGAAATGATTGTAATAACCTAAATTTAGCACGATGTCTTTCCTACAGGATCAAGCAGGAGGATTGAATGGGTTGTATGTGAAAGAATCTTTGCAAAAACCAGAATATTGTTCTAGTTAGCAAAATCTAAATGCTGTGATAAATCTGAATGACAAAAAATTAAGCCTCAAGTAAAATACCATTTAAAAAAAAAAAAAAAAACACTCCTGATTTTAGATCTAAATCATCATGAATGAAATCTGTCACATACTATGCAAACAACTTAGGATAAAAAACACATTGTTTCTTAACAGGAGCTGCTATGAGATAAAATATCCAATGGCAGATGAATACATTAATCTGAAAATTATTTTCATAAATACTTTCAGCATATATACTGTAGTATTCACTGTAGTCTAGGTTTATTAAAAGGCAAATGAATGAGCTCAGAATTTACTATGAAAGAGGCAATTTCTGATCATATTTAAAAATGCAAAACAAAGACTTATAAATTGATTTTATTTAAATGTAGTTGAAATACATTTTTCATTCTTAGAAAAGAAATAGAACTTTGAATTTTGTTAAAAGCAGTAAGTTATTATATAACTTGAAGTCCTGTCTGCATTTGTCTTTGGGACATCCACAGGAGCACATTGTTAGATGTGTCCTCAACTATATGTCCCCTCTCTTCCCCTGTTACATTTATACAAATTCATTGGATGGATTATTATACATGATTAAAAAGGCAGGACTCCAGTACATTCACATAAAGAATGATCTCTACTCATTTGATCACCACCTATTCAACATACGTTGTTTCACCATTGGCCAGTAAGTAGCTGCATAAATGATTTGCTTCATGTTACTTCATGATTTTTTTCTCTGAAGACAGAATTGCTAATTTCCTTATGGTCCTTGTGGAGCATTTGTGTTACGTACACAATTTGAATCACTCTGTAGGGTTGAAGCATTAATATTACCATTTCATAGACAGAGAAATGAGGCACAGAGGGATTCAGATCAAAAGTGCCTGTTAATTTTGTGTGATATTTGAGTTTTACAAAATCATTTTTAAAGTACTTATGTAGTATTATGTAGTACAAACTGTGTTCAAACTGTTAGTCTCATTAACATGGTTAAATGGTGACTGCTAAACATTTATATAAAATAGGTCTTAGGGTGCAAATCAGACACACAAAAAATATGATCCCTCCCCTTTCTTTTCTCCCTTTCACTTTTTCCTCTCTTCACCCTCTCCTTCCCCACACCTTGCACGCATTTCCTTATGTGTGCTTTTGCTCTTTCTTTTCCTTTTGTCTGTTCCCTCTCAGTGGGAAGCATAAAGCTGGTTTTAAAGAGAAACCATTTTTATTTTTGCAATTTTTTTCTTTGTTCTGGGCATACCTTTGAACTAATCAGGGAAGTCTTTCTGTAACTGGGCCTATAACGTAGCATAGCACTACATAATTACTGTCTGGTAGGTAAACTCCTGAGCAGTAGCATGTCAGAAAATAGCATATAAATTTAAAGAAAGCTGTTTGGGTGTATTTAGCATGGAATTAAGAATGTGTTTCTGATTTATAGAAAAGTTGTAAAGCTTTCCTTGTTGTGATATGATATCCATGTCCTTGCAAAGTAGTGGTTTGAGCGGGATTTATATCCTACAAGATGTTCCTATTATTGTTGATGATTTTAACTGATTATAGTAAATTTGAGAGCCCTACTCACATTCTAATAAGTTCCTGGCTAACCATCTTCATTGATTCAAGAACTTGAAATCATAGCTATAGTTCTGTGGAAATGGATTGTTTTTTCCACCACTTTGTTGCAAGTCTGACCAAATTTTCAAGGGGTAGACTAAAATAACAAAAAGTTAGGAGCTTTTTTGCTTTATTGTTGCATAACTGGTTCTGGAGACTAATAAAATTAGGGATCTTTGCTTGATACTTGTTCTACTTTATGGAAAAAATAGAACTGTAGAATCAGAATATCCTGAGTTGGAAGGGACGCACAAGGATTATCGAGTCCAACTCCTGGCTCCACATAGGACCACCCAAAAATCAGACCATATGTCTGAGAGCATTGTCCAAACACTTCTTGAACTCCAGCTTCCCTGGGGAGCTTGTTCCAGTGTCCAACCACCCTCTCAGTGAAGAATCTTTCCCTAACACCCAGCCTGACCCTCGCTTGTCCTAGCTCCATGTCATTCCCTTGGGTCCTGTCACTGTCTCCAGAGAGCAGAGCACAACAGCTGCCCCTCTGCCACCCTCGTGGGGGAGCTGCAGGCTGCCATGAGGCCTCCCCTCGGGCTCATCTACTCTGGGCTGAACAATCCAAGTGACTTCAGCCATTCCTCATACATCTTCTCAGACAGAGCCTTCACCATCCCTCCTTTGGGCACTCTCTAATAGTTTGATGCCCTTCTTATGCTGTGATGCCCAAAACCATACACAGTACTCAAGGTGAGGCTGCATGAGCTCAGAGCAGAACAGGACAGTCTCTTCCCTTGACTGGCTAACAGTGCTGTGTCTCATGTACTCCAGGGTACGGTTGGCCCTTTTGGCTGCCAGGATGTATTGACTCATATTCAACTTGCTGTTGACCAAAACCACCAGATCCCTTTATGCGCGGCTGCCCTCCAGCCTCTCATCCCCGTCTGTACAGTGTTGCCCCTTTCCAGGTGCAGAATTCTGCAGTTGCTCTTATTAAAATTCATATTGTTGGTGATTGTCCAGCTCTCTAATTTGTCAAGATACCTTTGCAAGTTGGGAGTCAACAGCTCCTCCCAATTTAGTGACATCTGCAAACTTATTTAGTATACCTTCAAGTTGTGCATCAAGTCATTTATGAAAATCACCATTGAAGATAACTGGTCCTAAAATGGAGCCCCAGGGAACCAGGGTGTGACTGTCCACCAGCCTGATGTAATGTAACCCCATTTAATATAGCCCTCTGAGCTTGACTTGTCAGCCAATCGTTCACCCATCGTATTATGTATTCGTTTAGCTAGCTGTATGCTGAACATTTTGTCCAGAAGGATAACGTCTAGTAGGAGTTAGACGAGATGAGTACTGAATGATTTTTCTTGATATGACTGATACACATGTAAGGTAAAACAGTAGTACCTTTTCCTTTATTATGTTAAAACTGGTCCTGGATATTCTCCTATTAATAAAAGATACTGAATCTGGTTCTAAGACAAATAGCTCTTTTGCTATGCCTATATTTCAAATCCATTTGATGCAAAGTGGTATGGTTTGATGCTAACACTCTTCCTCAGAATATGGCTTCTTTAAATCTCCTTCCCAGAAACCATCTTTTCAGTAAAGTATCATCTAACATATTTTCTGCTAATTGTTTTGTTATTTCTTTGCCATGTTTTCAGTTTAAAATTTTTTGAACACTTTATGGTTTAAGCAACTTAGTCCAGTGTAAATGTGAAAATGAAGGTGTAAAGCTATAGTAATTTGTATAATTAATGATTAAATATATTAGACAATGTTAATGTTTGTTAGATAATGCAGTATTTTTGCAGAACATTATATAAAAGTACAGAACAAATGAAATATTGCTGGTGTCTTTAATAAGCATGTATCAATGAGCCTCAGGGTTTGAATAATAATCGAACAGTAAATTTATCTTGTCATTCATTTAAAAAAGAAACGATAGAGTTTCTCCTTAGGTCATTATGTTGTTTGAAAAACAAGCAGTTAAAGGAGGTGCATATCTTTTAATATAAAGATTATAATATTTTCTGTAATGAAATGAAAAGGTGCTGTATTTTATGTCTTTGATTTAATATTCTTTTTCATTAATATTTGTGGAAAATGTATTGAAATCTAGTTTTTAATGTATTAATTACAGAATCACAGAATTTCTAGGTTGGAAGAGACCTCAAGATCATCGAGTCCAACCTCTGACCTAACGCTAACAGTCCCCACTAAACCATATCCCTAAGCTCTACAATGGAATATAACGAATTACATTAAAGCGTGTATTTGAGTTAAGTGTAGTGGCATATAACACTTGTGCAGACAGTCATTTAAATATTAATTATTACAGTATTTTTTGCTAATATTGGTCTGTAAAATCATGAGGAACACCTGTGTCATATTGTAATAGGAGATAATACACATGAGAGAAAAAACAGATACATTTTGATTACTGCATACCTGGCCATGTACTTGATATTGATAATCACAATTTGCACTACAGAAATCTGAATGTTCAGTGGCTACAGTCATGCTAAAACAAATTTGTCTAAGATACAAGTGTTTATGCTTTAAAAAAAGTCTTTATTGAAAAGATAATTCATTTTTAATTACCTGCTTTGATAGAGTTTGAGCTCCCTAGTGTCATGTAGTTTGCAGTTGCAGTTTTTGCATGATGTTCAGTAAGAAAGCATTTATGAAAATGGATATATAAAAGCAGCTAAGTAGGAGGGGATGGAGACTGGCATTTTTTGGTCTCTTGCTAGGTTATGGATCTTTGATCTTTGGGGCATTAGTGTAGTTTTCGCTTTTCAGGTAAGTTGTTACTTCTTCCTCTCTCTCCCTTGAAAAGCAGCCTTTTATTCACATTCTAACCACTATTACGCTGTCATTACATCATACAGGTAAGTTCCTTACTTTATAATTGAAGGCAGTGTCTTCGCAATACAGCATGCATGGCACCATTGATTGCTGTAAGTCTGTGGTAGAAGCACATTCTGTGTTTCCGTATGAAGTTCAAGAGAACTAACTTTTCACTCAACTTAATTATTGGATTGTAACTGGTTTGGGGCATACATTGATACTAGGCAATGAAGATTCATGAAGAAGTTCAAATTGTTTTTATATAGAGTTTTATATTTCATGTGTGTGCTCCACTGTAGTGCAAAGTCAGCAGTGAGTAAAACACTAAAGTGTAAATTAAGCACGTGGTAAATTGTGATCTAATGTAGCATTTCTTTATGTTGCTGCTTGTTACTTTATGTTGCTTGGTCTTTATGCTTGTTCTTTATGTTACTGGTAAGGGTAAGTGCAATTATTGAATTGAGAGGTTATGTAGGTGCTGATCAGTGGCCTAAAAAAGAATATATTTCAGTTTCCATGTTGTAGTATGATGCAAATATTGGTTAGATACTTGCATCAGAGAGGTAAAGTGTTGTCCTTTAATCACTTAAAAGTATTCTCAACTCTTAACAAACAGGGCTGAAGCAGATGCTGACCTGATATCCTATGCTGCTTCTGGAACTTTATATTTTGGTAAAGTACCGTTTGCTAAGAGAACAAATAAAATGCTTACATCTGAGTAATGTAACTGTGTGAAATGTACGGTTCCAAAAACATTCCTGATTGTTAGTAACAGGTTAGTCAGGAAAACCGACGGAGTTGGTCATAGTCCCATTTGGCCTTTGTTTGCAAGATTTTGTTCCATGGAAGCCAGAAAACATACTGTATTGAACATCTGGTCCAACCCCTGAATGCAGCTGAAATCGTCTGGGTAGATGGTTAGTCTAAGGGCACAAATGCACCACTGCACCACTTGATTATCTCTGATTCCTTCAGATTTGGTGCTAACATTTGGAGAATTTAAATAAGATAAAATGAATAGAAGTTGAATAATCTAAGGATGTGACTAGTTGTGATTAATAGGAGTTTTCTGAGGCTTGAGTTTCTAGCACAGGTTGTAGGGACACGTGTCATCCAAGTTTTAATGCCCGTAATTAGAACGTTATGTTGGAGTCTTTTGAAATTGAGGAAGTAGTGAAACAAAGCTTATTCCCATAGTCTTCAAATCCTTCAGGGTTTAGGACTATATGAGATAGTCTACGTACATCTTAATAAGGTAGGGAAAAATAGATATTAGTGGAAAAACAAGTAAATTCTAAATAGTTTCAGAACTTGACAAGGTTGGTTGAAAGGAATCTGTAATGATCTTCAGTCAAAAGCCAAGTAATCTTTTTTTTTTATTTATTTATTTAATTGTGGTTTATTTAATTGTATGTGTTAAGTCTTTGGACACGAGGCAGACAAAGGACACTCAGCAGCAAAGGGGAAGTAAGAGGAGAAATACTGTCTGCCTAAATAGGAGGCTCCTCTTTAATGCTTTCTTTTAAACTCTCATGACTGATTTTTGTTACATTTTTTTTTCTCTATAGCTTTTGGAGGTTCTGAAAGGGTTTGAATAAATCAGACCCTTACACTGAATTATTTTCTGAACACAGTAGTCTGTATAAAGCTTTTACCCTTCTTGAATGTTATGACAAGCTCTGTATATGATCTCTGTGAGGATGTTTACATGTAACTTAATACGCTACATAATATCCTAGCAACTGGAAATGCCTCCTGTATGTGTTGAAAGCAAATGTAGCTAGTTACACAGCTAGATTTATTTCTTGCATTGCCTGTGTGATAGACTTCAACTGTTAGCAACATGTTTGATTTACAGGTTAAAAATGTTCGTAATGGTAAACATTTTTTGTTGTTGTTTGCTTTTTCTTGGGTTATCCTTTCTAGAATTAACTAGTATGGTGAAACAGCTCATTTGTAGGTGGCCCAAATACAGAAATAAACTTGGATTGTTTTCCAAGTTTCTTTTCAACGTTTCTGTTTTAACATTACTAATCACCAAGCCTTGCATGCGCCTATTAGTAAGACTAAGAACAGAAAATTTTGTTGAAAAATATTGAAAACTTACTCAAATTTGTCAGTAATAACATTTCTCATTTTAAGTTGGACTAATATGTATTTCTCTTCTCATGGTTAAAACTATGGTGAATTTAATCTTCCTGTTTACATATTGTAATTAAAAACCTATGTGTTCTTCATCTTATATGGGTTGGCCTCCCTTCTTGCCTTGCCATTAGTACAGAAGACTAATATCTGTTGCACAGTAATTTGATTTTAGGTTCAGTGAGCCCTAAATTGTAATGAACATTTAAGAAATTACACTAAAACTATGCTATTTGCATTTATATTGGAAGTGTGTTTTAAATTTATTTTTGTTTGCTTTTTCAAAAATGTTTGTGATACATATAATAATTTTATATGTATACTGTATAATTTTATAGCATGACAAAAAAGGCATTCTCAATTTTTTGTCACAGATTAAGAGCTACCCTGTTGGCATTTTTTCCCCAGATTTCTGCATTTGTGTTTGAATGAGAACGAACAGTTTAGAGTACTTGTAAGATATGGGAGTTTCTGGGAGGCGTGTAATGTTTGCTTACTTGATGATTACACCTTGTCTCCCACCCCCATTTATTTCTGGTGGTGGTGGTGTGTTTTTTTTTTTATACATATGGCAGGCAGAGGCACCAAATTAAGCTTACAGTATCAAAAAAAAAAAAAAAAAAAAAAGGCAGTTTGCTAGGTTGTTCTCACTATTCTAAGGCTTCCTTAATTTTAAGGTCCAAATTGCCATTTTGGACATTTGAATCCAATTGTGCTGCAGTTTGACCAGTTGCCTACTAAATAAGTTATTTTTACCTTCATACAATAATTTAGAAAAGATGTGTTTTTAATCAACTTTGTAATTATCTGGTGTAGATTTTTGTGCTGAATTCTCAAAGCAGCATCTTTACAATCCAATATTCTGTTTGGACAGGATGGATGCAATGTGCAAGTTTTGGTAAATCTGAGCAGAGTACCACAGATTTTCTCAAGATTACTAAGCAAAACAAAACAAAACAACAACAACAAAAAACAAATAACAAATAACAACAACCGAAACACACAAAAAAAAATCCCTGAACAACTGTTTAGTGTATTTCCCATAGGACTTGCACCTCTGCAAAAATTGTAAATTGTGGGATTCTTTAAACTGGTTTAAAACTTGTTGCCATTTAAATATATAGGGCTTTGAGTAGATTTCTTTCATTTCAAAACTGGAAAAAAAAAATACAGTGACGACTTCCGTTGGTCAGTTAGATGAGTGACCTGGTCATAAAAGGAAATTTAAGTTTGTTAAATAGAGCTTTCCCCTTGTGAACCCATGTTGGCTGTGACCGATGACTGCATTATCTTTCTGTTTTTTTCTATAACTCCTGCAATAATTTTCTCCATAATTTTACCAGGTACCAAAGTGAGTGGAATATACATGAAATGTTATGTATACCTATCTAAATATTTAACAAAACAAAAAAAAACCACAATGTTGGTGAATTTCAAAGGTGCCGTCATAATTGGGTGCAGACTTCACCCTAGTCTTTGTCAACTTCTATCAGACCTGAAAGCAACTCATGCCTTGCTTCCATAAGCATCCCTTGCATAGTATCTGCGATCTACCAAATATCAGTTATGGACATGTGATATGTTTATCCTATGAAATTTTATCATATTAAAAAGTTAAGTAGTGGATAGGTGAAAACTTTTAAGCCTCGTGAAAGTATTCTATGCCGTTCCTTTTTGTACTGCTAAAAACTTCCTGTTCTTTCTTGTGTTCTTCTACAAATTTCCTCCTGTGAGTGAATCCTTATTCATTTTCCATAATAGTATTGTTGGGACTCAGTTTCAAGCAAGTACGGTGTTATAGGTAATGGTGTTCTGTGGTATAAAAGTTGTATCGATAAGTTTCTCATCACTGTTTTGCTTCCTGCAAAAAAAAAAAAAAAAAACAGATAAATTAAAAACAAAAAAATCTTTTGTCATCCATATGTGTACTGTTTGACCTATAATTTTCTGAAACTATAATTTTTTGTTCCAATACAACTTTCTGATTTTTTGTGTTCATCTGTGCTCTGTAAAATTAAATGCTGCTGTTATAATGGTGTTGCAATATCTCATTATCTCTTAAAATTTGATTTACAAGTTCTGCTTAAATGAAAAGTCCTCTAAAAATAATTTGCAATAGTGTTGTATATCTTAGCAGATATACAAGAAATGGCCAAAATAGCTGTACTTTTACTAGGCTTTAATAAACTTAAAGGTCTTATAAGCCATAGAACATCATGAATTTCATTGTAATTAAAAATCAGCATTATGAGCAGCAGAAAAAAAATAATGTGGAAATGAATTTACATCTGTTCAAGAACTGTCCTAATAGCTTGTCATTTTTTTTATTTTTTCTCTAGATATTTTTTATATGGATTTACAATATTTCTCCTAATTCCTTGTGCTTGGGTTGGAAGGGACCTTAAACATCATCCAGTTCCAACCCCCCTGCCACAGGCAGGGATGCCACCCACTAGACCAATAGACTATTTTTATAACCCCCCTTTAAGTATTGAAAAACTGCAATGAGGTCTCCCCAGAGCCTTCTCTTCTCCAGGCTGAACATCTCCAGTTCTCTCAGCCTTTCTTCATAGGAGAAGTGCTCCAACCTCTTGGATCATCTTTGTGGCTCTCCTCTGGATCCATTCTAACAAATGAACATCTTTCTTGTGATGGGGGTTCCAGACCTTGACACAGAAACTTGATACTCAGGTTACAGAATGAGGAAGGAACTGGAGCTCCTTGACAGTAAGCTGGAAGTAATTTGGATGGCTAATTCATACAGGTTGTAGTCAGCTTTCTATTAATGTGTAAAGGCATAGGCTATGCATTGAGTAAGATCTGGCGATTGGTAATTATTCTCCATGTTTTGAGATTCACTATTTTTGATATAAAAAGTGTTCTTCACTTGATTTTTTTATTTTTTTTTCCTCCTTGAGAAAATGTTACAGGAGAGCATTCATAGAGTTCTTTGTACTTATCTTTACCCTACTCAAGCTATTAAACAGTGCCAAGACTATAGGGTACAATTCTAGCTGTCTTGATATTTTGTTATTGAGTGGAGGGTGAAGATTTCACCCAATATGATGCTTGTGGAAGTTGGAAAAATCAATGTGAGCTGTTGCCTATTATAATGCTATAATTACCCAATAGAATGAAATTAGATGATGACCTTTTTCTTAAATCTTTTGGGTTTATTGTTAGTCCTTTTTCTTTTACAACAAGAACCTGGACATTTGAAGTTGTTTTTTTTTTTTTAACTTTGAATCATTTTCGTGAATTTAAGTAAAGAACCTCTTATACGCAATGTAACTTTATATTCTGCTAAAGCATCCATTTGCAGTTGGTAAACAGGAATTTGCACAGGGTATTGGGAATTAGGTTTACAGCCTCTAATTAACATTTCTGTTATCTACCTGTTGTCATTCCCATGACAGATACTGAAAAAGGAATTGAAAGGAATTGCAGAAGAATATGCAAGCTGTGGAACTTATTTTGCATATTTAGAAATTCATGTTGTTGTATCTGTGTTGGTGATGAGAGAGGTTGGATTAACACTTCTTTTTTGTAGACTGAATTGAAGTGTGGCACATTTTCTTGCAATAGTGAAACTTAATTTCAAATCAAATTAGAATCTTAAGATAATTATACATGAGTATTTTAGTGCTAGTATGGAAATGGAGTCTGTTTCAATATGAAGTTCAATATCAGTAGCTAAAGTAATTTTTCCTTTTGCTTGGAATATGTACCTGCTTTTCACTGTTAGTCAGGGGTAATGCTGTAGTCCAGGTTTTAAATTTATGTTGCAGTTGAGCATCTTAACAGGATATAGTATACGTGTCTTATTGAGTAGTGAGGTATGTATGCAAGCTATTTTTTCAATGATCTTTTTGCTTTTAATAGGCACTCTAAGTTACATAGCAATCACTATGTTACCTAGTAAAACAGATACCTTTTTTATAGATTCTAATTACTTTTTAAAAAACTAACCTGTTTGAGATTAGGTAAACTTTTTAGGTCACAACAAAATTTGGCCTGTTTTGAGTAAATGGAAGACTAGTAGAGTTTGCTAGGAAGGTGACTAATTACAAAATTTGTTGAATCTGTGTGTGTCTGCATGCAGGAGCAGTTCTATTGCTTTGACAGTAGCCAAACAGGTACAGAGTAATAAGCATTGCCCTAACCTATATTTTTTGTTGTTGAAGGGCCCTTTTTTTCTAAGCTAAAAATTTTTGGCAAAGATTTTTGACTTGTATAACAGATACAGTTTCAGTTTTGTTTCCAGTTGTGAGAGAACTTGTCCAGCAGGACTTCTACAGATGTCATCATTAACAATTCCACGGATGTTTTGGAAGTCCTGGTTTAGTTAACACATCTAGATTTTAATAGTGAGACGCTAGTGCTTTGTATTTTTATTAAGCTTATATTTGCCTCTAGCAAAAGAATTACACTATTGATTGCATTGTGAGGGGAGAATTTTTATGATCCTTTTGGAGGCTCTCAACCGTTGTTTCAATTAGATATTTCTAGTGTATATGTGAGATTAACACTCAGAATGTCACTTTCAGTAAATAAAAAAGGAATTAAGCAGGTATATAGTCTTGAC
This sequence comes from Anas acuta, assembly GCF_963932015.1. Classification (NCBI taxonomy): domain Eukaryota; kingdom Metazoa; phylum Chordata; class Aves; order Anseriformes; family Anatidae; genus Anas; species Anas acuta. The sequence continues at coordinate 42,382,527 of NC_088983.1, read as the reverse complement.
TTCTTAATTTTACTGGAATTACTTTCATTTTTTCCTGTTTATGTAATAATAACCAAAGATGAGGTCCTAGTATGCTTATTATTTTGCAAAGCACTGTTTTCCCTCAATTTGTACATAATACATGTTTAGGGCATGAAATTTTAAAAGGAAAGATCACACCCACTGACAAATTTGTCTTACTCCATATTAAAGCACCATTACGATCGTCATCACCAGAATCTTTTTCATAAGTAGTACTAGAGTTCAAAGGACCCAATGATCCAGTGGACACTGGTATTTTATATTTTTCAGGAGCACAGTGGAGCTGAGCTGATCCTGCCAACTTCCTCTTCGTTTTGTGGGACCATGAAAGAACTGGCAACCCTACTTTTTAACACTGACTTATTTTTAGCTCATTTCAGAAAAATATTCAACAAATCCCAAGATCAGAGAATCATTTGTAATAATTTGTAAGACACTGTTAAAAAGGAGCTAAACTGACAATAATTTCAGCCACACAAAGGTTTTATTTGCTACTGTGTCTGCATCAGTTTCAGAAATATTTTTAATACTTGAATACTAGCAGAGGAGCAAAGAGATTGAGATTGAAAAAACAATTAGCTAACACATCCCCATTTTGAAGGAACTGTTCACTTAAAAAAGTTAATGTGTTCTTCTGTACAAAAAAGGCCTGAAATTGTAAATACATATTGCATTTATTTTTATATTACATGTATTCGTTAGTTTTGTTTCAAGTATTTACCACAGATAAGTGCCATTTAAAATATCTTAACATGTAATTCTGATTTAGCCCACCTTGTTTTGTAAGGTTCATGCAGTTAAATTTTTCGTGTTTTTATCTGAAAGACATTTTATGTTTTCATTAACTCTGATTTTGCCCATCTGCATTTATAGCCCACTGTTCGGCTAGCGAGAACCTTTCATATGTTTTCAGTATGAATTACATCCTCATGCTTATAGCACTGTATTATTTTTTGCTCGCATGGAGTATGGACTACAACATCAGTAAAGGCAAGACTGCTTTTACATTTATGATTTTAGATTTTACTGCGAAATGTTAGTCCGTTTGTTGCATTTAAGAGGAATTTTTTTTTCTTTTTTAAAAACCAAAATCCTACATAATCTAATGTTTTAGCAGACATTAGATTAGGTTTTTGAGATGGTATGACCAGTTTATGTGAATAAATAGGAGCAAGAACAACAGTCTCTCCCTACGCCCTCCACCTATTTTCAAAAAGTTGACTAAATGAAAATAGCAAGGCAGTAGGTTTTTAATTTGAGAGCCTGCTCTTGTGGAATTGATATAGTGTAGAGGAGTTTCATGGCATTTTATTGATGACTTCAAGAAATAAATTACAAATCAGAAGAAATCCCGTGTATATTTAAAGCTCAATATCTTGGGCTTTGTTCTTGTTTCAAAGTTATATTTTTTACATATACACATGTATAGCACTTATCTATTTAGTATATAGTTATGTTTATATTGCTTCTCTGTTCCATCTTAAATGTTTTCTGTACAAGCAGCATGAATGAAAATGCTTATAAAAAGTCAGTGAGAAATGATCACGCATTTGCTGATATTTTTGTTTGGTTTCACAGGGGATATTAATGCATCCTTCTATGTAGTTTTTAGTGACAGCATGCTGTGTTCAGAATTTTGCAGTTTCAATATGTATTGATAATGCACCTTTTATTTTACATTTATGTAACTTGGAGAATATTTTTAGTAAGCAGCCTTGTATAGTCTGCCTCCCTCTTAGATGCACAGGCATGTGGTCTCTTGCTCATGTTCTCTTACATGCATGCATGTACAGGATGAGGTGCAGTTTTGATTTAGAATTGAGCATATATGTCCATATGTTTAATTTGATACAGAGAACTTTACTGTTATGATGGCTGATTTTATGAATTTACATTCACTTGTTTCTTAAAGCTTGAAATAAGTTTTCAAAACCAAAAACAAACAAACATGCATTCATATATTTAGCAATGATGAAGTCCAGTATAGAAGTAAAATTTTAGCTTTAATTCTTTTCCTTTTTTTTTTTTTTTTAATGATGTACATTCATGGAAAGATCAAAAACCATTAAATTCTCTATTTTCTTACAAAGTTGTTTTGTGGTCTTGAAATATGTATATTTAGTATGCTTTATAAAAGCATGACATAGTGTGTTTTCTTCATGTGTAATTTTGATCCCCATTTGTTGACTTGTTACACTGTCTAGATGTACTCCTAAAAGTGTTCTTTAGTAATTATAAAAAAAAAAAAAAAAAGCACATCAGTATGCTTGTTACCCTGTAAGCATTAAAAAAAAAAAACAGCTTTACTTGGCTGTGAGGATGCAGTTTTTGCATCAGAGCTTCCATTCCAAAAAGCAGTCTACAAAAAGCAAGAGAACAAGGGGTAACTCTTAATTAAAATTTTACTTTTGTCTTAAAAGTGTACACCGAAACTATGGTCTGAACAGCATCTGTTTTGCAGAATAAGTTGTATCCAGACTAACTCCCACATGATGGTGAAGTCCTCTTAGTGTATCATTCCCACATCATTTCAACAATTAGGTTAGGGGTTTTAATCCTCTGGAGCAGATGCTGCATGTTTATGAAGAATGGACTATAGCGCACAGCCATTTGAAGAAGCTTGCTACTAAGAGAGTCTCATTGGAGACTTTCAGAAGCTGTTAAACTGCTTAAAATAGGAAAACTGTTTGTTTACGTTACATTCAGAGAATTTAAAAGGAAAGTATTTCTGGCAGTATTAATGTTGTATTCTTAATCTATGGTTGATTAAACTAAAAAACCTCCTACTGTTTTATTAGATGACTGATGGAAAATAACTGTAGAAATTTGCTGCATTTAAAGGAGCGATTAAGTCTTTCTGTACTTGAGGTCTTACATTGACAGCAGAACTGCTATAGAACTACTGTAGAAAACCTTTGTAATGTAATTTCTGAATATCTCTGAAGAGAGGGGAAGATAGAGTAATGATGACTGTATAGAAGAGCTCCCTTTTATGTGTGCCCCTCCCCTCCACTGCTGCTTGTCTGCCTGTCCTTCTGAACCAGTCTGTATTTTCTATGTAGATTGTTTAAATTTGTCTAAGAACTTGACAAATTTTAGCAGCAAATACTAGGTTAAAGTATTTAAAGTCCCTGATTGACCTGCAGAGTTGCTAAATGTGTAACTGAAGTTGAGTAACTGAAGTTGAAGTAGAACTTAAGTTTGTCAGAGATCCAAAAGTAATTTCAGTAATTAATCTGTGCCATTTCATGAACGTGTATGTTTCTTGTTACAGAAACTTACGTTTTTCTATTACATTTCTATTTCTGTATCTTTCTATTTGAAATCTTTAAATTCTGTGTTGATATCAGAGCTGCCAAATCACAAATAAAATTAGGATCATTTCACCATCTAGATAATACTATCTGGTTTTGTATGTGAAGAATCTTTCTATCTTTATAGCAAAAAAAAAAAAAAGTGTTCTTGAATCCATTCTTGAATTTTTGTCGGTATATATAGTTAGGCACATTTATTTTCTTTTTATGATGATGGTTAAAAATCATGCTCAGTTGATGAGCAGCAAGAGAGATCAGTGTATCAATGGTGAAAGGTTCTTCAGAGAAATTAAATTCAGGAAACTCAGAAGTTTAACTTCAGAATCCATTGCAGTATAATGTTTAGATTTCTGTAACTGTAATTGGGAAAATCTTGCAGCACCAAAAGATATATAATTTCTGTATATAATGGATATAGTTTTAATTATACTTCAGATTGAAATCAAACTTTACTGTGACAAATTTTCCATATGTTACACTGCAAATACCAAATAGATCTATCCTAATTAAGCACTTTGGAGTGGTTACAGAGGTCTGAAAATGTCCTACCTTCCCTGGCTGACTCATCCTGCTTTGATCAATTAAGTCTTTGGTATGTTGAAGTTATATGTCGCCTTGCCTTGGCCAGTGGTAATTACTGAGGAATCACTTAGACTTCATAGCAGTATACCAATGGATCTCTGTTTGGAAGCTATGTTGATAACTACTGTAGTGAAATGTACTGAAGGCTTAATTAATAAACACATTATTTCTCGTTTGGGGGAAAGTTAACTGATAAATTGAATGTTATCATTTTTGTCTATGTAGATAATTTCTCTTCTACAGTTTTGGTCTTTTCGGGAAACTACCTGCTTTAGGTGGTAGGTAGTTGAATCATCACAACTTTTGAGCAAAAGTACCTCAGTGTTTGCTCTGTTATTGAAAGAAATGAAGATGTGGGTTGGAATAAACTTTTCTCAATCGCAGCCATGTAGCAAGCAAGTGGTGCTGGCTGATGAGACAAATTAATGAAACTCAAGTAGGTAGGATTTTTGAGACTTTATTTTAAAATTGCAAACCTATTGTTACCATCTAGGTTAAACTATTAGACTTGCAATTGATTCACTCCATCTGAATTCTTCTGTACTACTTAAAATCCTTTTACTCTCTACTGAGTGGTTGTGGGTGGTTGCCTTGGTTCTTGCTGCAGTCATCTAAGCCTATATGAAAATGAGACTGGAATTACCACTTCAGATAATTCATTAAATAGCTACTTCTTGAAGTTATTAGAAGATTAATATAGGATCATCTTAAAATGAACTATCTTACATATTTGAACAGTAAAGTTTTGTGATTGTACTGCTTGCTTTTTGTTTATAACCTGCTGAGTTGGTGACAAACCTTAAAGTCCTTCCCTGTGGAGTCAATGTGTGCCTTTTAGTAGTTAAGAAACATAGAATCATAGAATCATAGAATATCCTGAGTTGGAAGGGACCCTTAAGGATCATCAAGTCCAACTCTTGACACCGCACAGGTCTACCCAAAAGTTCAGACCATGAAATAAGCTTTCTTCTACAAAAATAAGCTTTCTTCTACATCTTTTCATCAGAATATGACTATGAAAATAGTTGTACCATGTCAAGCCTGTTTTATTTTGAGTCTGTGATATGTAGTTAGTGAATTGTGGATGCTGGGCCAACAACCTTGAATTTGACTCTGTATATGGTGTAAAGTCAGTGTAGAGAGTTGTGTAGTCACAGCAACATTTGCATTGCTGAAAAGATTGCGTTTATAATGGTTAATCTTAATCTACTGGTTCTTGCCTAAATTTAGTAAATTATGATAACCAATGTGGTGGTTTTACCATGCTGGGCAGCTAAACCCCACCACCGCTCTCTCACTCCCCTCTTTTTAGATGAGGGGGAGAAGTAAAGCAAAGAACGACTCACGGGTTGAGATAAGGATAATTTAATTAAAGGGAAATAATAATAATAATTAAATAAAGATTATTATGAACTAAACAATTTAACTAAGGGAAATAAAAAGGGAAAGGGGGAAAGGGAAAATAAAAAAAAAAAAGGAGGAAAACAAACAAAACAAATGAAGGCTATGTGGAAGTGCAGAGGAAAGAAATTACTCTCTACTTCCCACCACAACCAACTATGATTGTTTTAAGTGCGAGAAATGCTATTTATTAGTGTGTGGCATGAACTTAGAGGTGGGAGGAGAAATCTTTGTACTTTTTTATTTGCTTCACCTGTTCCTGAAACAACGTTCTTAGTAAGATGCTCATAGATGTATAACTTGCATTGCAAACTTACATTCCATTTGCATTGCAAACTTACGTTCCATTTGAAAAAACTTACGACTCCTTTTTTAAAGAACAGAATACATTTTATCTAATTAAAGCTTTGTTATATTGAGAGCAAACAATTCCATCTTGTTGTTTTGAAAGCATTTACATTTTGCAGTGTGAATCACGAGGGCTACGTGGGAACACTGGATGGCTAGCTAATACAGGATTTAGCCAAATTTTTACAGTACAGTTTCTGAGTGTCTTTAGAACAGTCTGAATAATAATTAATTCAAACCTAATGGTGTATGAACTTTGCTTTCCTGTTTATAAGTAGGCCTGATAAAAGCTTCTTTGCAGTATATGTTCACCTTCCTAATAGCGTCTATATGCTAAACAGTACATACGTCATAGAGAAAAGGTTTTATGTATGATTTCAGTCTGCATAAAGAACAGAACTTAAAAAACAAACACTACTTTGATTGTAAGACTTCCTAGTACCTGGATTAACCATGTCTTGAAGAACCCCTATATTTAATACATCAGAAGTATGTCAACTAATACAATCTGTGATTTCAGATAATTTTATATGGTTAAAATTTAGTTATAATTTTCTTACAAATTAGTTGTGTTGAGTAAATCTGTTTTACAGGTGTATTTTTTCTGCTTTTTATATTATATAGAAAAAAATTAGTTATTTCTGCTTACAAATGGAAAGACTTATTCAAACAGTGATGTTTTTATTTCCTGAATTAACTAATATTGACAAGGTTGTCCTTCAGAGGGTTGTAATACAGTATTTGGTTATCAGCTCTAGTTTCTTTTAATAGCTTCTGTAACAAGATCATAATTATCTTGCATATAATCATTGGTTGATACACTTAGCAGCCCATCAATGATTCATTCTTTGGTATTACTCACATTTTGTGGCCTCGACACATGAAGAACTCCATGCTTTTCTTGACAATTAAGTATTCTTAATGTTTAAAGGTAATCTAATTTTCCCATTCTGCTTTAACAGTGTCCTTGAATCTAGTTTAGGGGTGACTATGTGGGTGATCAGTATGAAAGAAGCAAATGGTTATTTGGTGCTTTAGTTTTTTCTTGGCTGTCCAAATTAGTAACAAGCAGTTGAACGTAGTTAATGGGTACCAAATTGTGATAATTGGGAAGTTATCAAAATGCCAGATAAAACAGTTAGGAAATCATGACTGTTTTTAAATTAAGACAAAATATTTTACATAAGATATTTAATAATAAATAATAATTAGTCTTATATAGTCTACAAAGTCTTCATAGTCCTCAAAGTATTAGTGTGAGCTAATTCAGCCTGAATTGCAATAAGATTTTCTCACCAGATAACCTCTTACCTACTAATGATAGACTAGTGGTAGTCCAAGTTCACTGTGTAATAGAATATTGAACTAGTTTATAGTGGACAGAGGTAGTCACCTTTGTTTCATTTTTTCATATTTTTTCGTTTATAGTAGCATTAAGATTGAGATAGAGTTTAAGTTGTCAAAAATCAAATCTACTTTTCATAAATTCTATGCATTCTGCTTTTTTTAAAATCAATATTCATTAAACTTTTTTGCCATTAATGAAAAGTTGCTGTCAGTTGCCAGCAATTGAAGCCAACATAATTTGTAGTTGTTTGAATGGGATATGTCTTTGAAATTTTACACAAAAATTTCAGTCTTTCCCTAACCTCCTCAACTTAATAGTGTCCTCCTGTAAAAGCTGTCTAAATAAAAGGCTCTTCCCAGCATCTCCCAAACAGTGAGACTTACTAGGCTATTTGTCTTATTAGTTGTAGACATTTTTTATTTTTTTAATCTGTTACAAGACTTAACCAAGAGAGTCTCACTACTGAGACTTTAAAGCTGTACTACTGAGGCTGGGTGGCATCCCTATTTGTATTATAGGTGCATCTGCTTCAGACATAACTGAGACATAACTGTCTTCTGTTATGTGTTTTGACTGACTATAGTCTGCATTGTGTGTACTTGCATGCTCTTTCTCTATGAAATATGCTATGAAGTACGATTTTATGTCCCAAAACAGCTGATGAATGCTTTGTGGTATAACACAGAATAAATAAACAAATGTTGCACAGTTCAGTCTTACGTAAGCATATGATACGTACTTTACAGATGCACAGAAGTTCTTGATTTTGTTACTAGAATAGCTTTTAAACTAAAATACAAGCGCTTCTGACTGTGAAAAGCAACTGTTGTATGATTGTCATGTTGTAGTAGAACAAAAAAAGCTATTTGTCTTAGTTTGCCTTCAATTGGATGTCTCATTTGCCAGTATTTAGAATGTATTATTGTGGAGGACAATAAGGGTTGTAAGTGTTTGCTGTCCTCCAGTACATGACATAGTGATAAAGGTTTAAAAATATATAATCTCCGGTGTTTCTAACTTGGTAAAGAAGATTACAGTGCAACATAATACTGAAGCAAAAAATGTTATTAATGTGTCTTTAAAAGAACGTTTTTTGCAACAGTATTGTAAATCTAGTTCCACATCTTGCAGTATCTTAACTAGAATGTCTTGTTATACTCAAGTGGTGAAATGTAACTGCCTTTTACATAAATTACTGTCAAGTCATAGCGTTTGTTATCTAAGGCAGATTACAAATGAACATACCGTGTATGCCTTGGATTCCGGAAGAACAGGGTAGCTGTTTTCGTATAACTTCACTTTTTTCTTTCAAAACACTGGACGGGTGCTTCAAGACTTGTGTACTATACAAGTACATTTAGCTGGTAACTAAATTGTCTATTTTTTTTGTTAATTGTACAACTAAGACAATTTAATTTTGTAATTAAGCTTAATTGTTTAACTTAGATGGCTTAGTTTAAAAAGTTTACTTCAGTAAACTTTCCAAAAACATACAAAATGTGTGTAAATATATATAAAAGTAGGAGTTTATTTTCAAGTTAAATGTTTTGGAATACTTCCTAAATTACTTTTACATAATTTTCACTGATTAACAAAATGAAACATTTCCTATTTAGTTGCATTTTAGTTATGAAGAAAGTAATCGTTAAAAATAATTTCACAATTTTTTTCTCCCTTTTTCTGTTTAAACATTCACATAGTTTGTGTAGATTATGCCTCTATGTCTTTTTCTTGTTTCCATTTTAGTAATTAAGAAGCAGAAAATACTGCACAACTGTCCTTTTTTTGTCACTAAAGTTTAAAAAAAGACATGGGAAGAAAATAAGTGTAATTTTAAAATGTTTAAAATATACTTGTCTTTTATATTGAAATGTGCTTCAAAATTGTACTTTAAAAAAGTAAAGAAACTGAAATGATGCATTTGAGTTACTGCTATTGCGCAGCTGTGAATTTTTGCATTCTATTCCTTACTAAATTTCAGTAAAGCAATCTAACTCTCAGAGGAATTTCTTTGGTTGTGAAGGCATTAATTTAGCACTGATGTTAAGTAACAGCTGAAATGTGATTTCAGAAATATGACTTCAGCAGTATACGCTGCCTATTCTGGTTTTGATTGGTTAAGTAACAGTTTGCTTGTGATTATTTGCATGGTTCTAAAACAAAACCACCACCACCACCAAAACATTCTGCTTATTTTCAAGCTCTTTATCTGATGCTTCCTTCTTCTCTTTGTATGTTTGTCTTCTCCTTTTTTCCAGGTATATTTGAATTATTTTTGTAACTTTTGGAATTTAAGACAAAAAAAAAAAAAAAATCAAAATCCTCAACGTACATATTGATGCTTTATAGATGTAAAACTGCTGTGTGCTTCCTTTTGCCTCTAGATACTATATACTGGAGTTGAAACTCCAGCGTTTTCCTTAGATTGAGTTAGGAGTGATGTAATAAAAAGGACCATAGACTATATAGCTTTGCTGTATTCTTTATATGTATATTTGCCATATACTTTTTATTTGCAAATACTCTTAATTTTAGATTAATATTGGCTAAGAGATGAACTGTCATCTGTTTTTAAATACCCGAATCAAATTAGAAAAATAATGAAATGCTTGCTTCTGCAAAGCCATGCTTAGCATGAGGAAACGATGTCAAATCTTTTCTTTTAAATATCTTGGGTTTCACATATGTGCTGTGATGTGTTACAAAATATTTCATACTGTGGAAGTATGGTAAGGTGCAGGATATATAACCAATAAAGCACAGTTACTTACCTGTATATCAATGGGAAATGTTGTAGTATACCAAAACCAAGACCAAAATAATCAGAATGATTAGATATGTACATGTGTGTGTGTGTATATAAATATATACATATATATATATCTATATATCTATATATGAGAATCATATATATTTGTCAATAGATTATTGCTTCTGTTTTATGGTAGATCTAATTAATTGTATTGGAAATAATTATTGGAAATAATTACAAGGATATCTGAATGTTTTAATTCCTCTCTAACAAATGGAGTAGCTGTAGATGTTTATTTGGTTCACTAAAAGATCTGTATTCCTCAGTACGTCCACTTAAAGCTTGTATGCACTTTAATATTGAAAATGACAGAAAAATATTGTAATCCCAAGCATTTACTTTTTTCTTTCCTGAATTTTGTCATAAAATTTCTTCAGGACAGCTGTATTGAAAGGGATCTGTAGCAAGTTTAAGCTTCAATATTTCATGACTTGAACTATCTTTTCATGAACTTAAACTTATTGTTAGAAGTAACCGTTTTGACCCAGTACATTGGTTTTATGCATTTAGTAAAATAATTAGCACTAGACCGTCAATGTTTCATTGCAAACTATAAGTAAGCTTCAAAATAAACACTTAAATTGGGGGCTTGTACTTCCTGTGTTTAAATTATGGTGAGTGCACGACTGGGAACAGAGTCCTGCAGTGTTACCTGTCAACAGACAAGGTAACCAGATTTCCATCAGTTCCATCAACTTGTTTTAAATGGAAGATAAACTTGCATAAAAAATATTCTTCATGTTTTTAATGTGTTCTTAAGAGAAAACTCTATATATGAACATTTCTGTGTTTGAGGATTATATAATTTGTTGGACTTCTAGAACACCTGATGTAATTAGGTGTTCTATAGAACACCTAAGCTAATGCAAACGGTGAAGCCAACTGTGGATCTCATAGTCACAGTAGTCCACAGTAATCCTTTTTTTGGACTGAATATAGAGAAGGTACTGGTAGTCATACTGAGTTGCTACTGCTTTTTCTGTGAAGAGAACAAATTTTTCTTACCATAAAGAAAAAAAGGAAAATAAATGTTCAGTTGATTTTACTGAACCTGTAGAATTAATAAATAGTATTTACACCCACTTGCACCTGACCTTAAAATTTTGTATATGTATTATTATACCTGAAAAGAAGATATGTTTTATTGCAACTTTTGAGAAGGCTTTTGCCTTTGCTATCATGAAAAGAACTGTCCGAAAGCTGTTGTTGGAAATGAAGAAATCCCCAGCCCATACAATCTGAGCTGTTCTTTTAAATGCAACAGTCCAAGTGGTTTCACTTTGCTAAAAATAAGTAAAGTTGTATCTTTTATCAGCTTTCTTGATGTAAGAACTGTTACAACTTTTCCAAATATTTTTCTTGTGTCCTGACACGTTCAATTTATGTAGCAATTACATCAATAACATTTCTGTGTGAGTTCAATGCATGGACATTTTCCATGTCCTTCAAAGTTTAAAAATTTGAAGATAGATATTTGAAAAGAAGATTTATAGAATGAACAAATATGCACATATATGTGCAAACGTCTGCAGTTCTGAAATTTTGCTATATAACTCTTCTTATATTGTTTCTATGGAGAATATTTGGATTTGTTAAACTCCCTAAAATACAATTTTTTGTTAATGTCTGGTTGGGGCAGAACTGTTACTGAAAAGAAAATTCTTGATGTTATTGTTCTATAATATACAACGCTTGCTTAGGTAAACCAAAGAGCTTAGCTTCTAAACAAGAAAACTTAGTAATATACTTAATGCAAAATGCTATTAGAATTATTCTAAAGAACCATTTTTTTAATTCCTTCATATTACAAGAAATAAACTAAAATCAAAAATCCTACTACCATATAAAAGGTTCCAAAGTAGGTGGTTAAAGCCTTATATTAAAAAAAAAAATACATTTTTTAGGAGAAATGTCATTTTTAATTGTTACATAAAATTCAAGATTGTCCATACAAATCTAAAAGCTGCTGTAATTTCTATTTCCCAGTTTTGTTAGGAATACTTCTTAGGACTTCTGCTTCTGGGGTTGTCTTCCATTGTGCAATCTGATTTTACTTTTAAGTACTCCCATAGCAGGTCTGTTTTTATTTGTCTTAATTTCCTTTAATACATCAATTCTCTACATCACTTTTGTGGTGGATGAACAATTAGTAAGATGAATAAATCAAAGGGCTTTGGTGGTGGTCTTGTAGTACAAAAGTGCAATGGAAGTTTAAAAATATCCATTTCTCTTCAGCAAGGATATTGTAGGTGTACTGATTAAAAACAAAGGTGGCTTTTTTTTTTTTTTTTGAGAACTGAATATACCATTAGAGTTTTTCTGGTATTGACTAGTTTTCACAATGAGCTGCAAAGGACATTGTCCATACATTTCCAAAAAGAAAGTTGTGTGATTTTTTTTTTTTTTTTTTACACCCAGGAGATTCAGTTCAAAACTGATACGCTTGTTACAGAAGGGACAGTGTATGAGTTCTTGTAGTCATTATATAGGCAAAAAAAAAAAAAAAAGACACTTCAGTTTCAGAAATCTGCAGAGCAGTGACATGGCCTTCCATTCAATTTTTTACCAGATATCACAGACTGGAAATGTGAGCTTTGGCTGATACTGCTGGGAAGGAGAGTGCGGCAGGCAGCTGTAATTCCCATCCTGTAAAGGTACTGATACTTAAAGTCTCTGTAGTCCAAATTGGTACACAAAAATTCTACGGTATTGGACTTGGGCCTTAGATCTGTTTTCAAAGTTCATTTTCTGCCAGGCATTCGTAGATGTTCTGTGGATAAATTTTCATTTTTTTTTGTTTTTTTGATAAGAGTAAGGAGAAAGTATTTTGGAGTTGCTTGCAGGTTGCTTGCTGAATTACTGTCTAGTAATAAGCAGACGCGCTATGTGGAATGCAGTTCTAGTCTTTGTCATTCAAGTCAAGCCCTAGGAAGAGTTCTGAAGTCAATGATACTCCATTGATTTAAAAATTAAATAATTAAATTCTAGTTTTAGAGTGATTCTTCTTAAGTGTGATGTTTCTGAAAGGTATGTCAATGTAGGGCCAGCTGCAAGCAGTTGTTCAAGGACGTTCATTAACAATATCTTGGTAGCATCAGGTTTGTCTGCAGTACTGTAACAATTATAGCTGTGGTTCATCCAGGGAAGAATCACAGCAAAAATAAATTTATTTGTGAAATAAGATTTTTCTGGGTATACTTTTCAGCAATCATAAAGCCTAGAAAGTGATTGAACAGATGACTCCATCTACTGTAAAAACCCATTCCGTTTTATATATTTTCAGGGAGTATGGAGTGGCACAGGAAGGAAATGGCATATCGCTGGAAAGTTGCTCTAATTCAGCACAGGATTCTTGTGAGAAATTCCTTCTAATATTACATCATCCTATTCTGTTTTTTCAAAGTTTAAAGTCTAATTTCTTCATTTTTATGCCACTTTTGTTCATATCAGCAACCACATTAAAATTAGCAGATTAAATAGGCTTTCATCACTGTTAGCAGTGCACATCTGATAGTGTGACAATTTCTAGTACTGTATGTTTTGTCATACTCTGTTTTGTGAGAGCTTACAGGTTCAGTAATTTTATTTCTTGTTTCTGATAGCGTTTGAGGTTTGTTTTTAAACATTGTTTCGCTAGTTCCAATGATTTTGGACAAAACCAAGTCTCAGCTGCTCTTACTTAAAGAATGTTTCTTACTATAATACAAGTAGCAGATAAACGACTTCAGCAGAGGGGATTAAAAAATAATGCCTACATAAAAATAAGAAAATGAGTGGAAAAAGGCAAGTCAATAGTTACATTGATGTTACATAGTTTTTTTTTATATGGCAAGATTTTTTTCTTTTGATTCTGTTTTTGTTTTGCCTGAGCCTTTTGACTTGATCTAATTTATGATTGCTTTTTAAACTTTGTAGCTTAAAAAAAGGGTACTTACAAAAAAATAATTAAAAATCTTCTATAATGTCAAAGGAGAGCCTGAAGAATTAGTTCAATATAAGAATTAGAATAAGTCACTGACTTAAGGTCAGCAGTGACACTGTCAAAATATGTATTTTCAAATATAATAGAAATGTTATTCAGTAAAACTGCCAAAATATGAAACATTTTCAAGATAAGTTACCATCACAGTTCTATAAAAATGCATACATAACTTGAATAATAACTTTTAATTAAGGAACTGTTTTATACTGGTGTTTTCTTTTGTTAGTTGGCATTTGTAGATGATTCAGAAATTAAGATGAACATGAAAAACTATGACCAGCTCTACAACCATGTAATGAACTCCGCCAAGTCATGCTTGTAATGTAAAATGGAAGATGTTAGTGCATTTATTTCTCCTATTTGCAATCCCAAGAGATAGTGTTCTTTTATATGTTGTTTGGCAAACAGATGCATGTATTTTCTGCAAGTTTATTGCATTTTGTATAAAGCAGTCCTGCATACATAATTCAATACATATTGTATACCAATATTGACTTAATCCTCTCTTCTTCTTTGAAGCTCATCCATTCCAGCTTTTGTTCTATTAGTTAGTGATTTCCTCTTGTTAAACTGTATGACTCCGCTGTTTCTTGCCCTCTTTCTCTCCCTGTTCTACTTCCTGATCCACATGTACGCAACATACTCACTTCCGTTTCAGTTACTTACTTGATGTAAGGCTCTGTACTCATGATCAGCTGCAAGAAATTGTAATCCATTTGTACCTTTGTCTTCAAATAGCTCATCTTGTATTATTTGGTAGATTGCCTGCTTGCATCTCATTTCAGTCTGCGTGCCAGACATTCACTTCATAAAACTTTTCATTTTCTTAATACAAATTATTTTGCACATGGATTTGGTCAGGATTGTGTTTTTGTTTGTTTGTTTGTTTCTTGTGATGACCCACACATCTAGTTTTCCTGCCCCTGTTTCTTAGGACGTCTTGTCTTGACTGTGCTCATCTTCTTATACTCTATTTGGAACTTGAATTAAAGAAGTTTACAGGTGATGTTAGTTTTCTTTGTGGACACTTCTTTCTTACCCATTTTGGTTACTGTGGATAACCTACTCTTCCTTTTAAAGGCTAGTAATTTGAGTGTCAAATTGCATAGCCTTTCCATGAAATTTGAGATTGCGTGTATCTAAAATTTGTTTGTAAAAACCTTCAAATGCTTGTTCTTCCTTACAGGTTACCAGAGCCTTATCTAGGTTAACTCCTGTTTCTTCAAAAAACAACTTCCAAAGTCTTTTGACTGAGATCTTTCTCTGATCACACCACTTCAGTTTCATTTCTTTATGATTCTGTATCTTGTCAAATGCAAAACGTTGTTTCTACTTACCAGGATTTCTATACTTGAACATCTTTTCTGCTTTCTTATTTTCTATTCAATATTTGACTTGCAGTCTTTGTTAATAACTGTAATTTTTCCAAGCTATGTAGGATCTCTTGCATTCATTCTTACATGAAGAAAGCTCTTAAAAATGTTTGAGATTTTATATTCTTTTCCAAACCCATTCATAGAATTTGTCTTGATTGTGAAGTTATAAACGCCAAATATTGTAGCTGGACAGATGCTGTACCTTATGAATTATGAGTTAATACCACTTTCCCAATATTACAGAGTAAAACACCAGACATGAAAGCAAAATGAGATTGTAATGAAAAACTAGCCAGATATTTCATACATGTACACATTTTTTTCTAAACACTTATTCTTTTCTCCTGCTGTTTGAAACACCTTGTTCTACCTCATCTCTGTTAGTGTATAGGACTATGTGTTTTCATTAGTATCTGCTGCCATGACACTGTTGTGGGGAAAGTGAGAGGGAAGAAGAATCTTGATATGAACTTGAGCAGCTGATTATAAAATCAAAATTAGGCTTAAATCAACTTCTGAAACTCATCAGTAAAACTAAAGGTTGAATTAAGACAGATTTTTTTTGACAGTATTTTGAAAAATGGAAAATATTTGTCCTGGTGCTCTAATTATATGGAAGTTTCAATAGTAAGGATTATTTGGTGTTATGCATTTTAAATATTTTATTATATTGTGGTTATGTGATGGAATGTTAAGTGCATAGAAAACAAACTTTTTTTACTAAGATATTATTGATCGTATACAGGAACTGTGAAACTCTTCAGAAAGCTATGCTAAGTGGACTTCTGTTGAGTTTCATGTCTTAGTAAGTGCCTTGTAGTGAAACTGGGAAAGTGGCTAGCTATTCAGAACAAGTAAAATTAAATACTTATCTATAAAACATGAAAATTCTTACATTCAGATATTTTAATTCATCAGTTTTTTGTTTAGTGTGTTAGTCTTATGTTAAGAATAAAGGCATTTTCAAGTCTTAGAATTAAAATACTTCAGTTTTAGTGCAGAACATGTACATGTGTATGTGAATATTAGATACATATTCTTATTTTCTATTCAATATTTTCATCCATTATTCAGTTTGTAAGGTTATAGTATTTAGAATGCATTTCTAGAAATATAGAAGGTTTTCATTTTCTTGCAGGAACTGTTTCAGTGCATGGTAACTGTCATTATTCCTTCTGCTGTGCAGCTTATAGTAGTTATTTTATGCTGATTTAATGTCTTCCTTGAGAATACTTTCAAGGACACCTTTGATTAGATTGATCAGACTTAATGAATATGTATATGTATTGGGCTAAATTGTAGGCTGCATTTAAAAATAAACTGTCCTGTGTGTATCACGTTATGGTAGATTGCAGTGAATGGGGATGTTCTAAATGTGAGATTCAAGTAACTTTAGCTTAAGTCTATTTTAAAAATGTTATAAAGCTTACAATTCAGAGATTAAATCATTCATTCTGAAATTTAAAATTAACCTATGGGTTATGTATAGTTATGCTTTTTTTCTTGACTTCCTTCTTTCAACACAGTTTAAAAGTTAAAAACGTGGTATTTAAAATGGGAACTTTTACATGAAACAGGGGGTCATTAGAGGTCAGATGATTTTAATGAGTTATATAAAATGCATCTGTCTTGGCTATGTTGACTTGTTGCTGTTGGTGAGGAGATGTACTGCATGGAGGTTGTTTTATTTTTTAAGGGGAAGGTACACATGGAAATGTCATGGAAGGAACATTCTGCTTTTATAAAGTACCTTGCTAACTTCTTAAGAACTTTTCCTAACAGTGTGTCTGGTACAGTGCAGTGTAAGATGTTAATCACATGTTTGAATGACAATCATTGTAGCTTAACAGAAAGAACTCTTCTTCTTTTCTAATGTCTTTGTTCATACCACTTCAAAATATTTGGCTACTAGAAGTACTATGGGAGCACTATACTGACAGATGGCATTGTGAAGTGACTTTATCAGATTTCCATAGAGGTTTTGTTTTTTGAAGTTAGCTTTCTACCTGTTGTTCCTGCAAACTAAGTGTGCTTATACAGACTCAGGCATACAAAAAAAAAAAAAAAAAAAAAAGTTCCTTAGCCAAAATTAAGACTTGGAATAGTTAATTATAAAGGTACTTTTTTTTTTTTTTTTTTTTTTTTTTTTAACAAATTCTGCTTTGAGTGGTATTTCTGCAACTTTCAATAAGGCTTGATTTGGTGATATTTATTAAGCAAGTCTAGTCAGGATGAACAGGCTAGAATGGTTTCTCAGCTGTGTTATTTCTTCGGGACTGAGAGAAATGAAAGAAAAAAATGTAATAAATCACTTGTTTAAGATCCACAGCACAGATTGGATTTACCTTGTGGAAATAAGTTTTACTCCAGAGTGAAGCTTCACTGGGTTTAAGGAGACATTAAAACTTGAAACAGAATCCGGTTGATCCATAACAATTCCATAATAGGGAAATTGTATAATACATGAAAATGATAGATGTTTTGTATTGATACTTCTTGATAATGATATTCTAAAATAACAATACAGTATTATTTTAGAATAAATAAATAGAACGTTATGGAGTTAAGTTTTAAGACATATAAATGATTGCCACTTGTGAAGCTAGCATTGTTTTAACCTCCGATCACTATAAAACTATTAATGTAACAGATTCTAAAGATATACTTTGCCCAAATATTAGTGAATTGAGAATTTTACATTAAGCATTCATAAAATGGCAGAAAGGTTAATAGTTTCTTTTCATCATCCCAATCAAAACTAAATAACAAAATATTAAAAAGAAAACACAGTTTTTTAAAAAATCATATAAGAATGTTGTGTAGAAATTTTAATAGCAGGGAACATATTTGCTTAGATTATGGAGATTATTGATTCTTTATCTCTGTTAAGGTTCAGTGCAGGGGGACTATAGGGAGTGAACCAACATCACCCAAAGAAGAGATTGAGCGTAAAAGAGGGAGAGAGAGAATTAATTGGTAAATAATTACATTGCCTACAGGAAAATGCTTTTGGAGGAGTTGGCCACATCTGGTTTATTGTTTTCAGCAAAGAATTTTGACCTACAAGGAACTACTTAATGGTAAATGTACAACTACTGCTAATGTAAAAGTTTGATGTTTTTTTATCATTATGTAACACTGAACAGATAAATTTTGTAAGGATGATGAAACTGGTAACAAAATGCTTGTGACCTTTTAGATACAGAAAACATAATGCCATAGATGTGCTGACTTGCTATAAAGCATTGTAAATTATCTTCAATATATATTTTAATCAGGAATTTCACTGGAAATTGTTGCCTTTTATCATTATTCCATTCAGAGCTTGAACAATTTAAGATTAAAATGTTGCTCTAAAGTTCTCTACTAGATTAAAAAATTGTTTTGTTCTGTTTTTGTACTCTGGTAAATCAGGAGCTGTATGTATAACAGAATACTTCAAATGTTGAACAGCAGTGCTTTTGTACAATTTAGTTTTGTGCAAACTTTTTTTCTTGTGATGCTCAGATTTTCTTTCAGTCTTTTGAAGTCGTGATGCAAGTCTTATTGAATCATAAATATATTGTGAATATTTATATTACAGTTATTTACAGACTGTATATGAATATGTATTTACTATAACTGTTTTCCAGAACATGTTCATGTTTAACTTCAGTTAGTGAATTGGACATTTAATACATTTTAAAGCATCTATATACTTTTAGTATATAGCTTTTAGTTAACTTCAAACAGTTACCGTGTATTATGTTTCGTGCAGTTGTATTTTGTGTGAGCAGTTACGTAAGCTTGCTTGCTTGCTAACATGGAAGAGTTATTATTTTGTTGACAATTATAGCCTTTTTTAATTTTTTCGGTATGTCAGCTTGACTTTTAAAATATAACTTCAACTTTCTTGAAATGCAAGGTAGCTTCCTGGTAGCTTTCTTACTAGATGAAGAACCTGTGAGTACTGTTAAGTGGAATAGTACTCTGCCTCTCTTCATGCATACTTTACATTTCTTTCTCTGCAATAGAAGAGAGAGAATCTTGATTCCTCAATTCTATCCTCTTGTGTAATGACTTAAACATAATATTTGTTCTGATCAATTTTGCAATGACCTTGTACTGATTAATGAAATCCGATGTTCTGAATAATCCCTTAAATTACACTTAATATGTTGAGTTATGTTTTTAACACAAAATCTGTCAATGTATAAAATACCAGTGGTATTTAAATAATAGCTTACTCAGGCTGTATAATTACTGCTGTTTTCCTAAGTCATTGTTGAGGAAAAGCCTCCATGTTCAGGAAGAACAACATTGTGTGTTTAACTTGAATGTCTGTATTGTATATGTGTAAATAAAATTGAATGTGTATGTAGATTGTGTTCTGATGAAATCTGTGCTTAGGGCATTTTGCATTACTGTGAGTTTTTGCAGATTTTTCATCTTCAGAAATATACCCATTACCAGCCCTTTTGTGACAAAGCAAAATGTGTACAAAGGTGGCAGAAACGCTATTTAGTAATGAGCGTTTATAAAGAATCACCGCATCCTTTTATTTATTTTTGGACATTATTCTATGAAGCTTCTTGTGTTAGAAGAGAGTCCCTTTCCCATGCCTTCATGATTTTGTGGACGTCTGACATTTAGCTCAAATCATTTCCAGGCTTTAGGAGTGTAAGCTTACATTCATTCTTTTATTATAGAAGCCAACCTGTTGCTTTAACTGTCCTTTTGGTCTCTTCTGAATCCTTTCCAGTTCTAATGCATCCTTCGGAGGCAAAGTGACCAGAGCTGAATACAGTTTAAACATGCAAGTAAATCTTTTATGTCATCATAAGCAGTGTCATACTCTTTTCTGTTTCATATTCCCTTAGAAATTCCTAACGTTTGATTTTCCCTTTGACTATTAACACTAGCCAACATTTTTTACGGATATCATAATCCAAAATTTCACTCTTGAGTGAAATAATGGTCTGTTCTGAGTCCATTATTTGTGTGTGAAGTTAGGATCGTTTTTCTCCTTTGTACATCATATTTTTGTACATAGAATGTCATTTGCCTTTCTTTTATGCAGTTGCTTAGTCCTGAGACCCTTTTGTGGTTTTTCACTGACACACGTCCTTATCGCCTAACAATCACCATCCAAATAACAGAACCATTGGCACTGATGTCTGCTCCCATTTTCCAGATTCCTCACTGCATGTAATACTATAAGTGATCTTTTTCCACTGTGAGAGTGGATAGTTTGGTCTTTCTCTATTCCCTTTTAATTTATTATTTTTGCATGTAAGGACTTTTCTTATTATTCTGTAGCAGTTTTATTTCTTAATAAGCCTTTAGAAATGACGTTATTGAAAACCTTTTGGAATGGAGGGAGCAAAGGCTCTCTGCTCTTATAATTTAAATATAATCTTTCAAAATTTACATCATATAACTTGTTCAGAGTATTTTCTTTTAACTACCATTTCGTCATTGAATCTCCTTCAAATTTTAATTTAATAATTAATTGAAAAAACAAATTTGGTATATGTATTCAGAACTGATATGATTACATTGCGGTACAACCTTGTTGTCTTGTAGTCTGTGATCAGTGTGTTAATACTACGTAGCATAAAAGCCTGTAGTCAGAAACAGTTCATGTTTTAGTATCTCTTATATGATTATTACCATGTCACAACTACAGTGCAGATGTTATTTAAATTAAGAAATCTTCAGAACACTCCTCGTAGTATCTACACAGTAATCTTGTAGTCTTTCCTATAATCATTGCTATAAGTATTTTATTTCTTTTTCTGATCTCGTCTTTCCTGGCAATTCTCCTGAATACAAATCTACAAATTCTACAAAAACTACCTAACAAGCAATATATTAAATATAATACTGAACCATTTCAAAGTCAACTTAGATTAAAAGTTTATCTTTTCTAGCTAATATAGAAAGTACAGAAATGCTCCTAGGTTATATTGTAAAGCCGGTTTCCTATTTCATATTCTTTAGTGTATAAAGGTAAATGTCTTGTGTAATATAGTTAGTATAACACTTTTAAAATAAGTAATTGAAAAGTCCTATAAAATGGCTACTGTTCTATGCAAAATGATACTCATTTTTTATTTTTTCCTTTTTTTAATGTACAATGTATTTAAGATATGCCAGTTAGAAAACTTATCTGGCTTATAGTCCTAATCATTTTTATAGCTCTTATGTTACTGTATATATAGCTTTTTGAAACTGGACATTTTAAATTATTTTAATATTAATTTTTTGATCTTTTTGCGCTATCCACTATGTAAGGTGGAGTTGCCAAAACATAGTTTAGGCAGTAGCATATAATTGAGAATGTTTTACTTCCAAGGAATTTTCCTAATATATGCCTGCCATAACAGCATTTCTTTAAACCCTATTTCCACATAGAGGAAATTTCATTGATACTGACAACAAGGTTTGTTTCTAGAAAAGTTACAGTTGATTTATAATCTCTAATTGCCTTCAAAGTAGTTCAGATTCCATGCATAACCTTGCACTTGTTTACATAGAGTTTTATCTTTGTCACCTAATTAAATACCTCTGTATTGATACATATGTTCTTCTTTACAGCGCTCATCTAAAAGGACTTGGAGATGTCAAAACATTGAAAATTATTCCTGGATAATTTTCAACACTATATTTGTACTGCTAAAAAAGGAAGATTGATAGCCTGAGTTCCTAATAATAATCCATGTCATTTTCATAGATCACAGTTGTATCCAAATACTATGAGAGAGAAATTTGCACTGCAGATGAGGGAGAGGTCTTATCAAAATATGGCAAGAAAGACTGTCACAATACGTTACATTTCCATTAGGAAATCTGATTTGATATCATCGGTGCTGATGGCACTACAAAAATTAAATCAATTAAAGAATAAAATTAAAAGCAAACACTAAAGAAATGTATAAGGACTAGAATCATAGAATAATTCAGTTTAGGAGAGTTCTCAGAACATCTCTAGTCCAAATACCTTCTTCAGGTGAGGTCAGCTGTGCAGTCAGACCGGATTGCTGTTGGGTTTATTTTACTATATAGTTTCTCAGCAATCTGTTCCACTGCATGACAGTCCTCATTGTGGAGGAAAAAAGAAAAGAATCCTTATAACTAATTTGAACATTTAGTTTCACTGTGTGGCCATGTCCTCCCACTGTGCACCACTGGAAAGAGAATGAGTCAGTCTTCTTGATGACCTCCACAGGTACTAGGCTGTTGAGTCCTTCTGAAGCTGTCTCATCTTCAAGCTGATGAAAGAGACAGATTCCCTCAGCTTCTCCTTGTTAAAGGCACATTCTTCATACCCTTGACTGTCATGGTGGCACTCCACTGAATTTCCTTCAGTTTATCAACATCGTAGTTGTAGTGGAGGGCCAAAACCTGGACCCCATGCTCTATTTGGCAGCTGTTAGACCAATTTTAAAGAGGGATAATTACATCTATCAATCTACTGGCTGTGTAAGTCTGTTAGGCTCTGGCTCCAGACTTTTACACTAGTCAACATAGTTCAGCTGGAGTACAAAGAATATTAATTAAGCCCCAAATAGAGTGCATTGAAACATTTGTGTTAATTCATAAATCTAAATTAATTCTGTTGTTTCTAATATGAAAAATGAAAGAATTGGCTACCTACCCAAGATGCACATCTGTAAAAACATTTCATCATAGGAAGGAAAATGGTGGAAAATTGTAAAATGAAAGAATACGGGGAAATTCAGAAACTTGTCAGGTCTAATAAAACACGTATGTCTCATTTAGTCCATGCGGACAAATACTTAACAGTGTGTCTTAAATTTCTTGCTCTATTTCTTGTCAGTTCAGATGAGTTTTTGTCTTTGCAAAGTTGGTAGTTGTTTGTTGCCATATTAGGCTGCGCTGCTGAACTTGGAGGAAAGTGTTGTCCTTGGTGTAAAAACGGAGTGAACTATGAGTCATGTTCATAATAGCTGTTGCTGGACTGTGTTTTTATACTGTGTGTAAGCATAGAAGAAATAGTCATAATAAAAAATAAATATGTGCTTATTTAAATGCCAATGCTACCACTTAATCTCAAAGCAGCTAATCCTTCACCCCAGTATGAGTTTGTGGGTCCTTTGAGACTTTTTTATGAACACGTAATTTAAAAATGTTAATCCTTTTACTTTTTCTTATCCACCAATGTATTTCTTTTGGTTATTGTTATACTCTACAGATGAAGCAGTTATTTTCTTACATTTCTTAACATGATGGTTACTTTTCTACCTAGAGGTTCTGGTTCTAAAAGTGAGTTATAATTAACAATGGGAATTCATTAGCTTTTAGGTCATTCATAGTGACCAGAACTGGTGTAACAAAAGATTTTAGACACAGTAATACAGTTCTTTGCAACACAAAGCTGTAACATTTAAGCTGTAACATTTTAATGTATTAGGGAAAATGTGCATGAGCATTTTGCGTAGAGATACCTCAGTTGTTGTATGAAGAAGAATTTTTTTCTTAATTTTTCTTATTTTGAAACTTAACAGAAATGTTTTTATTATAACTGTTTTGTTCTGCAGCACAGTTTTCTTAGCAAATTTGTTGCATTTTCTAGTACCTGTCCAAATACAGCAGATGACCATTGTTTGTTTGTATCAACAAAGAATGACTATTTCATTTATTATATCCAAAAGATCTGTTCAGCCTTTAGAATGATGTGAAACAGAAACGCTGCAATCCTAGGAACAGAAAGGTTGATGAATTTTAAAAAACCTTTTTGGAAGAAATGAAAGGTTTTCAGTGCCTTCAAATTGATTCTAAAATAGGATTATTTTCATTTTTGAATAATGTGGCTTTTAGAACTGTTGAGCTACACACCAGATGGCATTCTAAAAGTAGTGAAAAAAGCATAATCCAACAAACTAAGATGTGATGGCTTTTATAAGGGAGAGTATAAATCTATTACAGAGATCGTGTGGATCAGTTGTTATAATACTGACTTCATTTAAAGACTTAAAAACAGTATTATGGGTTCTGAAAGTTAAGGAACTCTGACATTTGGTTCTGGAATAGTAGCAGTGTTTCCTAGTGAAAGTGCTAGAGAAAAGCACTTACAAATAAATAAAAAAATTAAAAATAATCAAGGTTATAAAACTGTATGTTGTTTGCTGTATGTATTATTTCATAAAAGCAAATCTGGAATATGTGAACCTCTGAAGAAAAGGATATGAACAGACATAACACTCAGATCTCAGCATCATATGAACTGCTGCGAAAATCCGCTTTACTGCTATAAAAAGAAAAAATGACGAGGCAGGGATGGGGAGCAAAAGCCTGCATCCGTGTCTTCAGATTCAAACATGCCCAGGTAGCTGCTTGGGCTCTGGAATGTGAGTGGTCTGCTACTAAATTGGCAGTTTGTCCTTCCACACAGTATTCAGTTCCAGTGTAAACTGCTCCTCAACAATTTATGGCATGGCTCAGCCATGAAAACATTACTAGGATTTTGTCCACTATCTAATTTGAATGACATCTTGTTTTGGTAACTGAGAACAAATAGCTAGCATACAGTGAAAGCTGTTCCTTCTTAGTTGATCTCAGTGACCAAGTTTACTAGTAGAGAATACGGCCTTCATGTTTACAAATTCTAATAGAAATAGCAGGAGAGTGGTGGCCCCAACCACTTTTTTTTTTCTGTTGCCTTTTTTTTTTTTTTTTTTTTTTCCCTCTCATTTGCAACAGATCAGGTGAGAAGTTGAACAAGTCCCTAACAGGTATGGACAGGAATTTTATTGTTCCAGACAGTAAAAACTTCTGTGTGGCTTGTTTCTTACTGTCGTAATTAGATCTGAGTGCTGTACAAAGTAAGACTAGCCAGCTTAAATTAAAGGACAGTGGAGGAGAATCTCTCTTTTAATATAACAGTCTCCCTCTTCTTAGATGATGTTCTTGTCATACTGTTTTCTTGGTCAGAAGCTGAATTCATTGTGTTTGGCACTTCAGGTTTTCATCTCATTTGTTTTAATGTAGTACAGATGATAATGTGTACCAAAGCCCATCATAAATTGAAGGAAAATGGTTGTAAATTGATGTTAGTATCATAAATGTTTTTGCACAGTGAGTATTCTGAGTTTATCTTGTGCTTACTTTGGCCAGAACACCTTTTTCATTACCTACCTGAACTGCTTTTGTCACCATCCAGATGTTCCTGGAGTGCATCCTTTCCTGTTGGGAGCCTCTGTGTTCTCAGGATTAGGAACCTTTTTAGTAGAGTTCCTGTAAACACTTCCATTGTAGAAGTCTCTCATTTTCATAGGAACTTGCAGTATTATTTTGCATAGTTTGTCTAATTTTGGGGCTTTCACCATGTGAAAATTCTGTTGTATCGTTTGTTGTTGTTTTTTAATGATGCCTATGGATTTTCTTAAATTCCAACCTGGGGTCCACTGGGTTTTAAATATTTTCTTTATCTTGGTCGATGCTAAGCCAGATCCTTTTCAAGGTTCCTACCTTGGGTATAACCTTTTGTATTTCCTTGGATTGTGGAAACACAGCAAAACACTTCTTTTAAAGTAAAAAAAAATAAGAAAATTTTACTTCATCAGAATAACCTTTTCTAAAGGAGCAAAATATTTTTGTTATCTTTTGAATTGCGTTGATGTTATATAGACAGTATCTTTTTATTCCTTTTCTGAAACTTCCATTCAGGAATTTGAATCTTTTTTCATGCCCACCCAGATGCAAGACCTGATAGCGCTATGCATTTTGTTATCACTGCTGTTTCTCTAAAGCCGAATGGGATGGGACACACTGCTTCTAATCTGTCCAGTGCTGTTCTGGGAAAGCAAGCTAGAGCAGATCTCTTCTTTGTCAGAATAAATAGTGGGTATGCTGGCATCAGGTATGCCTTGTGTATTTCTAACATTTTATAAGCCAGCTGGAACATTTAGGATGCAGAATGTCTTCAGTCTGCTTGTCCTTTAGCAAGAACCTTGAATTGTTTACTAGGCTGTCGGTGACAGCTTCTGAATTTCTCAGTATGTGTCATGCTTTAATGACACCTGTAATCAAAATACTGTTTTCCAAACCTTCTATTCACTGGAGGTATAACAATCCCAAATCATTAAGTGTATTTGTCACAGTGAAATCATTGTGCTTTGTTTTTTCCCAACCAGTTGTCAAGTTGTTCATCAGATTCTGAAACCGAAGAATCATTAGAGCATGTAACCTGTTATAAAAGTAAAATCTCTAAAAACAATATAGATGCAATTATAAGCTATGCTATATACTGTTACAAACAAATAAATTTGGGGGCATTTAGTAGTTTCTGTCTGGATAACTTGGACTTTCTGATTGTTTTTGTTCGTTTTTTAGAAATACATGTTCACTTTGGTTTTAGTCTCAGTACAGCTTCTGAAGTGTAAACCACTAGTATGTGGTCAGGGTGAAAGAGGTTTATCAGGACTCTTGGGCCTAGAGATGGGAAAATTGCTGTAACGTTCTTCAGCTCTATAAAAACATTAAATGATACTCGACATGTAAAAGGTTTCTTATTCAGACTTAACTCTTCTGGTTTTCATGATTTCCTACAAATGAAGCTTTCATAATATCCTGTAACATGCAACATATGTTTATATTGGCTAGTTTCATGCAACATTCTTTTTGTCTATAGCAATAATATCTGATTATATGCCCATGTAATTACAGTTCTTTTCAGACATTCCTACCTTCCTTTGAAAGAGGTAGAGTTGGTGGGAATTGTTCTTGAGTTTTAGAGTGGTAGCCCAAATCTTTTGAAATTAATTTTATGTTCAATGTCATGTAACATATAACAAGTAGAATAATAGGTGGATGAGAAGAGACATGTTGTCCCACAAGTCCTGCTGTGGCAGGCATATTCTGTAACCTAAAGCATTCTGTGAATTTGTTCTTTCCTCTAAATGCGTTCATCTGCCAATATTCACTGTTAAGTGTGGAAAGCCATATAAAACTTGCTGCCATTTCTAGTATGTTCTGTAATTAGTATTTGAATGAGAAATGCTTTAAAAGGGAAATAAATTATATGAAAATGACAATTATGATGCATTTGTTTTAGCTTGAAACCTAAGCGTTGTTCTGTACTTTTTTTTTCTGTTAATCTTCAGTGGCATATGAATACATGCTGACTTAGTTCCAACAAGAAATGGCTGGTTTACACTTTTTTTCAGGTCAGGGCAGTGAAATATGTTTAAGTCAAGAGAAAAAACTTCTAACGAAGGCTCATGGATCACTTGACTGATCTTTAATTATGTATATAATGCTGGAAAAAATTCAAGAGAATCTGAAGCTCTAGGAGTTCATCTTTTCCTAATTTTCTTCCACCTCATTTTTCTCTACTGTATACACAGTTGCTTCTTACTGTTTAAGAAATCTTTTAAGGAGAAACTTCTGCAGAATTTGTTTATTCTTGTTTCTTTGCTGGTGACCAGCAGATCTATGTTTCATAACTGTTACTCCAGTAACTTTCATGTGTAAAATTCCAAATGTCAACAAGTTTATCTGCTTCTTCTGATTTTTTTTCATATTTTCTCTTGTCTAAGTGAGTAAGGGAAGTAGGTCTATAATTGGCTATTCCTTGTAATCCCAATCTTTCTAAAGAAAAGTCAGGTCTTGGATTTTCTTTACAAACTCTTGATGATAAAAGGCATGCAAGTGTTATGCATCTGTATTCTAAGTCCATTCTTGATTCTCATCAGTAGTGACACAGTCTGTAGATGTGTCTGAACTTCACAAACACTTTTTTCACTTGATGGAAAGTTAATCTTTGTCTACAGTGTACATTTAGGAATACCTTTACCATGCTAAAGCTGTGATCACTGGAAAAGGGGTGATATCCAGGGTGCATGCAAGTTAAGTATTCTTTAAGGAATTCCTTAAATTTCCATGTTTATTTTTCTCTTTACTGATAACTTATGCTCACTGTTCTATTGCAAACTAGTGTTGCAAATGAAAATTTGTCCTTATTGACAAGTCTTAAATGAGTAATTATTCCTAACAAGTGATTATTTGCAACTCCAAGCTATTGCCTTTGCTTTCTTCTCCATCTATATTCAAGACACTAAAGCATTAAATTGTCTAGGATTCTTTTACTTGTAATTTCCTATGGTTATTTATGTAGGATGAAATACAGAAAATATCAGTCATACATATATATGTATACGTGTATTTTTCTGTATTGAAGTGGTAATCTCTGTGAATAACCCTGGTGAAGCCAGGGCTGCTCTTATTTGTGAGCAGCTAGTAGAAGAAAACCTTAGTAGGGTTGCAATGCTGGTGTTTATGGTCAACTACTACCATCATTTAAAGAGATTTTAATTTAAAGTGTCATCTTGAAGTTAAACACAGAACTTTGCTTACAGTAAGGAAAGAAGTTTTTTAACTGAAAGAATATGTGCTGCTTATGTATGTGCTTTTTTTTTTTTCCTGTAGGAAAGACAGCATTCCTCTGTGGTTTGTAATAAAATGTTTGTGAGTGAGAAACAATTTCCAATAGATTGTTTTCCTCTAAACAAAATTCAGTGTGAAAACAAAGGGTATAGTGAAAAGCACAAAAAATGACTATAGAGAAATTAGTTAGGTTGTAATATTAATAGTATGTCCCTGTTTCTGTATAATTGCGGTAATGATTTTGGGAGGGGGCTATATTGTTAATATTGTTGGAAATGACCACTAAAGGCTAACTATGTGTATTTCTGTATTTCATACGTTGTAGCAGTGTACTGTAGGTTGTTGCACAGCTTCAACTCTCATTCAGTGTAGGCTGACCTTAATGTTCTTGTCTGTCTGCTTTTCTGTCTTCCTGGCTACAGTATTGTTTAGTGAATGTTTTGGAGGTAACTCCCATCCAAGAGAATACTTAAAAGAGAATTTTTCTCTAAAACATCTGCATTTTTATAATGATTGACTTTCAGATACCACAGTTGGCCTTACTTTTTCTAGAAGATGAATTTAATT
This sequence comes from Anas acuta, assembly GCF_963932015.1. Classification (NCBI taxonomy): domain Eukaryota; kingdom Metazoa; phylum Chordata; class Aves; order Anseriformes; family Anatidae; genus Anas; species Anas acuta. The sequence continues at coordinate 42,353,387 of NC_088983.1, read as the reverse complement.
AATGGAAAAGCTATCCCACACCCTAAATATATAGATAGGTATATTATAGAGAAGTGCTTTCAGTTGAACTTTTCTGCATTTCATGTGCCTGACTATTCTTTTCTGAATAATTTTATTAAACAACTGAATGATCTATCCTTTATCAAATTTATTTTTCTATGTTGAAGGTAATGAGGTTGAGAATTGATTTGAAAGTTAGAGTAACATGGACTCATGTTTTCCATTGTAATTACTGTCTGCCAAAAAAGGATATATTTTTCTAATTTTCTACTTATGTTCTTTAAAACAATTGTAAATTCTTTGCCCACAGCTTTTAAGAGAACTTCAGCTGGAATATATTATTTTAATTTATAAAGAGCAAATAGAGTGACTTTATATGAAATCATTTAGTATGATATTTCATATTTTATTAAAAAAAAAAAAGGGTTTTAGATATATTTTTGTAGCTTTTTTGGAAAGATCAAAGCACTTGGTGAAAGTCAAAATCTGTTAAACTTTGTTTCTGTTTATGGTATAAATTAAAACTCTCTAGAGTGTGGTTTGACCTCAGTCTGATTTATTGCTTTACTTGGCCATGCATCAGGATGGTTGTGGTTTTCCATTCCTGTTTCCAGTGGAGTCTTCATGTGTTTTGATTTCAAATCATTACATAGCAGCTGCTTTTTGTCTGTATACTGAAAACTTCAGTTGATCTTTACTCTTAAACAAATACTAGGCTTTTATTTTTATTTTTATTTTTATTTTTATTTTTATTTTTATTTTTATTTTTATTTTTATTTTTATTTTTATTTTTATTTTTATTTTTATTTTTCACATTAAACAGATTTTTTTTTTCTGTGCATGTAATATGATGCATTTGTGTATTTTTGTAATTGAGAATTTATGTTTAGGTGTCAGAGTAGCTTATTCTAGTGAAGATATTTTCCTAATCAAGTCAATGCAGGAAAAATTAGAGACATTGTCAAAGTATTTTACAGATAAATCATTTCTTTACTGATGACAACGTATAGGATAAAAGGAAGACTGCATTACTTCGTTGTTTATATTTTATAAATTTCAAGTCTAACTGCTAATGAAGAAATTTCATTTATATTCATCTTTAAAATGTGTTAATCATTAACTGATCTCAGTTGTCCATTTGAAACCATCCCTACAATGTTTAAATACTATTATGACTGGCTTTACCTCTCCTTCCAAAACCGACAGACCTTATAATAGCAAAAAAAAACCACCCCACTGTTTACTTTGGGGAGGTGGGAAGGAGGAAGACTGGGGGGATAAGGTATTAAGCTTTATAGGTATGTGTGTATATGTCTATGCATGCATGTAAATGTGTCTGTGCAAGTGGGTGATTTGTAATAAGTACAATCATTCAATATTCTTTTTCAATTTTATACCATATGTATATATTCTGTTTACATATTCTTTAGTATTTTCTGTTAAGATGGACAGTACTCTTACTGAGTATCTTTGGAATACCTTTGTCAACACATAACAAAGATGTGTGATTTTACATTTACATCCCTTAGGTATTTTACCTAAAGACTGAGAAAAGTATACAGTTACCTGTTAAGAGGCAAGACTATCCTGGTATACAAGATGTTTTTATTTTTGCTGCCAGTAATCTCTGCTATCATCCTGCCTTGACCATTGATTTTTGTTACATGAATTGCTGCAGGGGTGCATGAGTTGCTTTGCACTGGGAATATATGATCTGAAGGTTTAGCACAGTAGCAAAAGTATTCAAAAATCGTTTTAGTACTGACTAAATTAAGTCACTTGATTTAATCTGCTAAGACAGTGGCTGCAGATTTTATTATTTGGTTTTGTTCTTGATTGATTAACAGTCTGTATTTTGACACACTCACTGGTTGATGAACTCATTAGGAGAATTCTGGTTTGGATTACGCCTTTAGCTGTGTTTATCCATTCAAACTTCACTGACGATTTAATCTGAGGAGCAGCAGAGAAATGGAGATGCTGATGTTTAGGGATTTGTGTCAACAAATCAGTAACAAGAAACTCTAAAGTGAGGTACTACTTACTCCTTGACCCTTTTTAAGAAAGCCCTCCTACTGCTAATGCATGTGTTGGTGGTGGGTGACTGAGGTCAAAATAAGAGCAAGACACTCCAGGGATGACGTGATTAAATCTGCTCAACTGAATTCTCAGTTCAAATTTTAAACAAAAGACAGGTAAATGTTCATAGAGTAGGTTAGAATAAAATATGAGACAAGATTATTTTAAACAGCCATTATGCATGAATTAGCCTTGATAGATGTCACAGAAGGACACATTTGCAGATAGTACAGATTGTAGTAAAGCAAATACTTAATAAACTTTAAGATACTAATTTTGTGTCTGTAAATTCCTCTGAAGTATACAAGGACAATATTGGAAGGAATGCACAGGTGCTTGTGGAGTAAACAAATGAATAAGTGTTCATGCCTGGGAGCAGAAGACAAGGTTGTTAATGCTAAACACGAGCAAAATATTTTGTTTGACACAGCAAGAAAGGAATTCACCACAGAAGAATTAAACTACGAGAAGAGAAATTTTGGAAAGAACTGAGTAGAATTAGAAATCAAGGTAGTAGAGGCAGCATTTAAATTAATACAAAAAAATCAAAGTTAAGAGAATAAAACCTAAATAAAAGAGGAGGAGGATTCAGAGCTTTACCAGGAGAATTCAGGCTTTCAAATTTATTTTGATTGTATACATTAAGCAGAAAAGGTTGTGGCTTTGGGATGTTACACAAAAATACTGAAATAGTTTGAATATGTGAATTAGAGATGTATCCAGAGTATTAATATGTCTAGTATATATAATGCTATAAAGAAAAAAGCAAAGGGAGTTCAATTTCTGTTTTATTATTTTTAATAATGTGTCACAGTACAGTTTGTCAATTTATAACAAGTTCACTTTAGAAGTGACAGGTGCTTTTTTATGTTACAGGAAAAATAATTTAAGGAAGATGAAGAACAATGCAGGAATTAGACTTATTAAAATTGTAAACCATTTTCATCAAGATAAATATTTCCCATCCCTCCCTTATTCCCCCTCCCCCATGAGTATTTCTTTTTAGGGATACTATATAACACTATAGATGTAAATAGCAATTGCAATTTAAAACAAGACTAGTTCTTTGAATGTACCAGTGCTGGTTGGTTGGTTTGATTTTCTTCCATAAGACTTTGCCTTTAAGATGATTAACAAAGTAACTAAGTAGGTCTTAATAGAAAGGCAGTGCTGTGAAATGAAATGGGCAGGCTGCTTAGGCAGTAGGGTTGGACCATGGGAGCTCAAGAGGTTCTTGCCAGCCTCAACTGTTCTGTGATTCTGTGCAACACATACGTGTTCTGAAATACAAAATGCTATAAATGGAAACAAATATATGATGGGCATCTGATTTTAGCACAGTATTTGGCAGTTACATGGTAGTTATTATGAAATACTGACCGCTATGGTTAAGGATAACAAAATATTTTTACAAATATATTAATGTTAAGAGGAGGGCCAAGGTAAATCTGGATGAGGGAGGAACGTGATTACTGAGGATAAGGAAAAGGCCGAGTTTCTTAATGCCTTCATTACATCTGTCTTTACTAGTCAGCCTGCTTATCCTCAGGGTAGTCAGCCTCTTGACTGGGAAGTCTGGAATTGGGAGCAGAAGAAACCTCCCACAGTTCAGGTGGAAACAGTTAAAAGACCTGCTGCTCCACCTCAACTGTCACAAGTCCACAGGGCCAGGTGGGATCCACCCAAGGATGCTGAGGGAGTTGTCAGATATGATTGCTGGGCTGCCTTCCATCTTCTGTCAGAGGTCGTGGTCATCTGTAGAGGTTTCAGATTACTGGAAACCTGCTAATGTGGCGCTCATCTATAAGAAGGGTTGTAAGGAGGACCTGGGGAACAGGCTTGTCAGCCTGACCTCAGTGCCAGGAAAGGTGTTGGAACAGGTCATCTTGAATGCAGTCATGCAGCATATGCGGGACAGCTAGGGTATCAGATCTAGTCAGCATGGGTTCATAAAAAGCAAGTCCTGCCTGACCAACCTCATCTCCTACGACTGGGTGACCCACCTGGTGGATGAGGGAAAGGCTGTTGATGTAATCTACCTTCAGCAAAGGCTTTGACACAGTCTCCTATACACACAATTCTTGTGCAGAAGCTGGCAGCCCATAGCTTGGACAGGTACACTCTTTGGATTAAAAAATGGCTGGATGGTTGGGCCCAGAGAATGGTGGTGAATGGAGTGAAACCAGTCCCAAATGGTGTTCCCCCGGGGGTCAGTGTTGAGGCCCATACTCTTTAATATCTTTACTGATGCTTTGGATGAGGAAATTCAGTGCACCCTCAATAAGATTGTAGATGACACCAAGTTGGGGGAAACGTCAATCTGCTGGACAGTAGGAAGGCCCTGCAGAGGGACCTGGACAGGATGGGTCAATGGGCACAGGCCAATGGGATGAGGTTCAACATGGCTAAGTGCCGGGTCTTCCTGCACTTCGGTCAAAACAACTCTATGCAACACTACAGGCCTGGGGGAGAGTGGCTGGAAAGCTGTGCAGAGGAAAAGGATCTGGGTGTGCTGGTTGGTGCTCGCCTGAACATGAGCTGGCGGTGTGCCCTGGTGGCCAAGAAGGCCAGAGGCATCCTGGCTTGTATCAGAAATAATGTAACCAGCAGGACCAGGGAAGTGATCATTCCTCTGTACTTTGCTATGGTGAGGCTGCACCTCAAGTGCTGTGTTCAGTTTTGGGCCCCTCACTTTAAGAAAGATATCAAGGCCCTGCAGAGTGCCCAGAGAAGGGCTATGAAGCTGGTGAAGGGCCTGAAACACAAGTCCTGCGAGGAGCAGCTGAGGGAACTGGGGTTATTTAGTCTGGAGAAGAGGAGTCTCGGGAGACCTTATTGCTCTCTACAACTACCTGAAAGGAAGCTGTGGGGAGCTGGGGGTCGGCCTCTTCTCGCAGATAACTAGTGATAGGACTAGAGGGAATGGCATCGAGTTGCTCCAGGGAAGGTTTAGGTTAGAAATTAGGATAAATTTCTTCTCAGAAAGAGCAGTCAGGCATTAGAACAGGTTGTGCAGGGAGGGGGTGGAGTCACTGTTCCTGGGGGTATTTAAGGAAAAGTTGGGTGTGGTGCTTAGGGACATGGTTTACTGGTGATATGGGGATGGTTGGACCAGGTGATATTGGATGTCTTTTCCAATATTTAAGATTCTATGATACTTTTGAATTTGTTGTATTTTTTCCACTTTGGAAACCAAGTTTGCACACCTTTTTTTTTTTTTTAACTTTTTTTTTTTTTTCCCCCAAATTAAGTCACATTGTGTTTATTGTGAAGATTCATTTGAGGAACGTGTATCACAAGTAAATATTTGAAGGACTAAAGACATTAATTAGTTACTATAGCTTCTTAACTGTATTTCTCCTCTGCCGAGAAGCAGTGGCATTTCTCTTAGGCTTTACTACAGTTTTATGCTTGTTGTTTCCATGGTAATTCTTTTTCTTGCAGTCTGCTTCAAAGGAACCAGAGGATCCTGACAGGTCTTCTATTATCATTTATTTAATTGTGTGAAATCCAAACTGGAATATGCTTTTCTGTAAAAACTCTCAAATAATTATTCTCTGAAGTATAAATGCAACTGTAGGTTTTAACTCTTAGGGCATTATAACTTCATTTTTCTACTTTCTTCTTTTTAAGCAATAGTTTTTTTTATTATTATTATTATTATTTCGTATTCGACATATTTTACAAAAATTGCCTTTATCTACTTATTCCACATTATTCCTAAATTGCATTTTATGGTATCAGAATAACTTAAAACTACTGAAGACAATCTGCAAATGCTTGCAATCATCTCTAATAATCTGAGTTCCTTTCAAATCAGCCTAAGGGTAATATTGAGCATGCACAATAACTTAAGATTCATTACTTTTTTTGCACTTCCAAAAGGCCAATATGCCACCTACCATTTAGGAGTCACACTAGAGCATTCTCTGTGGAAATGATGTATTCCTAGAATATCACTAACATATGCCCACAAATCATAGAAGTTCTTCTTTTCTGCAGTTAACTTTCTCGAACAGTCTCATTTTATATTTTCCAGTAAAGTTTAATGGTGCAGTAGGGACGAGACACATTATATTCCAATAAATAGAATAATTAATAATCTTTATTGCTTTCTTCTCTTTCAGATGGGGGCTGGCTGGTTAGAACAGTAATTAACACTTCATCCTTCTGTAGAGAGAAACATAAGGAACACCTAAATTAAAGAACTGAAAACAGAGGTTTTTGTCCCCAGAGGCTTAGTGGTGTGGTTTCGTGGTCCTCTGGCATTAATTTAAATGTCACTGCCAAAAAGGTAGTCTTGCCCTAAGCCGTGCATTTCATCTTTGCATCAGCAATAGCATCTGTCCAGCTTTGCAGTAGGTCCCATCAGCTCACTCATCCATTTGAAAATGATTTTTTTAAGGAGAGTTAGGAGGATTAGTTTGCAAGCTGATCACTGAGCTTATCTACTTCATTTTGCAGCTGCAGGAATATTTGTGCTGGTGTAAAAGAGGTAGCCAAAACACCTTGTGTGTGCAGGAAGGGAGGAAGGAGGTATATTCCCTGTAGATCTGAAGGAGCTTCTGACCCAGCCTATCCCTAGCTGTTTCCTGCAGTTTGGGAAATACTTTATTCTGAGATTTATTAGTATGCTGCTTCAGTGAGCTATTCCTAGCATTTTCAGAGCCAGGTTAATAAATACTCTTAAATTAAATTACTTATGTTGATTTTCCTCACTTTTACTCAAATGGTGAAGGAAATGCATTTGATTTATCCGAAGTCTTGAGACAGAACTGTTTCTTCCTTATTTACATTCCCTCCCCCTCCCCTTTAGTTGCATGCATTAAGATAGACTCGGGTTTTCCGATCTTATTTTTTTTTTTAAGAACGGAAAATAAGTTTTAATAGTTAGTAGTTCAAATAGAAGTAACACACATGTAAAAGCAGAAACAAGATAAAAAAAAAAAAAGTAGAAAATGAACATAACTCCTTAGTCATTGTGATATTGTAGGGTATTTTATCTTTTTCTTACTGTTCTCCTTTCCAGTCCTATCATTTCAAGTGCAGACTGTTCTGGGTCTGAAAAGGAACAATTTTCCTCTTCCCAAAAGAAGGTTCCTTCTGACACAGGGTGCAGTAGGCAGGCAACCTTATTTTCTCCCACTCCAACCCCAGGAAAATGTAATATGCCAAACATACATTAAACCAAAAACTTCTACCATATGTCAGTGGGGAGGGATTACACAAACATCTGTGGCAGAGGAAATAACCATTGCAAGGCATTTTTAAATTCAGGTGGACAGCATAAAAGCTGGAATATTTTTACATTTTACAGGTGCAGCTGGAAGAATGAGGATTAAGCCTATAAAGAAAAAACTTGAAATTAGAAGCCTGAATTTACACAGTTTGTGTATAGATACTGCAGTGCCCTGTATTTTAATTTCTCTTCGTAGACATTAGAAGTGAAAAGGGAGTTGTGCTAGAGGCAGGGAAACTGCATCTGTTAGTAAGAGCCATGTGTAAAACTTAGTGCATGCTATTCCAGAAACTTTGAAACTCTTTAACTGTTTAGTAACCTGGGTTGACTTTTCTCTGCTGTTGTTTAATTAATGTAAAAAAATATATATATACTATTGCAACAAAATATTAAAATAGCCTGCTATGTGGATTTATAAAAGTTGCTCTTTTTCTTTTAATTACACAATGTTACACTATTTTTTTCTTTCCCCAACAGCTAATTATTAAAGGGAAATGGTTACAAGAAAATGGTTAGAGAGATTATGGAGTAAATCCATAGATGAGTGTTAACGGCAGTATCTGTGAATATTATACATATAGATAATTTCTTTTTGCTTTAATTTGTCCCTTTTCCTCTAGGATTAATTCCAGTAGGATTTAACTGTATGTAAGCAGGAAAATGCACGATCGCCCTCTTCTCCAGTATGTAGAAAACTGTGCAATCGCATCTACTTTTAAAGTTTATATCTGATCATCCTGACTTTAATTCCTCACCCTGGCACAGGAAAAGGGGAAATCTAGGCAGGAAACTGGAACAAAGAACTTTGGAGTGACCAAAAATAAAATTCTTCCTGGATATGTTTTGGAGGGGGAAGTAGTTTGCTGTGTATTTGCCTGGTGTTATAGGCATTTTCAATAAATTAGTCTGGAGGCTTTTCAGATAGATTGCTCATACTTCTTAGGTTGAGATTTTTTTTTTTCCATGTTGTATTGTGTCCTTGCGACTTGGATTAATCAGCCCTTTCTTTTAAAATATCCCGGTGTGGGCTCCTGTGCCTTCCATTTGTATGCACTTTCCAGAAGGAAAGTAGGCCTGGCACAGACCAGCAGCAGGATCACGGTTGGCAGGGTGTGCTCTCTGCGGGGATCCCATTGAGCGGGAGCAGAATCGACATGCAGGTGGTGGGGAAAGATTAGTGTTCATGTGCACAAACAGGAAGCAGGGTTTCAAAAGCAGGAAGCTAGCCCTGAGCCATGATGACCATAACTGCTGTTCCGTGCGGAGCTGCTGAACTCCCACTTACTGCTACTTACTGTTAGGGTGAGGTCAAATGTCTGTGGGCTGTGCTCTGGAAGAAAACACAGTGGAGCAGTTACATGTGTGTAGAAGGCAGAACAATTTCTGAACACATAACAGAGTAACAGTTCATTCTTAAAATGCAGGTTTTACATTTCTGTTAACAAAATAATGGAAGTATTTTGAAAGTACTGAGTACATGGGGTGTGCTGCTGCTGTTATACTGGGAGGTTATAGAATAGATCATACTACCACAAAGGTATCTACCCACATATTGCTCGATTCTGTTGTAGTTGTGAAGGCAATGTGCATCTGTTTCTGTAGAGAAATTATATGCTGTACTCTTGAGTGAAAAATGTTTTTAAAACATAAATGTTTTCATACTCAATGTAAAAATCTATGTGAATGTAAAGATTTATTCAGTGTAAAAAAACAGCATCAGATTTCAGTTCTGGTACACATTGCAAATTTATTGTCATAATCTGTTACTCTATCTCTGTTTTTTGATTGCTTGATAAGGACTATCCATTATTTGGATGAATATTTGCTGCTTTTTCATGTGTGGGGAAATATATATTAATATATCTGTCTACACAGAGGTGAATGCAAGTTTGTGGTGTCTTGATTTAAGATGTAGTTTGCTAATTATCATCATGGGAATCAGTCCTCAATTAGCAGATACCTGATAAACTTGAAGGGAAATGTGGGATCTTAATTGTGACCATTTTTCACATTTGGTGACATTGCTATTCATACTTCTTCCTGCAGTAAAGTCTGGATGTTGGAGTTTTAATTGGCAAGTTAAACATTCATTAGGTTTATACATTCAGGGAATTTTTCCTTAAGTTTTACTTGAATATTCAACATCAATAAAATTATCAAATTACATCTGTTGCTTGTAAAATACTGGTTTACTCACAGTAGAATTGTTAAATATTTTACATTGATATGTAGATCCCTAAATTAAATTTTAATCTCCGAAAACAGAGGAGTAACATGAGGAATGTTAGGCCTCTTAAATCATTACTGATGGAATTGTTGGATCTTGAGCACTTAAAGAGCAGGCCTGAGGTCTAAATTAATGCAAGTAGATTTGGCTAGGATAGGAAGTGACTGTGTGTGCAGTTCTTGCACTTAAACAAGAGGCTATGCTTTATGCAGTTTCACAAAATCCTGCTTGTAAGCATTCAGTTGTACTTTACAGACAGGTGTTAATCACTGTAATTTCAACAAAAGTGTATGAAGGAAGATTCCTGCTTTTTTTTTTTATTATTATTATTTTTTACGGGAGGAGCAATAGCTTGCACTGAGACTGCTAAGTACTTTGTGCTTATGGTTTTCCTGACTATAGTCATAAGTAACTCTCAGGAACACCTGTCACCTATGTTTGGTCTTACATTTATCAGCACTAATTAAGAAATGTGAAAAGCATAACAAACACTTTTGCAACCTTTCTTTTTAGTGTCTAACATGAACAGACCTAATTGAATTTTAGATGCCTGTATTTCCTCCTTAAGAATGACTGATGGTGATTAAAAACATTCTTACAATTTAGTGTGTATATTTAACAGGGCTAATGAGGCCTGGACTGATGTATTAAGCAAGCACATTGCTCCTAGTACTCAAGTTATTTCTAAATGACCTAATTCAGATACATGCCAATGTACGACATTTCAATGTGATGAACTGATAATGGGAAAAGAATCCTTTAGGTCTCTCTCTGATCTCTTATAGTTATATGATCTTCCCAAGTTATGTCGTGTGTATCATTAAGACTGTGCACAGAGAATTTTCTTGGCATAGTTAAGTAGTTAGGAATGTGATTTTCTTCACACACTTAACTATTTTTGAGTAGTTAAAGCTTTGCTTTGGATACTTGGCAATTTTAAAGGCTCTTAGTTGTTCTTTATGGAAATTGTCAGCCTCTGTGGTTTGTTACCGTCTCTTATGAACAGCAGCCATCAGAAAAACACTTCTGTTGTTCTCAAAGTTGGTATTATCAGCAACTTACTTTTTTTTTCATTTTCTGTACATACAGAATATAGAATATCTTTGAAAAGTTCTTTAATTTGTTACTGTTAAGGCACACTTCCATTTCACTTTGATTTTTAGGAGTAGGAGCTTGAAATTTGACAGATATATTCTTGTTTTCTCTCTTAATATGTGTACATTATAAACCTTATAAAAATCTAAGTTAACGTGTGATTAGATATATGCTATTTTGGCTACAAAAGTACTGGAACTGGCTGTCTGTAGCAATCACAAAATTACAGACTAATTGAGGTTAGAAGGGACATCTAGATATTAGCTGAAGACCCGTACTCAAAACAGGGTCAGTTAGAACAGCATCATGTCAGGTTTTTGAGCATCTCTACATTTGAACACTGCACACGGTCTCCATGCAGGCAGTTTCTGTATTCTGTTACCCTCACACTAGAAAACTTCTGTGTGTGTGTTTAAATGGAATTTCCTCTTTCAGTTTGTATCAATTGCCTCTTGTGATTTCAGTAGATATAACTAAGAGTCTGTGTCTGTCATCTTTACTTCCTCCCACCTGGTACTTGTACACATTGATCCTTCTGAGCCTTCTCTTCTCTGGGCTGAGCCCCAGCTTTCTCAGCCTCTCCTCATATACCAGATGCTTCAAGTCCTTAATCATTTTTTGTGATGTTTTGCTGCACTTAGTCTTATGGCCACATCTCTCTTATACTGGGGAGCCCAGCACTGGACACTGCACTCCAGCTGGTGTTTTACCAGTTCTGGGTGGAGGGGAAGGATCACCTCCCTTGACCTGCTGGTGATGTTCTTAATGCAGTTGAGGATGCCACTGGCTACCTTCGCTGCAAGGACGCGTTGCTAGCCTATGCCAGTTTGGTGTCCATCAAACCCTCAAGCCTGTTCTGCAAGCCTGCTCTGACCTTAGATCCTCAACGTTAGATCAGGGCAGTACAGGGAAGGGGTATACTATGCAGAGTAAGGCTGACCTGGGGAAGGCACCAGTCTCAGTGAGCTGGGGAGAAGGGAGCAGTGCAGCAGGGAGGCAGAACTGCAGGGGATAGGAAGAATTTTGTTATGTGGGGAGCAGAGAAAGTGCTCAGGACATGGGGACAAGGCAGTGCAGAGATACGGTGCATGCTTACAATATTCCTGTCTCAAATACTGAGTTACTGCAGTGGCATCCATGAAGTCCTGGACAAAATGCATGTTTCTTATAGATACAAAGTAGCCTATTACCACCAGTAGTTGAGTTAGCTGGGCATGAAGAGTAGATAACTATCCTGTGAACCTAAAAATAAATAAATAAATAAAATAATAATAATAATGCACAATTCCTTTTTAAAATGCACAAATACCTGTCGTGATGGTAACCTGGTTTGAGACAAGGTGTTGTGGAAAGAATGATGTGACTAGAGCAGGAGTTTGGAAAGAAATGCAGTTGTGGTAACTGATACTTGCATTTTTATCTGGAATGGAATATTCGCATTTGCAAAACCACCCTCTTTTCATTGAAATATCATTAACTGCCTGCCTTGCCATTTTGTAAGAAAGTTGCTTTGTGAATAAAAGCTTTACATCCCCTTAATGCCTTAATAATATAATGGAGGTCTTAAATGAAGCTCTAGTAACACACGTTAATTTCTCTCATCCATTTTCCGGAGAAAATTAAAGCCTTTATATAATATTTACTAACAAAAAGTAGCAAGTATTGGATTTATGTAACTTCTCATCCTCAGTGAACAGTGCCTAACTGTTTAACAATAGGAATGCAGGAATGAGCTTTTTTTTTTTTTTATTCTCTCTGAGGAAAGTGTTTTATGTAGTTATGGGCTTAATTGTCCAACAAGTCCCACTTAGTTATGTGGTGACCTGTTTATTGAGTGAAGTCACCAAAATATCAGAGAACCGGTTCTCATGCATTGTCTTAATATGGTTTCAGTCTATTTTTCATTGGCTGTTAAAAATCCCAATTTTAATACACTCATTTTGAAATAATTTCAGTATGTATTGAAAATAATAAAAACATAGCAATTAAAATAATATGAATATAGTTTTTTTGTTAAGATTCTTCCATACTTGAATAAATTAAACTTCAGTAGGCACTTGGCTTATTTAATAAATCATAAAAATATATATATAAAAAACGGAAACTAAATGTGGTAAGCTTATTCTGTACTTAACAGTTGCAGAAATGAAACAAAAGTTGGGGATTCCACCTAGAATGTTAATGCAGGTGAGACAGTCACGTGTCATGTATAGCCAAAATCCTCAGTATAGCTGTTTGGATGAGTTTCCTTTTAATCTACATTTGAATACATGTGACTAATCAGTAAAGCTGCTAAATATTTGAAAAAATATATTTTTGTATGGCTTCTTTTGTAATATTTAAAGTTATTTTTCAAAATTCTTACAGCTTCATCATGACGTTATTCTTTCTGCTTTATGACATCACACTAGTGACTATTATCAGACTATGATGTTTTCAGTGTTTCCTAATTAAGTGAGTGTAACTTAATTTTAAACCTCAAGTCAACTTTTTCTATGTTTATATTAAATGGAGTTTTAAATTGAATTAACTTTCAGTTTCTAAATTCAAATACCAAATTTTAGGTTTAAAATCAATTTTTAGAAGTGCCTTTCATCTTAAATAAATATTTAATACATGTATTATTGATACCATAGATTATACCCGATAAGACTTTGAGTTTTTTTACTGTCATATTCCTTTCATATTTCACTTTATCAATTGCCATTGGAATCAAAGTATCTCCTGTGCATTATTATTCATCATCCAGTGATATGTACAAATGACTTATTTAGATTATAGTGTTTCTGCTTCTATTCTCTACCCCAATACATTAAATAAATTCATTAATGTATTCCTTTCAGTTTTAATGTGCTCATGCGGACCATGTATCTGCATCTCCCATAACACTTTAATAACATTTAGCTCTACACTTCCTTGACTGTTTTGAGCAGTCTTTTTGATTTTAGTGGAATGTCTCTTGAGCAAGGAAAGAAAGCTTTTGACCATCCTGCTAAAAAGAGTCAGATTCTGACCTCTTCTAAAGAAACTCGGAATAATTAAAGTGGGAATAACTGGTCACAGTGTGACCAGCAGGGCTGGTGAGGTGATTGTCCCCCTGTACTCGGCTCTGGTGAGGCTGCACCTCGAGTACTGGGGTCAGTTTTGGGCCCCTCGCTACAAGAAGGACATCGAGGTGCTTGAGCGAGTCCAGAGAAGGGCGACGAAGCTGATGAGGGGCCTGGAGAACAAGTCCTACGAGGAGCGGCTGAGGGAGCTGGGCTTGTTCAGCCTGGAGAAGAGGAGGCTCAGGGGCGACCTTATCGCTCTCTACAGGTACCTTAAAGGAGGCTGTAGCGAGGTGGGGGTTGGTCTGTTCTCCCATGTGCCTGGTGACAGGACGAGGGGGAATGGGCTTAAGTTGCCCCAGGGGAGTTTTCGGTTGGATATTAGGAAGAACTTCTTTACCAAAAGGGTTGTTAGGCACTGGAACAGGCTGCCCAGGGAAGTGGTGGAGTCACCATCCCTGGAAGTCTTTAAAAGACATTTAGATGTAGAGCTTAGGGATATGGTTTAGTGGGGACTGTTAGCGTTAGGTCAGAGGTTGGACTTGATGATCTTGAGGTCTCTTCCAACCTAGAAATTCTGTGATTCTGTAGTTGCATGTAAATCATAAATGCAGTGCTGGGAAGATCTGTGTCAGAATCTTAGAATTTTAATAGATATTAAAAGAGAGTGATGATTGATCATTAATATTCTGTTCATTTTGAAAATGTATACCTAGAAAGTAAACAAGTCCCAACATATGCTAATAACATTATTGGTAAAAATTCAATATGTTTGAATTCATTATATATTTTTAAAGTGTTGGTATGACTCATTCTACAGTGAACCTTGATGTTGAAGCTTAGAGGTTAGAAACAATTCAGAAGCCTCCTGTTTAAAACCTGGGTGTTAATAATCCAAAATTATCATGAGTGTACTTTGTTCTAAAACAATATAAAGGTTGTCAGCTCAGTTCCACTGAGACTTCCAGAAATAATACTGATTCAAGTAGAAGCCTTCTTGTTGAAAAAAGTAAAACGGGAAAAAACACCACGAACAACAACAAAACCCACAAACCTTATATGAGGTCACCACTTTGTGAGCATTGCTCACCTCTTAGTGAGTAACAAGAAAATATAATTTGCTGACTTTTACTTTTCATTTAATATTTGTTGCTCTGTAAAAAAAAATAATAAAAAAATCACCGTTTCTTTAAAAAGAAATTAATACCTTAGTCCATTCAAGGAAACTAGGACATGCAAGAGGTCTGTGTTCTTTGTGAATCGTTTGAGCATATTGCACTAAGATTGCATTTCTTTACTTAATTTACTAATGTAATTTAAATTTACCTGATTGGTTGAATGCCAATAGATGAAAAACTGTCAAATTGTACTTCTGTGAATATGAAGCTATTTTTAGGTGTTTTTTAGCTGCTGTATTTTCTTTCAGAGTGGAGCTGTACAATTACTGATATCTTTCTGGAAAAAAAAAAAAAAGGCCATTACTGTAAATTAAGACAGATATGGCGCTATTAAATACAGGGTTATATCTATGATTTTTTAAACTAAATACAGTTTTACATAGTTGTTTTTTTAAATGAATGTATGGTTTTAAAAGTCACTTATTGTTTACATGCTATAGATAAGGCTTGAAATGAACAAAAGGCAACAACAGGAAACATATGCTATAGTGGTTAGTTCATACCTGCTAACTGCCTTGAATAGGTTTACAGATAACATCAGACATGGAATGAATTCATTGTTTAAACCAATGAAAGTCTTTGTACAAAATCTGACCTTTCACAGCCCTCTCTTTGTGAGGGTACTGCTTAAACTCATCTTGCTTTAGAAAAATGATTGCTGCTATGGGTGTAGTTTTCTTAAGAAAAGACATAACCTTAAGTTAAAGGAATTTTATCACAGCTCACACTGTGTCTGATGTAACAAAACTAAAACTGTAAAAAACAAAACACTTGACTTGAGTGGTGTAGTGGAGTGTTGATTCTGTAATTTACCTTTTGGTTCTGCTTACATACAGAGCTTTCACACCAGTTTTCACTGCCTGTTTTCTCAGTTAAGCTTCATCTCCTTCGCATTCTTTCCGGAGGTGTCGTTAGCTCAAGTTTTGTTGATGGGACTTAGCATGTGTCAGAGCACAATTGGGATTTTATATTATTTTCCAGAAAGCTCCAAAACCTTTATCATATACAAGTGCGCTGAAGTCAGGGAATGCCCGTTTTGTTCTTGACGAATAATCTGACCATGTTTTGTTGTTTCAGTAGATGATAGTAAGACAATATGAAATGGAAATGGTTTATAACTCATAACTGGATTTCTTTGTGCAATCCTTCTCAACATTTTGCACTAACCACCTCCGGGAACAGGACACCAGATTTGGTAGGCCACTGCTCTGGTAATTCTTATATCTCTAGTATTGATTCAGACTGTCTTGCAATGTTTCCCAGTCATTAGGGCTCTGACAGATGTGTGGCCAGGTTTTATGAACCAGCCAGCTGATGCTGTGGCTACCTCCAGCCCGATGATGGACCTAGTAGTCCTCAAGATGCTGCGCGTGATCCACTTGTGAATCAACTCCTCAACTACCCATCGCAGGTTTCAGCCCGGTAAGGGGTAAACCAGTCCCAGTTTTTGGTTTATCCTGGCCAGGCTGAAAACTGAAGGTTCAGGAGTTCATTACTAATCTGATCAGATCTCTGTTGTGGGGGGAGCAGCATCTGTCAGGAGGGAGTTGTGTGCAACTAGGGTAATAAGTGATTTAGCTGTTGGTTTGATTTCAGTCTCCTTCAGTGTCTGCACCTACATATACCGTTACTGGATTTCTGTGTTGTTTTACTCACTTACGGTCTTATTTCCAGTAACCTGCAAAATGTAAAGCTGCCCTCCTCAGTTTCTGCTTTCATTCACTGCAGTGCTCTAAGCAGTAAGCACAGATTGCTGCATCCACGGTGTAACTAAATACTGAGAGCCAAGTGTTATGGTGCTGTTTATACCTCATCAGGGTAGAAAGAGTTTTATTGTGGTATATAACATCTGGTTTTATACTATTTTGGCATGTAATTTTTTTTTTAACTTCAGGATGCTAATTTTTAGTTACAACATGCTACTGAAATCCTCATTCAAAAAAGTATTTTTAATCTTAGTTATTTCTGTAACTGGTTTTGGTGTTTTAGTTTAGAAATGCTGACGCTTCTTAGGAGAGAAATAGTACATACAGTTTGAGATAGGTGAAATAATATGAATCGCTATTGTAAATAAGCTGACAAACTAGTCACGTGTAATTTAATGCTGACAGATACTGTATATTGTGGCAGAGAACAATAAACAGAATATAAATAAAATGAATAGTATTGAATCAGAATAAGAGGACTTGGAAAGGAGTCCTGGATTAAGTCTATTTTAAGTAAATACCATTCTGTAAAAACAATTACCAGAAGCAAACAATCTTAAAAAAAAAAAAAAAAAAAAAAAAAAAAAAGATAACTAACCTGGCTAGACTTTTTAATGCCCTCTGTTTAGAAAAGTACTCAAATATTTGTGATATTAGCACAAGCTGTAGTGTTTTCTAAAGACAAAAGGAAAAATTAATATTCTAAGAATCATTACTACTGTTTTTCTTAATTACTCTTGATCTGCTTGTAATGTAACATACCAAACAAACAAAAGTGCAATTCTCTATCTCTTTAAAAATTGTTGTTACTGTAAAAACAACTTCAGAAATAGTTTTGTAAAAACTATTTTTGATTTTGAAATAATAAGAATACTCTTCGATTAATGACAAATCAAAGTATTACCATCATATAGGTGGGATAGATTTATAGTAAGACTAAGCAGTTTTTGTTCTATGAAATCATAAATGTTGGTCTTTACAGGGATGCCAACAACTCATGGCAAAGTGAGTGAAAATTGAGCCACTGCCAATAACTGGTGGAATCAGATTGCATGGTTTTAATTTTATAAAGTAATTTCATACGATAGGGAAAGCCACTGTTTTGTAAGGCAGATTATCTAATCCTTGATGATTAACTACATTCAGCGTGGTAACTCTTTCTCTGAACCATTTTAATTACTGTTGTGAAGAAAACTGAATGCATAGTGTACAAATGTAACTGCTCTTAAAATCCTGTCCCTGGAGTATGAAGCACCTGGAGGAGCAGAATAATCCTGTTGCATAATTTGATAGTTGTTGTTCCTCTGTTGTTATGCCCTGTTTAGTTTTTTTAATTAATTTTAGTTGTAGTTTTTCTGGGTAGGTATTTAAAGACTTCCAGACTTACTGTTTTATGTATAAATGAACATACACTCTTCTCACACTAGGAAGGAAGTCCAGTAGCTAGCTTGATCCAATGCTAGTGTATCCAAAGAATGACAGTTTAATATATTACTGTGGTTTTCGTTAAGATATTCACTATTATGCTTTTTTTTTTTTTTTTTGATTTTTTAGCAGTGTTTTGTAAGCACTGACAACTTTATGGTAATCTTAAAAATGGAACAATTGCACAGAAATGTATTAATTTTAGTCAACTATTGCCTAATTTTTCTAAATAGAAATGCATTTCAAAGGATAAGAGATCAGGAATAATGTTGTTACTGATATTCCTTGTAAAAAGTTTTGTCTGAAATTATAAATCATTATGGTTACTTTTTTTTCATTGCTCTTTTTATTTATCTTTATAAAATGTGATTAGAAGTAGCTGTAATATTAGAGAATTAACATCATATAAGTGTGGCCTGTATTATGAAAAGTAGCAAGTAATTCATTGGTTACCGTAGGTATTTAAGGAGACTTCTGCCTTCTAAAGAGACATACTTTCAATGGACAAAAATCATATTTTTGCAGTGATTTTAGTAAACTGATTTTAGTGAGTCTGAATCAATAGCAGGTTTCTGAAACCAGACAGACGACATATGACATCTATGGCTAATCTCACCTGCTGCCATCGCCTGTTCCTTCTCACCTGCTGCTCTTGCCTGCTGTTACTTGACTTTCAAAGGAAGCTAAGGTTGGTGGAACGCAATTAAAAGAGACAAGTTTTGATTGATTGATAGATATTTAGGTACATTTCTTTAGTTAAAACTTTACCTTATTTTGTGAAGTTTGGTGTTTATTTCTGAAGAAGCAGTTGGAACTTTTAGCTCCTAGGGGATGGTTGTGCATCCATTTCTGTACAAAGGACATCAAATTAATGAAAATAAGGTCTTTTTTTAATACTGTACACTTTTCTCTTTTTTTCCTTTCATGTGTTTTTTAATTATTTTTCTTCTGATTACAACCCATAGTTACAGAGCATTCGGTAGCGGTGGGTGGCAGTCATAAATCTTTACAGTAGACTTGTGTAGTCTGGCTGCCTGCTGGCACAATTACCAGCTTAAAACCGACTATGGAATTTGACAATTCGGAGGAGGTTTTTCCAAAAATCAAGATTTTAAGGAGATACTCTTAGCATTTGTAACTCAGTCTTCTCAAAGGCAAGGCCTGTGGTATCTGAAAGCATCTGATAAGCTTTTAATTTCAAAAAAATATTTAAACAAAATAAACAAAAGACAAGAGATTGTCTTGATAAGGTAACAAAGCAGTTATGTTGATACATTAAGTACTACACTTTGTTCAATTGAAATCATGAGGCTTCAATTGTTGATTACTTGTCATTATATCATTTTACTGCAGTTATTAATATCTGTATATGGTAATACTGATAAATATCTGTACTCTAGAGCACAGCAAACAGTATTTTGCGTTTTATCATACCACACTAAGTAGGTCTCTTTGTGCAAGTAGTAAGTTGGGAAGCAATTTCCCACCCTTCTTTCTTGCCACATCCAGAGTTCTGCTCCTGTTGTGTATGGCAGAGTATTTTCTTCTGTTTGTATGCCCTTCTTAACTGATCTTGGCTTTAACTTGAATTTTGTGGCAGACTTCATTATCTATTCTACTACTATCTTCTTTGTGTTCCTTTTTTTCACAGGAGCATAAAACGTGGCTGAGTCAAGAACCTCGTGAGCTGGCATTTACTGTGAACTCTACTTTCCACCTGCCTCTATTTCTGTTTGAAAATTACAGACTTGTGTTTCAACTTTTTCTTATTATTTATGCAGGCGGGTCTGGGTTTTGGCTGTGTTAAAAGTTCGTGGAATACTCAGTTTTCTTCGTACAATTGTCTGATATATGCATATAATTAGAGTACATAATAAATTACTTGATACTCTGGCAATCCTGCTGGAGGGAAAGCATTAAAGGACTGCCAGGAGGATTTAATGGTGATGTTGACTGTGGCAGAAAGTAAAATTCATGTATGTCCTTTCTAAAAATAGTAGCTGAGTACTGCACTACTTGAGTACCTGAGATTGTGTTTCATGCCATTCTTTATAGAAATAGAAATTGCAGTTCTAGTTATGATATCATTGATTTAGATTACAAGCCTTAGAATAGTATTTTGAAGTAGTTGGCAGATAACTATATTTGAATTTTATTTCAATGTGATTTTTAATTATTAAAGTAGCAATCAATAGAGTATACTTTTACAGAGATGATTGATTGAAGTATCCTTTAATTGAAGTCTTCAGTTGGAACTGATGGCTCACCATTCTAGCTCTTGTCTATTATATTAGTAATTACAGAACTGATTTACTTCCATTTTAATTTTGACCCATTGGGGAGCTATGTAGCTCAAATTCACATCCTTACAAATGAAGGTGATTTGTTGACAGTGATGATGTGGCTTTCCCTCTTGCAAACATATATGTATGTAAACTGTCCTTAATAGTGTAATTCCGTTTAATCGTGTCCTATCCAATTACTCATTTTAGGGGGAGTAAAGGAGCAATGACACTTACTGGACTGTTTTCCCACTTTATTTGCCCTGTTATTGTTATACTAAATACTTCTTAGTCAGAGAATGACAGTAGAATTTTATAGTGGTAGTTGCAAAAATGCCTGGTGGTTGCTATGAAAAGACTTAAGATATGAATGTTATCAAATGTTAAAAAAACAAACAAACAAAAAAAAAACAAAAAAACTTCAAGCTTTTTGTGCATGTTTTTTTTTTTTTTTTCTTATTAGGCTATTCATAGCAGAGTTTTAATGGATTATAGACATCAGCTCATTTTTTACTTACAAAATACTTTGAGATAAGTGTGTATGTATCTATACATATTTATATAAAAATATCTTCCTTCCCCATGGACAAAGGAAAGCCTTACATTCATCATTTTTATTTTTGATTGCCCTACTTTCTTTTCCTCATCCATTTGCTTTAATAATCCTCAAAAAATATGATGTTCCTTTTTGGCACTTAAAGAAGAATTATCCAGTGTAAATGCTATGGTGGATTTACAACAAACTGTAGTTTTCTGTTTTTTTCATGCCCTCCAGGTAACTGGTTAGTTGAGATACTGTAGTGTTTTTTAGCAAAGTTAGTGTTATCTTGCATATACTGTAAGCAGAAAAGTTAGTTCTAATCACCAGAATATGGTTAGATTACAGTTGAATTCTACAGTTGAAATGTCTTTGTCTTGTATGTTAAAAAGATACAGAATGAGCACATTCCCCAGCCTATGAGCTAGTCTCATTGGAGATAATGTTTGAGTTCTAAAGATTTATCCTGTTGGACTCCCTGAGAGTTGCCTTCATTTAACCTTGGCTGTTCAGCCACACAGCATGTTTAGAACATAAACCATAAAGATTTGAGTAACAATTGTCTTAGAAGATAACTCTTGAATAAGTTGTGAAGTCCTCATTATTTCAATGTGGATATGCATGTCTGTGTGTTAACCCAGTCGGTAAAGGAAGATCATTTTGGAAATCTGAAATACGCTTTTCATAGGAGCTTTGTGTGTCATATATTGTAGGTTGATATACATTAGGTAACTCAGCAAGATTCAAATTTGTGCTCAGGAATAATTACCTCTAATCTTCGCTAGCACATGAGATCTCTGCATGTTACAATTTCTTGCAAAGTCCTTCTATCTGATAGTAGTTAAATGTTGCTTGACAGTATCCCAAATGAGCATCAACCATTGGATTAATTTACATGCTACCTCTCTAACCACCTTGCAGTGACTGCATCAGAGAAATATCTTGAAGGGATTTCCCTTAGAATATAGAGTCAGCTCCGAATGAAATGCAATTGTAACAAGACACAATGATTCCATGCGTACCCTACTTTAGAAAATTTCACCTATTTGAGCTTATGGCCTCCACATTGTTTCACAGCAATCTAGTTTTAGGCATTCTGCTATTAAGGTACCATTTTTCTTAACTAGTGTTTTACCCCATAGTCTTTTCCAGTCTTTCTATATTTATTGCATTGTACATGGGGTGCTACTGAAAGAAGTCCCCAGGGTGTCTGCAAGGAAAAGGTGAAACTGCATTTGAAAGGAGCCTCTGCCCACTTTAGAAAACTTCAAGCTTTTTTTACTCAAATTTCTTGAGGATGATTGCTGTAGAGTATTTTGTCACTGGTTAGATCTGTAAGGAAAAGAAAGTAGAACAACTCCTCTGTAAGATCACAAAAACTGGGCAATTATGTCTTATGGGAGTCTTGCCCTGCTTTAGGAAACACTGCTTTTGAAGTTTTTTTTTTTTTTTTTTTTTTTTTTAATTGAAGAGAAAGATTTCACTCAAAGAAAAGGAATGAAGAAAAAAAACACAATCTGTTTCTTGTCTCATCATTTTTCAGTCTTTGTAGAGGACTGAAACCTTGTTGTTCTTTGTACTGCCTGTATATACTTTTCTTTAGTATGGTTGTATAATATATTTATGGTTGTTTAGTATATTTAGAAATATACTTTTCTTTAGTATGGTTTTTACTTAGGACAAAATATTAAACAGCTACTAGGAATGAAACACTATAGCTGCTGCGCACGTACAGAAACTAATTCTTATCACCAAGAAACCAATGGTTATGTGATCCCGTTTCTATCATTCATCTGTAAATATCTTCATTGGTATCATCTGACCATCTTGACACTTTGTAGTACAAGCATAGTAGCCATGATTTTTAGGGTCTCACCTAACAGTAGAACATAGGAATTCAGCTGCAGGAATTGAGCTTTGGCACTATTTTAGAGAGTTTCTGGACTCTCTCTTGGTGTGTCGTTTACACACTGTCTGTTTATAGCCCTTTCCTGTCGCAGTCCTATGAAACAGAATCCTAGTTAAAGTAGTGACATAGCACAAGCACATAGCTGTCCCATCAAATAAGTGAAAAATATGTTTCATGTTGGTATCTGTAACTTTGACAGAGATGAGTTCTGTAGATTTTACATATTGATAAAATTTGCTTTAGATATATTAGAAGGCATCTCAATAATGAGTAAGTAACACCACTTTATAATTCTGGTTTGATTCACTGATATATTTAAATAAATAAACTAAAATAGCAGTGTTGAGTTGCACCTGAGCCAAAACAGAATAAAGTTTATAATGCCAACCTCAAAGACTCTTGACTGGGTCATCACTGATGATATATTCTAATTATGTATGTGAGGAGCAGACATTAAAATAATTAAATACTGATGCATAATCTGCAATGCTAACCTGGTGCAAGCTCAGGTGGAATGCTATGTATAATTGGTTTGGTTTGATTTTAAAGTTGGAAGAAAGTTAATGAGTAAAAGTATTTCTAATATAAAGTAGCACTGATTCTGTTATAATTTAATCATTCTAAAAGTTCAGGAAAGTGGCTTTTCAAATTTAATCTTACAACTTCTGTAGCTGTGATGATTGCTTATAAATGAACAGCTGCATCTTCATTGCCACAGGCTTAAATTAAAGTCCCAAAGTCCCGTAGGTTTTGAATTCCGTAGCACGTTAGCAAGAAACCCACAAATATAGAAAGGCTCATGTTCTGAGACTGAGCACAATCCATGTAATATTCATGATTAGAAAGGCAAATAAAATATACCCTTACACCAAATGCTGCAGTGAAAACCACTGTATAAATTAAAACATAAAAAAAATTATCATAATGTGACTATTGTAACCTTATTTTTCATTTAAAAACTTAAATTTTGGATGAATTTTTTTCCATCAGTTTTGTTTCTCACAATTTAGTCATGCAAGTTTAAATAGCCCCCATTGTTTATGATGCTTTTTTTCCCAATTTTTGTTCAATTTAGGGTTGATTTATGAACTCCACGTTGCTTCTTCCAAATTGCACATATATAAACGCTGCAGTTATTCCTTTCTACTTTTATTTCTATCATTTTAGTAGCTTAATCATATCTAGAATCCTGCAGTGAGAAGTCAATTTTCTTAAAGTGGTATGAAAAGCTGTGAAAAATGCAGTGACAGGTAGGAACCTGGGAAGGAGAATGATCATGATCTCATAGTTCTTGATCACAAAACAAAACTCTCATGAATGTAATTCAGAGTGATCTTGGTATCAGGATGTGTTGTGACACTCAAAAAATTCCACCAAGTACCTCCATCAGAAAAGGCAAGCTCAATACATGTGAATGAGTTCATCAGAAAATTTTCAATTTCCTATAGAAGTTGGTATGTATTTCATACATCTGACACAGTAGCTTAGTGCCCGGTATTTGTTTACTCTCCTGATGCCTCTGCAAAGCAGTTTGGAATCTTTCGCTAACATGAACCATGTTTGACAAAGAGGTGAGGATCTCACACATAATTATATTCTTACAAGTTTTGTAAAGATAGGCATCTGTGGACTGGTAAACGACGCTAGGAAGGCCCCCACTGAAGGAGGGCACCAGCATATGCCATTTGCAGTTCCCCAAAAATCAACAACTTAGGGAAAAGCTTCACTCAGCCTGTACTTTCTTACCTTCCTACACAGAAAGATGCAAATCTGCAGGGAAATAGGCATTAGTAATCTAGTTTAATGAAATTAACTGGATATTTTGTTGTTTTTATCGTGATTCTGATCTTGATTTTTCTCAGGAGTGGGAATATATAATTTCTTATTTATCCATTGCTAAAATAAATTTCAGAACAAATAGGATATTTTTTTTTTTACTCACACTCCAGGACATTTTGTTGATTTTTCTAGAGAGAAGCCTAAAACTAGGTTTGGAGGAAAGCAGGTAGATTTTAAAACATGACATAACTTACACTCAGTTAACAACAGCATTAGAAACAGTCCCATTGCAGTCTCTAAGCTGTGGAAATGGATGTTTCCATTTACAAGTATACTGTTACAACTGAAGCATATTTCAGGAAGTGACTTGCTCTGAGTAGGTACAAATTCAAGTTACAGAAATGAATCTTGCAGCATGGAGCTGTAGCTACATGTATGTTCCAGAGCAATACAAGGTATCAGTGGTAGTGTTTTTACTTTGTTTATGCTGTTTCTGGCCATGAACAAGAACTACAAACTGTTTAATTCTAGACTAGATTAAATACTTCTTGCTAGGCTTTAACCTGAATGTGATTCTTCATTTATAATTGTTTGTAGTTGAAACTGTTTCAGTTTAGTGAGCTATGCCTTAAATTACTTAGTGTATACCTGCTCCCTGACAAGTGCTAAACATACTTCAAATACCTGTATCAAAAAGGAATGAAATGTAGTCATTCTTACATGCAATCAATTTTGTTTTAAAAATTTTGAATGAAAAAGTTAAGTAGTGTTTACTTCAGGGGATAATTATTTTGACTCTGTTCAGAGCAAAATGGTCAGAATGAATTACTGACTAATCAGTGTTCTGCCAGTGTAGTTATTTGAGTGATACGACTTCTGCCTTTTCCTCAACTTTTACTGTTCCCAGTTGCTTGTCCTGCCAGAGGTAATTAATCTCAACCTATATTAGATGTAGCTTATCTACTTTAATCTTAAGTAATACTAGTTAAGAGTTACTAAATTTCACCTGCCAGTGCCTTGAATGTACACATTTTAGAATTAGTCTTCCCATTCCATTTATTTTAATACAAGACTTTTCATACTCTGAACGTTTCACTTTTTCTGTTTTAGAAAATAGAAGTTTAACTTTTATTTGCACTTAAAATGTGTTCTTGAAAAATGCACCCTGTTAGCATTTAAGTAACATCCCATTAATTATTTTATCAAGCCATCATAATGCACTTTTCTACAGATTAGCATCTTGTAGGTCATCATAGTATCATAGAATGCCTTCAGTTGGAAGGGACCTTAAAGGTTGTCTAACTCCAGCCCCTCTGCCATAGGGGAGTTGCCATCCACTAGATGAGGTTGGCCAGTGCCCCATCCAGCCTGGCCTTGAATACCCCAGGAATGGGACATCCACAGCATCTCTTGGCAACCTGTTAAAGTACCTCACTACCCTCAGAGTGAACAATTTCCTACTCATGTCTAGTCTAAATCTATCCTCTTTTCCTCTTTTAGTTTAAGACCATTCCCTGTTGTCCTATCATCATGTACCTGAGTTAAAGGGTCTTTCTTCATCATTTTTATAAGCCCCCTTTAAGTATTGAAAGACCACAATGAGGTCTCCCCAGAGCCTTCTTTGCTCCAGCCTTCTGATCATCTTTGTAGCCCTCCTCTGGACTTGGTCGACATGTTTCTTGTGCTGGGGGCCACAGACTCCAGCTGGGACCTCACTAGGCAGAGCAGAGGGGAACGATCACCTCCCTTGGCCTGCTGGCCACTCCTCTGTTGATGCAGCCCAGGATGTAGTTGGCCTTCTGGGCTGCAAGCACACACTGCTGGCTCATGTTGAGCCTTTCATCCACCAGAACCCCCAAGTCCTTCTCTGCAGGGCTGTTCTCAATGAGTTCTTCTCCCAGTCTGTGCTCATGTTGGGGATTGCTCCGACCCAGGTGCAGCACCTTGCATTTGGATTTCTTGAACCTCATGCTGTTCACATGGGCCCACTTCGCCAGCTTGTCAAGGTCCCTATGGATGGCATCTCTTCCTTCTTTGGTATCAACTGCACCACTCAGCTTGGTGCCCTCTGCAAATATACTGAGGGTGCACTCAATCCCATCATCTATGACATCAATGAAGATATTGAAAAGAACTGGTCCCAAGACTGTCCCCATGAGGGACATGGCCCATCACGTCTCCAGCTGGACATAGAACCATTCAGCACTACTTTCTGGGTGTGGCCATTAAGCTAATTCCTTATCCACCAATGGTCCACCTTTGGAATTTAGAAATTAGGATGTGGTGTGGTAACATTTCAAAGGCCTTGCAGAAGTCCATCAGTCTGTCCATCAGACTGACTGATGACATCAGTCAGTCTTCCTTTGTTGGCTAATGCAGTTACTGCATCATAGAAGGCCACCAGACCGGTCAGGCACTCTTTGCCTTTGGTGAAGCCATGCTGGCTGTCCTGGATCACCTCCTTATCCTGCCTGTCTCTTAACATTGCTTCCAGGAGGATTTGTAGGAGGCTCACCAGTCTGTAGTTCCTTGGGTCTTCCTTTCTACCCTTTTTAAAAGTGGGAGCAATGTTTCCCTTTTTCCAGTCACTGGGAATTTCACCTGCCTGCCATGATTTTTCAAATATGTTGGAGTGTGGCTTATACCTAAGCCACCTAAAATCTCTGTGCTTGTCTGCTTGCTTTTTAAGAAAAAGTTCTGTTGGCGGTGGTTTTTCTTTTCCTCTGAGATGTGTTTTGGCTGTGGCTGATAAGATTTTTTAAAATTTCAGAGTTAAGAATTGTAAGCCACTGATTAGATATGGAATGTGCCCTTGAAGTTTGTGGGAGAGACATGATGAAAAAACTGTTCAACTTCATTTGTAATTTTTGTTTTATAAAATACAAATAAGTGGCATGAAAAATAAAAATGAAATTGTTGTGTCATACAGAAAATGCATATTTATTATTCAGCATATTATTTTGCTAAAAAGAGATGTTAAGAAGCAGCTTGGTGAATAATGAAAGCTTAAGACTCAACAAGAAATTAGGTTTTTGAGGCAAGAAAAAGCCATTGTCTTCATTGATAGGTGTTGTTGAGCGAATAACAGTTCTGGGCAGAGGACTGTTATGCTATCTACCCCTCAGGCGCATAAATGCTTTGCATCATTTTCACACACGTGTCCATCTTTATATACATGTATATAAAAGCATATGTTTCTATCTTAATCTCATTTGGCTTGCTAATGCGTGTGAAAAATTGTACTTGATCTGGATTAATAATGCCACCTGAAACTGTCACAATTTTAGAGGTAGTATAAGAGGATCACCACTTACTCTGAGGCAGTTGTTTTTTGGGGGGGGGTTGGGTAGGAGATCGTATGGTTTCAGGAGTGTATCTCGCTGCCCAATGTAGTGGCACCACTGTAGAAGTGGTGCCTGCCCTAAGGCACTAAGTTCTGTGATAGAAGCAGTAGTAACAAGTGATGTGGGAGGTTTGGGA
Organism: Anas acuta; assembly: GCF_963932015.1. Lineage (NCBI taxonomy): Eukaryota > Metazoa > Chordata > Aves > Anseriformes > Anatidae > Anas > Anas acuta. The sequence goes on along the minus strand of NC_088983.1, from coordinate 42,325,403 downwards.
TGGTGATGGTATTGTCTCTTCCCTCAGAATGACTAGACTGAGGGAAGAGACAATTCCCAACACATACATGAGTAAGGCTTCCCTGTTACTGAATTAAAGTAGCTATATTAGCATCACTGCTTTAGAGGTGGGGAAGGAAACAGACATGATTGCTGAGGGCTGGGCTGTTCCTTGTGGAGAATTCATACAGCAAAATAGTACAGCGTAAGTACCATTCTCAAAATTCATTTTCTGATTTATAGGTCTGCTGCCTTTTTATAGAAAAAAGTACAGGCAAACATAGAAGAGAATTTTATGTGCGTTCTTATTGGTAGAGAGTCTGCATTTTAGAGGTCAGCATTTCTTTTCTCCTTGCCTATTCAGGAGAAGTCTAGGGTTTCTCAGTGAAGTTTATCTTGCGTTACTACATGGCAGGGCCATAGGGGAGTATCTGAGAATCAGCAGCTTACACAGGTGCATCAGAAATTCCAACTCATGTGGAGGCTCCCAGCAAGAAGAGCAGTGGGAAAACTGCTGCCTTGGGGTCACCTGAGACTCAGGTTCCTTCTTCGCCACTGGTACCTGAGGAGTTACTATGCACAGGATTCTCAGCTTATGATTTAATTTAGGGGAAGATTTATTCTTTGGGCATTTATATAGTAATTTTGTTTCAGGTATCTTTATTTATATCATGTTATTTTACACAGGTTGTTTGTGCTTTTAGGCAGACACAACTTGAATTTGTGTAGTTATAATATTCTTGCAAAGTGAAGGTAAATGTTTCCCCAGTCTTCCAGGGAAGGTTTTCTAACCACAATGTTGGTGTATGATCATATTTGATCATCCTCACCTTTTATTATTTTTTATTATCAGTCACTTATTAACCTGACAGTCTCCATCAGAAACAGTACCTTGTATGGTTTCATGTTAGAAATAATTCTTATTTTTAGCTGATCAAGATCTCTCCAGTTTGATATACTGGAAGATCAGTAAGTGTCAGCTATGTAAATAATAAGCACATTTAAGTATGTTAAAAGATTTCTGTTAGGCTATGTAGAAAATCCTAAATCAGAACCTGCCAGAAAAATCTGCCTTTCAGTTTCAAAAAAGGAAGTTAGAGGATTTCCATTTGAAAGAGTGAAATAAGAGAAAAAAACAAAAACACAAAACTCAGTCCTAAAATAATTTTAGGATTTGGATGTAATGCAAGAAAATGTATGATTTTAAGGCTATCTAGAATCTGATGTTTTATTTATCTGCTTATGCTTATCTGCTTCATTCAGAACAGAAATGTGGAGAATGATGAAACCTACTTAGAGTATATTCAGTCCAGGTTCTTATTTTGCAATCAGATTTATGTTGGAGACATTACCTATGGAGTTCAGTGACTTCAATGGCAGTATCCGTAGATTTAAGGATCTGATAATGACGTTGTGGCTGTTAATGTTTTGACTGCATGTGTTCCAGATGAATTCTGACACCATTCTGATTTTAAATGGGATTGCTTTGGCCTTCTGTTCAAAATTGTAGAAACAACATCTTGTCTTCAGCCCTGCTCTTGATCAGAGAAGTAGCATGAGCTAGTTGTCTAGATTCCCTCAAATCTACTAATCTAGTGCTGAACTGTGAGAGTATTTCTAAATAATGAATTGTGGCATTATTCATTTGAAAATAAGAGTTGAGAATACTTGTAACATGATCGACCCCCCACAAAAAAGGTTCCTGTGTAGACATGGCTGTGGTACTAAAAGAAGACCTTTTGTTCACTTAAAACTATAATATTTCTGAGAGTGAAGGGGTATGGAAGAAGGTAAAGATTACAACCCTCTTCAACATTTTTCTTTTTTTTCTGTGTAGTTTTTATAACAGAATATGTGCCCCCCTCCTCCCCCCCAAAAAAAAAAATAAAAAAAAATCAGCAAGATATTTAGCTCATCAGTACTAAGTTTGCCAAGGCCATAATATCTACCTAAACTACTGAAAAAGTAATTTTGTACAAGAATGAAAATAGTTCAGCAAATATATTTAAAGCAGGAATTTGTCTGCTGAGGATAAAATAATTTCTTTATAAAATACTTACGCTTACTTAACGTTTTATACTCCTTTTTATTGTGGATTTTTATATGACAAAATGTTTGTGAATTTATATAAATCAGCTGGTGGGTGGAAATCATTCTGGTATCTGCTTTTGGAGGGAAACCTTTCTTTTTTCCCACTTACGCTTTAGTTTACCTCTTACTGCACCATTTTTACATGCTGCCTTAATCCTACACCCAAAGGCTAATTTTAAAGGTGGTACATTTATACATTTATGGTAATTATTATAGTTTTGGTATTTAAAATAGTTCAATGTTTATGTTTTAGCTGTCTCTGGAAAACAATACTGTTAGATGTGTATGCAGTGGGTCTTTGAGGAGCCTAGTGTCTAGTCTAAGCTAATAATCAAATCTCCATGTATAGTTAAGGGGAGAGCTGTGCATCATTGATTCCATCCTAAAATGGATTGGATATATTATTCATGGAGGTCCCTGCCAAACAGCTATCTTGGATTTTGTGTAATTTTAGAAAGTTAAATTTAGGGGAACATAACATTCATAGGGGAAAAAAAAAAAAAAAAGACATGCTAAAACAGGCTTACAATCTGGAAGCCAGGAAAGAAAACAAAAATAATTGTAGTGTACTGTAATGCTTGGGCAGTAGTTACAAACAGCTCCTACCTATTAATCCATATAAACTCTGGATTAGAAGTCCATTACTGGGGAGCAATGAATTTAATTTAATATGCAACAGCGAAGTTGTGTGTCTGTGTTCTCACACATTTGAATATGCATGTTGATATGTGTATTTTAATGACCTCATCAAAATGGGAGTTCATCCTGCTTTTCAAGCAGCATTCTTCCTACTCTGAAAACATAAATCTGTGTGCATTGCTGTCTCATATTTCTGGATTGAGATGTAGAGTAATCCATACAATACAGTTGCTATGTACTGTATGTCAACATTTTATCCTTACATGGAATGACCTTTTTTCTGTGGAGTTAATCTTCAACACTATAGATAAAGTCAGTTTCCTGGAGGATCATGAATTAAAAAGGATTCAACAATAAGTATACTATTAAAAAATTGTTTCCATGTTCACTTCAATTTTTCCTTTCAAAAATATTTAAAACATACCTGTAACTACCAATATTTTATAGTGTACAAGTATGAGAAATTTCTTTGTTAAATAGAATCTCTAATCTAAATTTACAGTATAGTTTATTTACTTGAAATGTGGTATTTACTTCTTCCAAACAGATATGCAGTAATGAATATATTTGGTGATTGTATTTCTTGAGCAACTGACCGTATCTAGAAATATTTTCCAAAGCTTTTCACAGGCTTTTAAACTATGAAACCTGATAAATATTTTTGAGGAGAAAAACTCCCTTAGTGATTTGAACTGTTATCACTCTGTAAGATGCATCAATTCCTACAATTTCTTAAAGTATATTTTACTGTTTAAATTGGTGTTTTTTCCTTCTTTTAGTAATTGTATGTGTAGGAGTCACTATTAACAAAGGTTCATATTACTATAGCGTAGTGTAAAAGCTGTAATTGCCAACCTAACATTGCTTTGCATGAAAAATATTCTTAAGTGCTTTTGTTGATGACAGTTCATTTAACCTGTTTACCTTAACAATTTGGGTAGTAGAAGGAAAAATTCATAGGAGGTTGTTTCCCCAGATACTTTTGGTGAAGTTTTTATTTGACAAAAAATTTCAGCTAAATCTAAAAAAAATTAAAAATTATATCCTTTATCTCTCTGTAACTGCTTTTACTATTACATATTTTGACCAAAACAATACAAGATATTTAATTTGGGTTGAAAATTTTGTGATGGAGTCAAGTGGGGTTTGATTTTGTTTGAACAGTAGAGCTTTTATTTTCTAGAAACGTGCTTGCTTCCCAAAGTATAATTAGGCTGTGCACCCTCTCACTGCTTTCTCTCTGTTAGATGAAAAACAATCAATCCTTCATAATACTGTAGAAAGGCCACAGACTTTTTTTTTTCCTGTTTTGAGTGAATTTCATAAGCTTTTGCAAATGGAAACTACAGTTGTTTCATGAATAAATCTTAGACAAAAGGAGTTATAATCCCTTGTTTCCTGTCTTATACATAACAGTATAGTATTAGTAATTCCTCATCTCCCTTTATATGTTTTTTTTTTTTTTAAATTAACATTAAATCCTTAGCTGATATACAACAAAACAGATTTTATTCAAGGGATTGTTTGTATCAAGATGACTCATTATCTGCTCTAAACCTTTATTAATTGTGAGTTTTTTCTTTAAAAAAGAAAAAAATCTTTTTAATTTCCTCATTTTCTTTCTCACAAAGAAATAATACATTTCTTTGGATTTATAACTATGTTAAACCTGGATTCATGTAATTCACATGTGACCTGAGTGCAATGGACTATAAGCTTAAAGTTTCCATATAACTCTGTAAACTCATATACTTCATAGCATTTTTCAATTTGATTCCTTTCAATATCTGGATTGTACTTCAGAGGTCACATATTCAGTAACAATAATACCCACCTGTATACTATTTATTTTAAAATGTATGTGCACATATGTGTGTGCACCTAAATTTATGAATAGGTGTAGGTATATATGCAAGTTGAAAAACTGCAGTTATCTTCCAGTCTACTTCCAGAAGAAGCCAAACTGAAGTTACGGAGTCTGTGAATATTTACTGACACATCTGTATGTATCTGATGTATTTTGAACTTACATCAGTGTATTTAAGAGTCTTTTTTCTTGTTTTAATGTTGTAATTGATTAAAACTTCGTAGTTTTATTTTGACAAGCTGTTATTTTGACATATGTACTGCATATGTGGTACATCAGACTGAAGCACTTGTAGCCAAGTTTAGTGTTCTGGCTTGATTTCTTGTGGTGTTGAAGTTCCAAGTCATACTGGGGCATCCTCTCATACCCCACTACAGGAGTGGGGCACAGTGGGGTCACACACTGCAGTACTCCATTTTGCTGTTCACAGATACAGGTGAGGACCTGGGATGGTAGTCAGATTGGTATTTACAGTTGAGTGATAGCCTTCTCTGAGATTAATTAGCTAACCATTTTGGCCACTTTTGGGTGTGCCACACCTAAAAGACAATATGTGATCAATATGGGCACAGCAGTCTGTTTCTGCTAAAGCCAATAAAGCTTCCTCTGAACTAGGACACCTGATAAGAAAATATTAGAGGACTGATGTTAGAGTTATTTTTGTAGATTTCAGTATATCACCTGCATAGATTGTATGTGTTTGGTAATCATCACATCTGTTAATATGTTTCAAGAAATAGGCCACTTACGCATAATTTAACTTTTTCCTTTTATTAGATGCTTGACTCACATAAAGTATAATGTAACTGCAGAAAACAATAATAGTTAGAATTTCAGGGGGTGTAATTGCAGGTGAAACATTAAAGGGAACAGTTCCTTTCTTAAAGAAGAATGGAGCATTAGTTAAGCTGAATGTATCTAGTTAATCTGTACTTGAAAATTCAAGTTAAGGATGCCCTTGATTTATGAGAGATACATCGGGAGGATTCTTAGAGAGGGCCATGTTTATTTCTTTTTGAATTCTTAGATTTCCTTCAACTAGATTGTTCTCTTTGCTTTTGCTATTTTAATTACTTGGTCAGGAAAATTTAAGTTTTACTCCCTATTTTTGTATGTGTTCTGTGTAAACAGTTCCAAAACTATTTCATCTAGAGGAAAACAATTGCAGAATATGAATGTTCTAGCATTGCTACCGGCTCTTGTTTCCTCTTCCAGTTTGGGAAGTCTATCAGGGAAGTAAGGTTTGTGCTGAGAGAAATGTCTTTGTAATAATGATGGGAACACGCTCTGAATTAAGACTAATTAATTCTGTCTTAAGAAATGAGGGTACAAGGGAAGCAGAGAGACAAGGATCAAAGTAGGAAATTTCTTTGTTGAGTTTCCTATGACATTTTGCACAGAAGTGGGATGTTCTTACGTGTTGCATTTAAGGATGTATACATTTATCAAGTATATAACATTTTTTTCTACATCTGTTTAAGGTATGAAATACTAGTAATGCATTTGAATAAAACACATTATTTTTATTGTCTGGTTTTCATTTGCTGAGGTTTTATGCAATTGCAAAGAGGAAATGTTAGATGCAGGGAACAGTTTATCTGATTTTCATGTTAAGATCATTACTGGCAATTTAGTAAAGACTGGTTATTTTGCATTGCTAGGGTATGGTGTCAGAGCACAATTGTATTTTACCAGGAGCTTTAGAAAGATCATTTTCAGGCTGAAACACTTGCTGGCTATGTTAGAACCCCACTGTAGAGGCCCTTTGATCATCAGTCAGAAAAATACACATATAAGATGCTAGGGTTAGCAGACTGCTGTACTGTGATTTATCAAATAAAAAGCTTAATGCAAATCAGCTGATCAGAGATTGTAGCTTAGCCTTTCAGTTACTTAAAGGCTTAGCTCTGTCCCCTCTGTCAGGTTTTCCCTTTCAGTGACAAAGAAATTGGCATGGTACGCTGGAAAAATATAAGGAGATTTAATTAGGAGAGTCATTGGAGTTACCCTGCACTGATAATGTGTTGTGCCTGTTTAGGTTTTCAAATGCTTTTTAAGACTGATATCAAAGCCCAATAAAAATCTTATAGTCATAGAAATGCCAAACATTCCTTTCTGAAAGGTATAGTGTGTTTCCCAAAATATTTCAACTAAGGTTTGTAAAATACAGAAGCACATTTAACTTTTAGTGAGTGTTTCTGTGAATATGGTGGAACATTTACTTACTGAATCAGAGCCTTGAAAGAAACACTTAAAGCTTAATGGTACCATATATAGATAGATGTATTCCTGTGAAGAATGGAAATAAAAGCATTGAGAGCATTATGTTGCTGTGTCCTTCATCCTACTGCATATCTTGTGTTTATTTTAATGGTTGTTTTAAAAGCTGTATCAGTTGTCTAATAAGTAATAACCTTCTCCTATTAAAAGCTTGTGTGTGGGTTTGAAATTTCAGAACTGGATTTAAAATGTGCTTTATAAATTGGTGGGATGTACTTGTCAAAGGATGTTTGTCAGAATTAAACTTTTAGGGATGGAAGGAAAAATAAACAATGAAAATAGAGTTAGTGAAAGAAGTTTTAACTTTTAGGCCTGCCCAACTTACTAGATATCAAATCAGGATTCTGTTTGCTTACATTTAAATAGGTTTACTTACATTTAAATAGGTTGATGGCTGCTAATGCTTACATATTTCTCTCCCTGCATTGAAATGTATTTTAAGTCTATTTTCATGTTCAACAGCTAGGGCCTATAAATTGTCTCCTAAAAGCAAGCAAGCACAAGCCTGATTCAGATTCTTTTTTTTTTTTTTTTTTTTGCATTAGTTTCATGAATCTATTTTTTGGTGAGCAGTATTAACAGGTAGGCTTTCTTGTACACTTAGACTCTACCCCTTTTATTTTATAATAACATGTTAAAACATACCTTTGCAAAATTAAGTTTAATTGTGATGTAAGAGGAATTCTGCTCTCATAAAAGTAGAGCAAATATTGAGTAATTACTTGTGTTCCTTAAAAACAAACACAAAATTATGGTAACAACTTCATTAATAGCATATATGTAGATACTGTTTTTTCCTATTTTACAGTCACATACAAACTGGAGTTTAGTACTAATGAATAGACATAAAAAATATATATATATATTTATATATATATATATATATATATATATATAACATATATATATAAAATACAAGGATGATGACCACCTAATCCGCATTTATTAATTTTCTGTGGCAAAGATATTTTCTTGTATATATTTTGTTTCTTCATATGTAAAAGAAAATGCACCATACATGACACCAACTCTGATCTGATGTCTAAATAATTAAAAAATAATTTTATTTTGACAACATTTGCACCAAAAAAAAAAAAAGTAAAGACTGACTATTTAGTAGGTTAGCTTTCTCTAAAGCAGCTTTTTAAAAAATTAGATTTGTATTTTTAATACATATTTTGAAAATTATATGACAAGAATTATGCATATAGTTGGCTCACCTTTTTTCACAGAAATCCGCAAAAATGCTTAGGAATGTTAAATGACTGAAAATAAATAATCTGACAATTTACTTTAGACAGTAATGGAGCCTAAAAGCTTTTCTAAATGACAGAAATCTTACCAACTTTAGTGATTCATAGACTTATTTTTTTGTACAGGTTGGTCATATAGCTGGCAGTTTTCCTTTTGCTTGACTCTTGTAAATTATTGTACACTGTTAGGTGAGTGAAAAGCCATTAGAGTTGTGTGAGGGAATATGACAACATCACTTCAAAAGATTAAAGCAATTGACAACTGTACGTGTACACAATTTCTCCAGACTCCTTTTCTTTTTAACTTTTTTTGTTGTTTGTTTCAGTCGAAATCATGTGGTTTAACCCTCAAAGAAAATGGGCTGCTATGGTGAGACATTTTAACTAATTGGATCTTACCTAATGTGGACTGGGCTTTTGCACGATTCTATTTCTTCATGGAGCAGTGATTTCCACTTACTGCATCCTGGTTTATACATGCTAAAACTGTGTTTGGTCTGTAGTATGACTTATACTACAGACTGTAGTGTACTGTATGTGTATGTATGTGCTGTATGTGTACTATACAGCATGCTCTAAAAGAGCACCGACAGTAGCATGCTGTTTAGTCACAGGGCCAAGTCCAATGAAATTCTTGTTTAGTACTGTCTGTTTTCCTTTCATATGTTTTGACAGCAGTCATCCCTGTTAAGTGCTTTCCATATCAGACTCCAGCAGCTTGGATGTAACCTGATCTGTGTTTTGTTTCAGTGTGTCGTCTGCTGACCTAGAGAACACTTGCATTAGCTACATTGATCAATCCACATCACATCTCATTATTTAGGAGACAATTAATACTGCAGCATAAAGACTCCCCAGAGCATTTTCTTAGAACTGGATTGCTTTACACAGAAACCACAGGAGTTTGCAAACGGAGGAGGGAGCCAAGTAGGGAGGGGGGGAAAAAAAAAAGCAAAAGCATCAAGAAAGCTACATCTAGGAACCAAGTTGCATTTAATGTGGTGACTTCCACTTAGGCCATTCAAACTCCCTTTTTAAAGGGGTGTCGTGGGAGGGGAAAAAAAGGTTGTATTTTGAAGCTGATTTCTGAAAAGCCATTGTAACTGGTCGCATAAATGTTTTTAAAATCTTGCTATTGACAAATATACATTTGATTGTGACCCAAGTATAGCATGCTGTTCAGAATATAATCAATTTAACTTTAGATTTAATCTCAAGGATTATTAACCTTGCAGCTTTTGAAATACTGATTGACATGGTTTAATCCTAATTATTTTTAAATAACTTTTTAATAGAGAAAATACTGTTTGTTTATCGTTATGTCAGCTTGGCTCTTGAGCTACTTTCAGGAAGTTGGATTTCAATGTTGCCTGATATTGTTTGTTTAAAAAACATCTGTGCAAGGTGTTGAATGTGTATGAACACAGTTACTGAGCAGGCAGAGCTCTTTATGTGCTGCTTCACCTTTAGGAAATGCAATATTTTATCTCTAGAGACTACCCATGTTAACAGATAAGAAGCATTTACTAATGAAAACAATTTGTTCTTGCAGGTGACTAAGGCTGCTGTACTATTCTCCTTTACAGACTTTGTTGCTGTTTTGTAAAGAGCATATCTTTGAATGTATTGATAACAATAGATATTAAAGACATAAGATTCATAGGAAGGGAATTTTAAGGAGGAGGTTATTTCCCTGATACATTTCTCCTGTCCATGTTACTGTCTGTGACTCTGCAGATAATTATAATGAAGCCCAATGACTTGCAGTGAACTTCAGAAATCCTTGCAAACCTATTAATATTTGCCACATCATTATGTTGTAATTTTCATTTGTTTAGATAGGGTGAATGAATTTTTCATGTGAAAAGATTAATGTGAGATTGTGTCAATAACTTTTACTAGGAATATGACAGAAATAAGACTAGTATTCTTTATGGTAAGTCCGTGACTCAAATTTATCATTTTGGTTTTCTCCCTCTTACCTTGAAGCAAACTGTGCACAGCATTGATTAGGGATTTACATTTGGCATATCTTTGCATACTATTATTATTAAATTTACAGGAATACACTAATGTCATGAGAGTTCACATTATAGTTTTTTTCTGTTAATATTCTACTTTTATTTCAAGGTACAAACATGATGATGAAAAACATTAATTTGAATATGTTGGAAATGCATGCAGCACATTTAATTTCAAAGCAATTTTACCTGGATATCCAGATTGTCTTGTTTTGGTATGTCTGCAGGGCAAAAGTCAAAACTACAGTGCCTCCTCCTAAGTTTCATTTTTCCATAAGCACCTGTTAGACCATGTTTTTCAAGTCAAAACTCATTCTGTCAAACCTATTCAAGTGGTTTGATATATAGAATACAGAATGTGGATCGTTTCAGTGCAGTGCTATACATATATCCTTATCAGTGTTTAAAAAAATAATAATAAAAAAAAAGATTTGAAACCTTTTTGCTATTCAGTGAAGCCATACAAAATAATCTAAAACCATCTTAATCAGAAAAAATAAACAAAGGCTTTCTGAGTATTTCTGCAGGGGTAAAATTGGAGTTTTCCTTGGACATTCTGTAGATCTTTGTAACAATAATACCAAAGAAATAAGGACTGGTTGTTTTTGCAACACAAACAGACCAATTTCAGTTTGGAAAAGGATTGTGTAGCAATGTAGGTTTTGTTTAAGCTTTTCTGGAGAATTATAACCTAAGCTACAATGACTATTAAACACTTGATAAGATACATGGGGTTGAAAATTCTGTGAGGTACTATGCAAAAGATGTGATAAACATAATATCTCAGACTGTCTTCCTCTAGGCTACAGGGTTAAGTGAGTGATTGTAAGAGTCAATGAAATTAAAGGTGAAAGTAAGTAATACTGACACAAGGAAAAAAGGAGCAATGGCCGATACAAGAAAAAGAAAGTGCCTCAGACTAGAGAGGAGAATTGCGCAGATAGAGAGGAGATTGGAGTTATAGAGCAGAATGTAATTGCCAGAACAGAAAACCACGTAACACTGAAATCACTGATTACACTTCACAGTGTTTGGGAATGAGGGATATTTTTAAGGACTTTTTTTCGCGAGTGCTATTTTTATAAATGAGTATGGAAGGGCAAGGGGGAAATGTGCAGTGTTCCCCTTTATTGCCACCAAAGTCCTAGTATTCATAGGATATCCAGAGTTGGAAGGGACCCACAAGGATGATCAAGTCAAACTCCTTGGTCTCCAAAGGACTACCCAAAAAATAACATCCTATGCCTGAGAGCATTGTCCAAACACTTCTTGAACTCCAGCAGGCTCTGTGCCATGACCACTTCCCTGGGGAGCCTGTTTTAGTGCCCCACCACCCTCTTGGTGAAGAATCTTTTCCTGATATCCTGCCTAATATCCTGATATCCTCCTGCCTGAAGCCCTTGTCACAGCTTCAAGCCATTTCCTTGTGTCCTATTGCTTGTCACTAGAGGGAAGAGATCGGTTCCTGCCCCTCCACTTCCTTCACGAGGTTTCCCCTCAGTCTTCTCTTCTCCAGTCTGAACAAACCATGCAACTTCAGCTGCTCCTTGTACATCTTGCCCTCCAGACTCTTCACTGTCTTCATAGCCCTCCTTTGGACACTCTAACAGTTTTATGTCTTAGACTGTGCACACAAAACTGCACACAGTACTTGAGGTGAAGCTGCACTAGCACAGAGCAAAGTTGGGAACACATGCATTCTTACACATAGAATAAATACTTATTTCACATATTAGATATATTTGCCAAGTGCATAATATCTTTCCATAACCTTATAAGATGGATGCTTAGAAGGTAATCTCGTAGATTCTAGATATCCTACATGAGTGGTGTTCAGCATTAGCTATATTAACAGAAGTTCTTGAAATGTAAGTTGTGGAGAATGAACTAGCTATTTAGTAGAGGCTTCCATGATTTCCATCTGCTAAATCAGATAAAATACAGCTCCAGGTATTTAGTAAATAGTTACTGCAAGGTTGTTTTATGATGGGAAAGTTATAAAAGACAAAGTGGTTACTCCAATATATGAATTCAGTTGGCCTTGAAAGGTCGTGCTATAATGATCTGTGGCTGTTTCAAGAAATGATCTAATAATGTCTACCCTAAATCAATGTGTTTGCAGTTCAGGTGATCATTACAAAAGTGTATTTCAAGTTCATCTATAATATAGGCTATTACGTTCATCCTTGTGTTCACTAGAAGTTCTAGGCAAAAGTCATTTAAAAGACGTATTCTGTAAAGACTTCTTAAATTTTCTTATATTTCCAACTGAACCTAGTATTTTCTTCTTTTATTTTTCTAAGTTGTTATGAATGCTCTTTTATCCAGGCTGAATTGGAATGTTACGTGTTTATGGGATCTACATAAATAGGAGTTATGTTTTCAGATCATCGTTGTGTTACCTTTTGGAAATCTCCTCCTTTGTTATTGTGTTTATAGATTTTTTTTCACTCTTTTCACTAGTTGTTTTTTCACTCTGCTTTTGAGTGTCATCTTTATGAAATAACGTATGTAGTTCATAAGATCAGATGAATCCATTCTATTCAGGTCATTTTTTATTTTTATTTTTTGCAGGTACTACAGAGCGGGTGTGTCTGATCCAGGGAACAGTCGAAGCACTAAACGCAGTTCATGGCTTCATTGCAGAGAAGATTCGAGAAATGCCTCAAAATGTGGCCAAGACAGAGCCTGTCAGCATCCTACAGCCTCAGACCACTGTTAATCCAGACCGCATCAAACAAGTGAGTTTTTGGTTGGGAATAGAGTCACATCAGCTCCTTAAAAATAGCTTCCTTTATACAAATTTTATAAAACTTTAAAGCTGCAAGGGGTCAACATAACACATTATTTCAGAAAATGTTGTTTTACCCTTTAGTAATTTACTGGTCCTTATTTTTCCTTATTTTTGTTCCATGTTTCTCAGCAGTTCTTTTAGTGTCTTACAAATTACGGTGCCATGTGCTAATGTGTTTCTTTCATAAACTCTTTTTCTTCGCTGTGTAAGGTAGTAATCCACACCTAGGTTTTAGCCGAAAAGGATCGCTGAAGTTCTAACTTAAAAATATGAACTTCTTTGTAAATCTTTAGAGTTACTCAAACTCTAGAGTTACTCATGGAATTAACTGAATGTTTTCTACTTTTATGTATCTAAAATAAAACAAAAAATGTCAATTGTATTTTAGACCCTCTGATAGATACTTTAAAATCTTACGTGTAAGAACTTTGAAAATATAAATATAATTTATTTGCAGTGTTTGCTATTAGTCATTTGCTGTTATTTTTGGCATCTTTTTGCCTGATTTACATTGACTTCTTTTAATATCTATAGGACATGCGAAATATATTTTCAAGGTATCATTGGTCTAGTGTTTTCTCTACTTCATTACAATTTCCAGAACAATTTTAATTAAAAAAAATAGTTTCCTGTAAGGAGAATGTGAAATATATTGTATAGAATTTTAAATAAATGATTTTCCAGTTTATTAAGTAAGAAAAAGATTAAGAAAGAAATGAGTGAACATTAGTAAAATTTTGTCTCGTCTATTGATCCTATATAGGATCCTATATTTTTCATCTGTCCTGTAAAGGACATTATCATATATAAGATAAATTTGTTTGGTTCTTCAACAGTAGCAATATTCAGTGTCCTATAAAGTAATTTGATAACTGTATGCAATTACTTTTACTTTGTATGTAGTGCCATACACAGAATGTTTATGTGAAGATGTGATTAAACAGGACGAGTTTGAAATGAACACTCTGCTCTAGAAGGATGAAACTGTGCTTAAGCCATTGCATATGATTTTTATCAAGTACTATTATTTTTTCTGTATATGCTATAGTTTTGCATGAAAATAAAACAAAAAGCCTCTAAGTAATTTACAAGAAAATACAAAAAAGTAAACCCTTGATTTTATAGGACTAGTTTCTCAGTTATTAGACGTGAAAATGATCGTTCCTGAGTGAGGACAGAGAGAAAAAAAAAGCTGAAGACAAGATCTGTGTTTTAAATGTCTTTCCTGCTCATAAAATTTTAGATTTTATGCCAACACTTCTTAATCTAACAGGAAATAAATGGTCTGTGTTACAATGGAAAGTGTTTTTCCCCTTTGCAATGAAATGAAACTAGTTTCAAGTCACTAAGATCCTGAGAAACCAGATTACAAAGATGCTTAGTTATATGCCCTAATACTGCCTGTCTTGTTTCTCAGTTGATATAGCTTTTCCACATGGGAACTGAGGAGGAAATACTACAGAAAACTTATTTGCAAAGTTGTTGGTGTGGTGTGGGTTTTCTTGGTGTTTTGTTTTGTTTGTTTTTTTTTTGCTTTTGTTTGCTCTTCTCATTTTTACTGGTGGTTATTTATTATTATTATTATTATTATTATTTTAAATTTAATTTCACACTTGGAATGGTAAATTAAATGCTTGAGTGATGGATCAGTGATTAGAGCTGATACTAGTGAAGTCAGTGAAGTTAAGACACAGGCTAAGTGCAGTGCATTCCTTATAAAACTCTGATTTCACTCCACATTTTATAGTTTAAACATATTACCTGTACCCAGACGTGCATAATGCTGTGGCTGCAGATATTTGGAGACATGCATGTGTATATGCTGAGCAGTTTTAACTACAATGAATTGTTTAATTTCTATTATAATGAAGTGGCATCTATTTGTGATATTTTCCTGACGTATAAGTATTGAGTCTATAAGACTAAATTCCATTATTTTCAGCACGATGTGAAATTGTTAGCTTAGCTCTTAGATAGAGTGAATGCCCTGTGTCTTAATGAAAGATAAACTACCTCTAAGAAATTAAAAGGATAATATTTTGTAATGGGTAATCATGATCTGGTTATTGTTATTTTTTTCTGGTGTTGTTATTTTTTCATAGCAGACAGGTCATGACTTTATGTTACCTTGATAATTCTAATAATACAAGCCATTATGGACTTGTGGAAAACAAGCCTTATGAATTACGATTTCTTCCTTTACCAACCTTTTATATAATTTTTGCTGTCTTAGCATAGTACTCCAAACCTTTGTCACTCCAAATGTTTTTTAAGTAATCTTTAGCATTAGAGGTTGAGAGTAGATCTGAAATAATCATTTTTGCCTTCATTAGGAATCCTGGATAGATTTCTGTCGATTTTCTAGCTATCTCTACCAAAAAAATGAAGGCAGTTGTCTCCCCATGAATGAAGGTGCCTTTAGTTGAGGCATTGCAATGCCACCCAAGTCTATGAGCATGCAGCTCTCATTTCTGTTTGTTGTGGGCTTCTCTACTGATACTTCCCTCAGGAAGCAGGCTAAGAAAAGACATATCTGGCTGCAGTTTCAATTAAGAAAGTCAGTAGGTAAGCTGTTTGCTGATTCGCTCAATTTTCAGAACTTTGTCTTCAGATATATAATGAGGTTGAATCTGGCCTACCTTTTATTTTTAATAATGAAGTCGATATCCGAACATTCCGGTCTGTCTATCTTTCAGCTTTGGAAGATTCACAAGTCTGTCTGGTACATTTTGAGCTTTCTCCAGAACATTTTTCCTGATCTCTTGATCCTGTAGACTTATAAGTAGGTACCAGGTAGGTCTGTCCTCCAGGCAGGTCTGATGAGTATTTAACTGATTACTGCTTGCATCTTTTACATAATATAGTCAATCTCTTCATAACTGCCAGCTATCTACTGTTTCTAGGTATCATTCGACAGCAACCAACTGTGCACTTTTACGTACACTCGAAGAAACTGCTGTGAGGATGTAACCTGCTTTTCCTGTTAGTTGTTGCACCAAGTTTTTCAGGCTGTATTATAACCTGGGGGAATAGAATATAGTTTCCATAAAGTGATCAGGAGGCTGGTATGTTTTAGCTTTATAAATAGCACACAGAACTTTAAAATTTGCATCTAAATGAATAGCAGCTACTGTGAACAGTGGAAAAAAGTGTATAATGTGGTCTTATCACATAACCTTCTTCAGAAAATATTGCAGCTTCTTCATATGCTGACTGAATTTTCCTTCCAGCTTTCTGGTTGTTCTGGTTGTTTCTGGTAGAAGGTATTTAGCAACATGCCCAGGGAGCAGATGGATATCTGCAGGTGGCCATTTCAGAAGCGAGCATTATATACAATGTTTGCTTTATATATGGATGTGTGATCTTACAGCGAACTCTGCTTTAAGCAGGGATTTCCACTAGTTGGCCTTCTGAGATCTCTTCCAACCAGAATCATTTTTCAGTTCTGTGAAATCCTTAGCTATCTCAGCATGAACAAAGATTTTGAAATTTCTTCCTTGAAAGTCTGGAATAAAAGTTTTTACATACAGAACTTCCAATAAATATTTTTTATTTCAGCTTTTTCCATAGAGGAGTAACTTCCTGTGAGTCTTCAAATTATGTTCTATTCATTAATCACAGTCCCAGAGCTTGTATTAAAAATGTGCAAAACTATTTTCTTGTGGTGAAATGAACTACTTTTACTTCAGAAATGCTGATCAACAAGAAAACTTTTAGAATCATAGAATGGTTCTGTTGGAAGGACCCTTAACAACCACCCAGTTCCAATGTCCCTGCCATGGGTAGGGACACCTCCCAACAGACCAGGTTGCTCAAAGCCCCATCCAGTCTGGCCTTGAACACTTCCAGGGATGGGGCATCCACAGCTTCTCTGGGCAGGCTATTCCAGTGCTTCACTACCCTCATGGTGAAAAATTTCTTCCTTCTATCTAATTTAAATCTGTCCTCTTTTAGTTTAAATCTATTACTCCTTGCCCTATTCCTACACTACCTGAGAAAAAGACCCTCCCCAGCGTTCCTGTAGGCCCCCTTTAGGTACTGGAAGGCTGCTTTCCCTGGAGTCTTCTCTTTTTCAGGCTGAGCAATCCCAATTTTCTCAGCCTGTCTTCATAAGAGAGCTGCTTCAGCCCATTGATCATTCTCATGGTCTTCCTCTGGATTTACTCTAAGTCCATGTCCTTCTTGTGCTGGGGACCCCAGAGCTAAACGCACTACTTTAGGTGAGGTCTCACAAGAGCAGATTATAGGGAAAATATCACCTCCCTTAACCTGCTGGCCATGCTTCTTCTGATGCAGCTCAGGATACAGTTGGCTTTCTGGGCTGCGAGTACACATTGCTGGCTCATATTGAGCTTCTTCATCAACCAGCACCCCCCAAGCCCTTCTCCTCAGGGCTGCTCTCAATCCATTCCCTGCCCTGCCTGTATTTGTGCTTGGGATTGTGCCGACCCAGGTGCAGAACCTTGCACTTGGCCATGTTGAACTTCATGATGTTTGCACAGGGCCATCTCTCTAGCCTGTCCACATCCCTCTGGATGGCATACATCCAGCATGTTGACAGCACCACACAGCTTGGTGTCATTGGCAAACCTGCTTGGGGTGCACTCAATCCCACTGTCCATGTTGCTGACAAAGATGTTAAACAGCACCAGTCCTAATAATGATTCCTGAGAAATGCCACTTATCACCGATCTCCACTTAGACATTGAGCTGTTGGCCTTTGAGTGTAACCATCCAGCCAGTTCCTTATCCACCGAGTGGTCCATCTGTCTAATCCATGTCTCTCCAATTTAGAGACAAGGAGATCATGTGGGAACAGTATAAAATGCTTTGCACAAGTCTAGGTGGATGAAGTCAGTTGCTCCCCACCCCCAACTGCCAGTGCTGTAGCTCTGTTGTAGAAGGCCACCAGACTTGTCAGGCATGATCTGCCCTTAGTGAAGCTATGTTGGCTGTCATCAATCACAACCTTATATTGGAACACTCATCCAATTTAAATAAGAGGTTTGACTTTTAAGCGTTTAATCAGAATCTGACTTTAAGAATACAGATCAGAAACTACTGACTTAAATAGAGGATTTTTATTTTAAATATGGGATATGAGTTATTTAGACTAGAGGCTTGGAAAATGTCTCTAGTCCTTCTTAGGAGGATTCTTAAAATGCATCTCCCTCCTAGAAAATTCTTTTTTTGTAACACTCACTTAAGGCAAAGATCTGTAACTTAGAGCAGCCTTACTAACCTGCAGAATAAGAAGAAGTATCTCCTCATTTTTTCATTTGAGGAAGATGATGAATATAAGCTGTTTTGTAGATCCCATCTAGTCAATAATTTCTCATAATTTTTTCTCAGGATTGAATGCTAGTGAAGAATGGCACCAGTTACCATTCTGCAATGAATAATAATATTGTGTTTACAGGTCATCAGGACAACCAAAAAAATAGAGGAATAAATTTTGCTATTCCATACTAGAAAGACAGTACTTTAAATTAGGTTCCACAGTAAAAGGTTAGCATTCCATAAAAATAAAACTGTTATTCTATTCCTCACGTGCCCTTGACTTACTTCTGGTGCCAGATCATATTTTCCTATTGTTTCATTTCACCAGTGCTGAATATAATCTCCATATGTGTATAAAAATGTGCTTTGTAAATTCAATTAACACTCTGTAGCTGATGATTAACTCTTAATTGTATGTGCTTCAAAAGTGGAGTGAGAATAAAGGATTGCATTGGGGGAATGAAAAGTAGCATTCAGCAATGCAGAAATATTCAGAAGTGTTCTAATTCCTAAGAAAATTCTGAAATGATCTTGGGCCTTCTAAGATGTTGAAATTTTGATGGTATTTTTCCAAATCTCAAAGTAGCCCAGAATCAAAAGGTGATATTTTCTTTCCTTCAGGGTTTTGTGATCCATATCTTTTTATGTATTTCGTTACCTATGTCTGGTTACTTACTTGAGTTTTCTGGTATTTCTACCTAACACCACCATATTTTGCAGTAGTTCTGTGTTACTGTGACAAGTTTTGAGGAAAGAAGGCCCTGATTTTCTTTGTCCATTTTGTTGTAATCTTCATTGTAAATCACTCCATCCAGAGTTGCTCTGATGATCCAAATGGCACCCGCTGTTTTGCTTTATGCTCCTTACCCCTTACTGTACCAAGGCAAAGCATAAGATAATCCTTCTTTTGCATCATACTTATTACAGCTTGTTTCCTATTTCAAAGACAAGTCCCCAAGAGTTTATAAACACACACAAATTATCTCTATAAATACCTATAAACAAGCTTCCATTTGCATATGCTAACTTTCTTTTTGCCTTGCCCTGTGCCCTAGGTATTCTTTTACACAAAAGCAAAACCGAATGCAAAGAGCATGAAATATCAATCAATGTATTTTATTTGTTCTTTATGATTGACTGTGTTTATGTAGTCATTGCTAAGATGAGAATCATTTGCCAGAGCTGTAGGTTAAAAGAGTTCATAGCAGATGAAAAATAAAATTTGATATGTTTAGCAAAGCAAATGGTCATAAGGTTTATGTCTGGTGCTACAGAAAGGCTAGTAAGTCAGTCTCTTATGTTGTTCAACATAACTGGAACTTGGAGAGCTCTCTCTTATTTTAGCTACAGTAGGTATTCAACTATTAAATAGTATTCAAAAAAGATACCATCTTTTCTTAAAGTGTATTACAATATTGGCTTAAGCAACTTAGCATTGTCATCAAATTAAATTGTTATTTAAAAACATGAATATTAATATGCAAGTCTAAAACTCTTAGATTAGTGTTAATAATATAATACGGGTAATGTTATCACTAAAATTTCCTTTGTTTGGAAGCCCTGTAGTGGGAAACTAGAAAGTGGTAAGCTGTAAATACAGTTTCATTTTCACATTTAAATGTTTCTTCCCCATATGCTTTCATGTCTCTAACCCTGTTTCTAAATGGTACTTCATTTTATGCCTTTCCTTTCTACCCATCTATGTATTATATATACTATTAGATGCTGAGAATTAAATTAATAGTCTCAGTATAATATTTATCATCTAGCTTGTAAGTATTTTTTGTATGTGTTTA
Organism: Anas acuta; assembly: GCF_963932015.1. Classification (NCBI taxonomy): domain Eukaryota; kingdom Metazoa; phylum Chordata; class Aves; order Anseriformes; family Anatidae; genus Anas; species Anas acuta. The sequence goes on along the minus strand of NC_088983.1, from coordinate 42,305,383 downwards.
TTACATGTGTATATATATATATATATATAAGGATGTAACTTCTGTCATTTATACATTACTCTTAGGTAATTCACAAAGTTGTAGGAAAGAGGTCTCAGAAGACCTTTGGGAACACTTTGTAGATGGAGTATGTATTCTGTACTGTTGTGGTACAGCTGTATCTTCATTCTGCCACTTGAAAATATGAAGCATGAAGGTATCATGCTTTGGCCATCTTTCTGCACCCTTTAGTATGTTGTGCAGCCTGAGAGCTGTCTCACACAGTTGTACAATACAAGGAAGTATATTCTTGGACTTAAAAAAAAATAAAAAAAATAAAAAAATAAAAATAAATAAAAATAAATAAAATATTGTAACGCAAACACGACCCAAACAAATTTGTTTTGAATAAGCTCCTTTTTGATTACTTAAAATCTGTTTTCTCAAATGTCTACTCTAGAGGCTTAAGATGGGGGTAGGGGGTGGAGAAACAAACCCCAACAAAACATAAAACACTATCATACCAGTAATTATTGTCTTACATTCATTTGCTCAAAACTTATATGAAGGAAAATATTTGAGAAAATGGAGAAGGCCAATTTCACATCGGCTTCATGATGAAATTTAAAACAACAACAAAAAGCAATAGGGGAAAAAAAAAAGACGTGAGTTGTAAAAGTGGTATATAGTAGGAATTATGACTAATCTGACAGCTAGTCAAGATGTAATTTCAGGAGAGCTTCAATTACAGTATAAATGTTTCAGTCTCAAAAAATGAAACTCTGTAATATGAATTCATCTTATGATTTCTAATTACCTTATACATCTAATTCCCAGAAGCCTAATAGTTACTAAATTCAAGTCCTTCCCTAATGCAAAAATGGTTGCCAAAATTAAAAAATACATATATATTCTATTCTACATTGCTTAATAAATCAGGGTTATTGAGCTCTGCCTTTTTTTTTTTTTTTTAAGAAGTAATTTGCCTAAATGTTCTTGCAAAGCAATTCAGGATGGATCAATAAATTATGTATTAACCAATGGAAATTAAAATCAAAATCCAAATGCCTGTGTTTGTTTTTGAGAAAATACGTTTTGTTACTTTAATATTGAAGAAATAAATAGGTTACTTGTATTTAATGTGTCTCCAAAATTGTACAGAAGCATGAAAAAGGATGAAATGCTATCAGTCCTTATATATGTACATATATTTCAGAATATAAATATACATATAATTAGTTAAGTCAGGAAACAGATGAAGCATTGAACACAATTTATCACACAGCCTGGTATAGAAAATAACAATAATAATTGATATTATTTTCAGTATTTTGTCACTGGTATGTATATTTGGAAAGAAATGTGTATGCCCATACCTGAGTCTTGTTTGTTAATACCGCTGTTTCACTTTTTAATGTTTTTCTTTCTTTTTCCATTGTATTTTTGACAAGCTTTTGTTAAAATGAAGTAGTGAAAAACTTCTACTTAATGGATGTTACAGTTGAACAGTCACCTGAAATGAGTATTGGCACTCCTTTTTCATTGCAGCCATACTTTTTTGTGCTTTAGGAAGATTGATATTAAGTGAAAACAGAGATGCTTCCAGTTTCTTATAGTACTTGTGTTATCAGTGATTAGGTCATTATTCAGTATTGAAATGTTCTACGTATTTCACATAATTCCAGTAGTAACATTTAGTAGCACCAGTGAGGAAAGTTCATTTTAACAGCCTATTTTCTCTTTGAATTAGCATAGTATACCACAACAGTGGTATACTGTATGAATACTATATGCATCACCAGCAATAGGTGGTGATTATACAAACAGATGTCTGAAATATTTTAGTCAAAGTATATTTTTTCCTCACCCCTGTTAGTTTAAGCTTAAACAATGAAAATCAATTCATTTCAGTTTCAGATCTGGATAAAAGATGACCCCATCAAAACCAGAATTTTATTTCTATAATTGAATATTGCTAGTGCTGTACTATCATTGATTCTGAAGCTTAATAATAATTATTATTATATCAAATACAATTTGCAAATTGACCCGTTCTCTGTACAGAAAGAGATGGGAGAATCTTTTACCGTTGTCCTGATTTTCCCAGTTTATATAATCTACTGACCAACAACATTTTGCCAAGCTGCATATTTTGTTTATAGTGCCCTACATGGTAGTATCGTTTACTTAAGCCTCTTGAAAGTGTCTCAATTGATACCTAAGCTGCATTTATTTTATTTTTATTGTCTTATATTGTGAGCTGCAAGCTGGCAACACAAAGTAAGGATTTGTTTTGTCAGATTTTTTTTCTGTTTTGGCTGCTTGATTATGTACCAACTATGAAAATATGGTTCTTCATATGGCTTAACATACAGATCAAATATTTGTGTGTGCATATGTACAAGCCTATACTTTGCTAATACACGTAACTTTATGCATTCACAGTGTCCCAACTTCTCATATGCATTAAGAGTGTTAGTGCAAAATTGTATATACCTTTTTTATGAGGGACAATCAATGATTGTAAGTAACAGAACTGCTGAAAATGTGAAAGTTTGCTTTTTATTTCTAAATAGTTTGGGTTAGTAATTATTTGTCCATATGAAACATTGTATAGCATTTCAACGTTTTATTTCTTAAAGTAAAAGTAGTGTAATTTTGGATACTTTTTATTATTAACGTATTACAAAAATGTCAAAACTACATGCTTTGAATAACTATTGTATGTTATGTTTGGGAAATGGGAATTTGACATTTTCACTACGTTTATAAAAAGAACATAATTATTTTGTCAGCTTTCTAATACTTTAAAAAGAGATGTGTATATAAAAGTTTTAAACAGAGCAGTGCTTTTTTGATATGTTAATGTTATGTATATTATTTAGAAAAGATTATCAATAAATATGACTTTTAATTCTTTTTTGTGTTTATTTTGAACACAGGCTGATGATGCATTATTAACCTTTGCTCAATTAACGGATCTTTAACACTAATAATAAATATATTGTAGCAATTTGTTGTGAAGGTATTAGTTGCATGTTCATCCATCATGAGATTAATGTTTACATTTTTTCACATGCCTCTCAATTAAAAAAAAAAATAATATTTTAGCAGTTAGTAAATTGCTGAAAGCTCCTTAGCTTCATATAATTGCTTTAAGGTATGGAACACAGTTTGCTGGCTATAGTCCGTGCTATAGAATGGTGCATTATAAACTGCAAAAGTAAATTTCACTAATTTCTTTCAAACATTGGCCCTGTTTGCTTGTAGATTGATAACTGTTTTTAGTGTGCTCATTGAACTTGCTGGAATTTGTGTTTACTATAGTCTTCATTTTCCCCAATAGAAGGAGAGAGGAAAGAATATTCCTCATGTGGTCAGCATATTTTTTATGTGAGTTCACCATCTTGATTTCAAGTCATGAATTTGTTTTTACATGCATAAGCATGCATATTTACATGCATTATTTATCCAATTGACTTTAAATTCCATTAAGTTCCAATGAGTAGGAGAAAGATTTTGTCTTAGGCATTTTTTATTTATTTTAATTTTGTAGTTATGTTACTTTTGTTGGTTTATTTATTTTTTAACTGTTCAGTCTAAGGCTTGTAAAGGTTGATTTGCTCCTGAACTGCTTTGTTCCCAGACATTGCCATCTTCCCCAACTACCACCAAGTCCTCTCCATCTGATCCCATGACCACCTCCAGAGCCAATCAGGTACAGTATCATCCTACCATCTACACCATACTTTTCACGGGTGACAGCTTGCAAACTGGAGAAAAAGATATGGTGGGTTAAGGATTTATTCGTCATTCACATATGTACACCCATAACCATAGATATCTGACTCTTACTAGGATTTGTTAAATTGAATCTTTTTTCTTTAATTTGTTTTGTTGTCCTTAATATTTCAGATGAAAGCAAAATATCTTGTAGAATAGTTTTTTTTGTTTGTTTTTATAATTTGATTAATAAATAGTAAGGATGCATACTGGTGTGTCTGTGGATAGAGTACGTCTTGGTATATGTGTATTTATGTATATATGCACACACGTATTTACTTCCTGGATCGTTTATAAATTACAATGGAATAACCATTAAAACCATTAGATGACTATCAACCAGGCAATGGCAAACAGACTTTTTATTTACTTGTTTATTTCAGGAATTTTCAACTGTTTGTGGACAGTAACACAGGGACGTTGTTTAAATAGTATATGTAATAAATCTTAGACGAAAATTTCTTGGTGGAAAATGAAGTAAAATTAAGTCACTTTAAGGCATTTCAAACATTACTAATTTTAATTAACATATAGTTTTTAAAAGCATAAACTGTGCTTTTAGCACTATTTTAATTACACTAATTTGTTTCTCTTTTAACTGGAAAAAAATAGTCCATTATGTCCACAAATTGTCATGGTGTGTATCTTTTTTTGTTTTATGAGAACTGTTAAAGTTGTTTTATTCCATGCTTTTTGGAACTGATTCTTGTTTAAGAGATACCATATTCAATTTATTTTAATGTGCTGTTAAACTTAATGTACTTTGTTCAAATAATGTAAGTATTCAGTATGTGCTAATAGTTTTTAACACACATTCTGTTTTAAGTTAACTGAGTGCTTCTCTCAGACCTTGCACAAATCAGATCAAGTGCCAGAAAAGTTTTCTTCAAATCAAGCTAATTTCCTCTTAAAGTTCACATCGATATTAATTACTGGTCCTGTGATATTTTGTGAACTGCTTACAACTTGTTGCCTGTATGAACAAATAATTTCATATACAATGGGACACAAGCATATTAAAGCAATATGATCAAGCATTTTTGATCAACACATGACCAACTGTTGAAAGGGACATCTAATACTGAAAGTAATGAAATTTAGAGAGAAATTGTACAGATAAAAGAAATATAAGAAAACCGTTTTGATATCCCTCACTTCAATTTGAAAGCCTTCTTCATCAACCTGCTTCCATTTCAGCACAAGTTGTTTGACTTCATCATCATTAAATGACAAAGATCAACTCTTTGCCAACAGCTAGCGATATGAACACTCTCCTAAGCCTTTTTCCTCTCCTTCTTAACTTTAGTGTTTTGTGTATTTTAATTAGGTTTTGAAAATACTGAACATATAGCTCTTTTTTAAGTGTTTTTTTTAAACTTTTTTTAATATAACTATAATCCTGATGATCATTAGTGAGAGGAAAAGGAAGAGGTGCTTTTATTTAACAGGAAATACTTATTGGGCATGCTGTTTAATTAGCATCAGAGAAGTATCTACTTAGCATCTGTTCTATGAATTTCAAATCGTCAAAAATACAATGTAGCTTATTGACATTAAATGTATTTTTTATTAACTAAAAACTTTAATTTTTATAGCAAGTTGTTTTAAGAGATCTTTTTCAAGCAATATAACTGAGTATCCAAAGAGAAAAGTGTGTATACTTTGTGTCCTATCTGTATCCCACATTCATGCATTATATTCTTAAACTGTATTCAGCTCTGTTTTTATACAAATAATCAAGACCTCTTTTGAGCACCGTAAAATTTTATGAATGAAGAGTAATAAGTGACTTTTGGAACTGTATTTGTCATTAACCATTGAAATCCTTACTGGTTTGCAATCATTTTATCCCTTCTAGCATTTCCTAGTGATTTCTAACCATTTCAGCAGGAAGAACAAAGCACAAGATAAGATAGTTAAGGATTTTCAGTTCATTCTAGTGATAGGTGACATAGCTGGCAATTGTTCCTCATCTGTATTAGTGACTAGTATTCAGCACCAAGTATCTATCTGCACTGTAGCTGTCACATGAAAATGGGTTCCAACGTGGTAATCTCAAACTTGTCAGTAGTCATGTAAGTAACAAATTATTATTTAAGAGAGTAGTATTAGAGAACAAAACAAATGTGTTTTGATATATGGCTAGGTAGGATTCTTAATAGAAAATAACTGTTCACAAAATATCATAAAATGAAGCTTTCCTGACTGGATGGAAGTCAGGAAATTTAGTGTTAAGGTGGAAGATACATTCACAATGCACCCTGCTGTATAGCATATAGTAGCACATCAGACTTAACATAATTTCATGTTTTTTGTATAGTATTTCAGTCATGACAAGACCACATTTTATATTAAAGATTTGCAGGATGATTAAGCAACATTTAAGCATTGCTTAACGCTGGGAGAAATTGGTTGCTGTTGGAGTGAGATTTTTAAACTGAGTTGGAAGATTCCCTGTGAGTCACTGCAATTACAGATCTGTTGCGGATGTGTGTAGGTGAGCTTACCTGATGATATGATCTTTCCCACTATACTAGCATGTCATTTAATTGTGTTTTCCTGACAGGGCTACTAGCATAGTGGACAGAAAAATTTCTAGGCACAGATTTTACCACAACAGGAAAATAGTTCTGCCAACAAAAGTCAGAGGAAGCTAGGCAGGAAATCTGGCTTGTATTATGTCTTCCTTTTAATGGCTTGCTTTGACTCCATCCAGATGAGATCATAACTACATTTTCAGGCAATTACAACTTTGGTTGAATTGTTGTTTTTTTTGAAATATCCAGTGGTAGTGAAACTGTTCTTTTTAATCGTTCTCAAGAAGTAGATAGTAGTCTCTAAAATGTTTTTTTGTAGTGGAGTGAAACAGTCATGTTGCACTATACCGAATTCCCATGAATGCAAGAAAAACCTACACACAGGGAGTGCTTTTTTGTTTTTTCTTTGCTCCAGGAAAATATAGATCAGTCAGTATTGTTGGAAATGTCTTATTTTTGCAGTAAACTTCTTTACGCTTTTGTCCACAATACAAATTCATACAGTGGAAACTTGCAGTAAGGAATAAAGAACCAAAGATGGGGAAAAAAAAAAAAAGGACACTTGGAATGCATTTCAAATAACTTTATTTTATTCCTATGTGCCTATCACTGAAAAGAACAACTTAATCTTCCTGTCCTTTTAGACTGAGAGCTTTATTGTCGCTCTCTCATGAACTTTGTCAGCTTTGTTTATAGCAGAACACTGACATATAACTACAGTGGTAAATCTATTCTTTACATTTATTTGCCAGAAGGAGGGAATCAATTTTACTTTTCCACAATACACTTCAGGTGGCAATTTCTTTTCAAAAGTAATGATAAGCATCATATAGAACGTGTTTGTTTTTCCTCTGTGCTTTGGAAATGTACAAGCGTTAATACTTATTTTAACAGATAAGTGAGAGTACATAGACAAGCATTTCTATAATTAACTGTTTGCATATCATTTTCCTTTGTTTACACGCTTGTTTTTCCTTCTTATCTACATCTTGTACTGTTACAACTTATTTTAGAGGGGAAAAAAGTGATAGAAGGCTTAACTTTGTATTTCTCCTTCATCTATTCGATGTACAGCTGTAAATGCAATTGCAATCCTATGCATGTTTTCTTCTGCACCCTTTTTCCATGAGACTGATATTACTGCTGATCTTAATTACTGGCTTTAAAATAATAAAAAAATCCAAAACACACATTCCTGCTGAAAAGTGTGTAAGGAAAAGTCATCACTCTTGGTAGGGGTCTTCTTCTGCCTTATAATTTATATAGGTTTAAGCTTATTACTGAGCTTATCACAGACTTTGTCATTAACATAACACTTTATATAAAGTATATAAACTTTATATTTACTTTTTCTAAAGCACTATTTTGTCCTCTGCCTTTTATGTTTTAACAATTATATCCTATATTTTCCTGCGTTGTTGTTACACCTGAAGCTATTTTATCATTTTGTACGATGTAATACAATTTTTTTGGAGTGTTAATTGTTGTTGGGACTGCCCATTCAGTCCTCAAGGTTTACAAGTTTTTTGAGCTTATCTATGTCATCTGCTTGCTGCAGTATCTGTAATAAATATTCTCAATCCTATTTATGTGATGGGACCAAGCCAATTTTCTTGGTACTGCCTGTACATAGCAGGTAAAGTACACATATGTTTTTTAGAACTCATGAACTTAAGTCACTTAGTATTTTATTTGTTGTAGGAGGTCAAAGAAGAACTAGGAAAGAAAGCATTGGTTTAGTTTTCTGTTAGCTTTAGGACACGGACTTGAAAAATTTGTACAATACCAAACTTCAAACAAAGTTTTTGAAAGTATATAAATCTTGAAGCACAAATAAATAATTTTAAGGATGATTCCAGGATACTAGATAGCCCGCAAGGGCTATCAAGATAGCCTCTGTTCACCTTTGAGAATTTGGTGTGAGGATTATTTAAGATACACTGTCTCTGATATTTTAACTTCAATATTCACCTAATTTGAATTCCCTGATTTTTATGTCATTTCTTATAGTGGTATTGAGAAAATTCTATTTTCTTTTTAGGTCTGTCACAGATTATGGATGTGTATCTTTAAAAAGATTAATAAGTTGTAAATCCAAGTTTCCAGTATACTAACTCCAAATTTATCATTAGTATCCTACTTTTCCAAGTTAATGCACACATAATTACACCTATGTAATGTAGAAATAAAAATGTGATGTGTATATATACAGCCATATATAACATCCGTGCTTCACCACCTTGGTGTAAGTCATTTTTTTTTCCATGTGGATATTTACATCAACTGATTATCTAGTGAAATTGTACATGTACAAGTTATCTATATTCAAGTGATGCTTGTGCCTTGGATTTGTAATGCTTAATTGAATCTCAAAAGTTCTTAATTTCTTTTGGTTTTAATGTCTTATTTATAAATAGTTATACTTTAATGATATTTGGCTCCACAGACTCTCATTGAGGGAGAAGTATAAGACAGAGCATGGACGTATGGACACAATATGTTTCTCAGATATGCAATTTGATAACAAATATATTTATTTAACAAATATAAGTCTCCCCAGTGAACCAAACTTAATGTCATCTAAATCGAGGATCTTTGTTTCACAAGAAGGATGCAATTGTATATTCTATTGTCTCTTACAATTGCAGCTTTTGTTGATAAGCTAGGTCAACTTTCATAACTGGTTTATCTTAGCACCAATCAAACTTTGTTTCTGTTTACTCAAAAAATTGCTAATTTCATTCATTACTTCTACCAGTAAGTAGAAGTAAAGAAGTAAGTACCATAGTACTTACAAGAAGAAGTACCATTACTTACAGTGCTCTTTTCCTTTCTTTTTTCTTTTTTTTTTTTGTTCCAATAGTTGTCACCACGGGCTGGTGCCATTTTTGGTTAAAAATGTGTAATTCCAAGTATATGAAAAGGTAAAAAAAAAAAAAAAAAAAAAAAAAAAAGTTATGCATGTACTTAGGCATGGATTTATTGCTTTGAATGTTAAGTTCTAAGCCAGCCACTTAGCTTTAGGTATCGATATATTTTCCTAAACCAGCAGCACCTTGTTCTGTTCTCTGATTCTTGTCATCTTGTCAGAGACAGTGTCAGCCTCTGAGAGGAAAGATTTGTAGTAGTTTGTCAGAAGAGCATATTAGCAGTAGAAGGCTATGTAGTAGTGCTTATTAAATTTGGAGGTATCCACTCATTAGTGAAACTATGTTCTTTTTGTTGTAAAAGATTCTGGTAATTACTATTTCTTTGACCTAGAGAGATATGGCTATTTAAATGTTTTATCTTTAACTGTCCTTTACTTCCCATTTGAAAACAATTCTCAAATGACATCTGTGAGATTGTCTTACTTAGGTATTCATTGAGTAGTTCTTGCTATACAAAATTATTTTGCAATAGTTAGGCAACATTCAATACAGAAAGGATCAAGCTGCTGGTTGTCTTTTGCAAAGCTATGAGTGCAGTAAAGTAGCCAGTGAAATTAATGGGGTCTAGCCCTTGATACCACTAAGAAGTGTTCATCTAGATAGGACAGATGCATTTTGCATGAGCTGAATTTCTTGCTATTTTTCAGCACACTTACAGTGAAAACCAATGAAGCTAGACAGAACAATCTGTAGGTCAGAACATAGAGATGCTCCTTTTTTCACATTAATGGGATGACCACAAGGACATTAATTCATGTCTCCCCTTCCTTCTTGACAACTGAGAACAGAATAATTTTCCCAGGATTTTAATTAAAAATAATGTAGAAAGAGGGATTTTAGGGTTTATTATTATTTTGTGTTAAGGCCCAGAAAAGCTCTAAGGTGTTCACTTAGACATGGTACATTCATTTTCTATGGCTTTACATAGGTTGCTGTTTGTAACATTTGCTGCAGTTATAGATGCAGCAAAAATTTGATCATTCTACCATGTTTACTTCATAGGCATTTCTACCATGTTTACTTCATAAGTATTGGTTGGTGATACTATAAGATTTATCTTTCACCTTACTTACATTTGTGATCTGTGAGTAAAAAGCATATCCAAACAGGTGCAAGGTTAGGTCAGGATACACCATTAAAATGCTGTTGTCTTTTCTCATCTCTCTATGTGTAGAGATATAGACTGAATAGAAAAGATCTTAATATGATAGAAAAGATATGAATAAATATCCTAAATATAGATATATATGGAAGATATATATCTATAGATATATATTCATAAACATTTTTGAGGGCAGAAATTTGAGGTCAAATAACATGTTAGAAATCCTCTTGAAATAATTCTGTAACAAAGTGTTCTTTTCTTCCAAGATTTTGTAACGTAGAAGGCTTTCATTTGTTTTTGTGCATGAACACGCTAATGTGTGACATTATTGCAGCTGTGAGATTCTAAGACATGACAGGGAGAGGGATGGTTTTATTCATTCTATGTGTATAGAGTAGCAATGTTGTGCATTTCTTCTATATGGACTAATTTGCTTTTTATTTTTTTTCTTATTGTTTCTTAAAAACAGCTGAATTGTGAACAAATGATTTAAAGAGGCACTGCTGAATATGTGGCTTCTGTGCTCTCTTGTCTGCTGGAGCTGTTAGCTAGATACTGAATGTGATAGGACTTCTCCATAAAAGTTACCAAGTATTATGGAGTATATAGAAGCATGTATAGTATAGAAATAAAAATATATTTAGAAAAGTTTATTAGCCATTTTTAAGTGATTAAGGATTTATTTTTTGTATTTACATTTCATTTTTTTGCATCAAATCTTTTCTTGGCAAATTTTATTTTTTTGCATCAAATGTTATGTCAGTGGGTATATGATTAACAAGTATTTTCCTTTTTATTTTTTTTTATGATGTGCATAGCTAGATTTTAATTAAAAATAATTAAATCCTTTGAAAAAATATTCGGTTCTACCATCTTGTCATATCTCAAGGAAAAATGTTTACTAAATCTTATAAGGAATTGATGATAAAATTTATATTTGCATGGCTCTTTGGAAAACATGTTGTTTTACCATTCAATATCTATACCTGGCAAGATACCTTCCATTCTTCTTTTTCAAGTTAAAATAGTTTACGTGAAGGAGTTTGACAAGAACGGCTAAGTTTTTACACAGAGGAATTATACCGCTGATCAGTGATTCACAAATTCTTCATTATGTTATTAAGGACACATTCAACAACAACAACAAAAATGATGTGGGCATGCAGTCATAATTCAGAATTCACCAAGACTATCATAACTTTTTAAAACAAGTACCTGAATTTATGATTTTTTTTATATGATTTAAATAAGTGGTTTGGCTATTCAGTTTTCTGAATGTGCAAGCATACCTTTTGGGTTATGATGCCTAAATAATCATCCAGGATTCTTTACAAATCCATCTTTTCAATACTTGAAATGATTCTGCTGTAGCATAGTATTTCTATACCTTTGAAAAGAGAAGTCTCCTGCAGATGGTATAGTGTTGAGAAGTTAAATTTTCTGTATTGTCAAATGTCCTTAATGAATGTGTTACGTATTTTGTGATCATCAACTTTGCCAAAGATGGCCTGCTGTCACTGAAATAATTCAGCAGTGTTTGCACCTTCTCACTCTACTAAATGCTACAGATAGACTCATTTGAAGTGCAGCTTTTCAGATTTTGACCATTCTTATCTGGAATGCGACTTTCATTTTAAATTTGGATTTAAGTCCTACGTTAATTTGGGAATTTGGCCAGAGATGCAAGAGAGTGAATTTTTAAATGTATTTCTAAGATCTTGTTGGATCCTGTTTTTCAGCTTTTTCATGCTTTTGAGTTTCAGATAGCTTCAGTGAAATGTGCCATAGGCAATGGCAATGTGGCTATGTGCCGTTGTGCGTTCCTACTGGTTGTCCTTACCTCAGACTTGAATTAAGTGGGATAACTAAACTATGTAATTTTGTTTGCCTTTTTTTTTTTTTTAAAGCACATTATGTATTTTATCTGTGTTTATCAAAGCTCATAATGAAACTTGAGTCACTTTTAGTTATAATCATAGAATGGCTAGGGTTGGAAGGGACCTTAAAGATCATCTGGTTCCAAACCCTCTGCCATGGGCAGGGATGCCTCCCGCTAGATCAGGTTGCCTAGGGCCTCATCCAACCTGGACTTGAATAGTGGGTACCCATGAGGTTCTCTCATGTTTAATCTTTCATATTTATTGTGAACAATTCTGTTTTAGCTAAGGACATACACTTAGGCTTGTCTTGGACTTGCAGTTTGCAACCATAAAAATTGGTTAGCCTTAATCTGTTTGAAATCAATGGGAAATGAGTTCCTGTCTGTGCATATAGGTCATCAAACTTAACTCCACGATTTGCTATTAAGAGTGTATCAGATCTCCTGTATGTTTCAAGCACAGGATTTCTTCTAGTAACTGCTTTCATAAAGTGTAAGATGTCCAGTTAAAATACAGTATATCACTTATAACAAGTATATAGTTATTCTGGTTCTGAGGAGTGCATGTGAAGCTAATGCTTCACATTAGCTTTTACACAGCCTTTTAGGGATTTTCTTGAGAAGTGTAGAAATGTCCTCGTAGTTTATGTACTTACCTTTTGTCTGATGACTTTTCAGGAAAGCAGCCAGTTCACAATGCTTCTTTGGACAATGAGCAAATTAGCTCATTGGAGGAACCAGAGTAACATCTATAGTTTTTGTGAATGGGAAAGTTTAAAAATAAATAAATAAATAAAAGATACACCACCTGTGCCCCAAATAGAGTCAGGAATATCAATTCCGTTTGGAATTCCTTTTTATGAGTTTTTAAGTTAGATCCTGTCTAATGCAAAACAATGGGAGTTTTCTCAATGCCATCACAGGCACATAATTGTTTTTAAAAGAATGTACATTTTCTACTTTTTTTTAGATTAATTTGTATTGAGAAGTGTCTTTTCAGCAATTTCAGTAATGATATTAAATTGTAATTGTAATTGGTGTAATTTGTAATTGGTGTCTTGCATTCAAAACTATCCCAGTTTACTGTACTCAACAGTAAATGTTCATTATTTTATGAAACCCATCCTTGTGTATATGGCATGTTGGCAGGTGTTTACAACATACCACGCAACAAATAGGAGAGGAAGAAAAATTAAAAGGAAGATTTTATGTGGAGGGGGAAATATATTTTACTTTAGCTAGAGAATAAAGTTAACATTCTGCTGTCACTGAAAGCATCAGTCAGACTTTACTGGCCAGTGGAGATAGTATTGCTGCTTTTTGTCTTATTAAAAGATGTTTCATCTGAACAATGAGTGGCATAGTCAATATAGATGTCTGCTTTTCTGTGTATACTACATACTCTGCAATTGACTGAAAGTCTATAATTTTTTTACTCTTACATAATTCAGCATGTAACCATCTCATTTTTCTTTTTTAATTATAAAAATATGAAAAGTATAAATGAAGCTACTCAAAATACATTACGCTTCCCTGCAAAAGTAATTTGAATCTCATGAAACATTAATGCATGAAATATGGAGAGTTGTTTTTGTGCTATACTGAAACAAACTTAGAAAAGTTTCTTCTCTATGTTATTAAAACTATGTATTATAGAGAAGTCATGGAGGGTGCAGTTTCATATGTTCACATACTTTTGAACTGTGGTTTTGTGAGGTATAAAAACTAGTCATAGACTAGTGTATGCATAAGTATGTGTAATTTTAAAATAATAGTTTATACAAAACTAGATAATCTCATAGAATTGACCAACTGTATAAATAACTTCATTTTAATATTTATTCTCTCTCTATACACAACTTGCATGTGCACATATCTAGTAAAAAGTGCTTTTGAGTGAAGGTAAGCTTTCCATTTATGTTTCAGAGCTTACAATACGCACATTAATGAGAGAATGACAACTAAAGCAGAGACCAGAGAATTTTGTTTGTTTAAACGTGATTTGTTAGTTCCTTGCTGTGAGAAGTTTGCATTCCAAATTAGTTAAAATATTTATGTGGGCAGAAGCATAATTAACCAGAAGTGGTTACTTTTTTGTTTCCCACAAAGAATCAAGATTTAGTATAAAAACACTAATTGAAAAATGTTCCAGATTTAAGCTAAAGCAGCAAAGTTTTGCAGAATAAATAAATGTAATACTCTTTCCTTCCACTAGTAAATGTTTGTTTCCAAGGTTTTAGACCTCTTGATTTTAGGTGTAAATAATTCTGAATGTTTAAAATGAAACTAGAATTGTATTATATGATAGTTACTAAAACTAAAATGAAACAATACCCTTGAGCAATGCATCTTCAGCTGAAAGGAGGTCTGAGAAATGGAACAAAATAAACACTGGTAGAGGACAAAATAAACAACAGTAGAGGGAGAATAAGACAGCCAAATTCCTGCTGAAATTTAGGGACAGATACAAGTAAAAATTTTAGATGATGTGTTTGCCTTGTTATTCTAACTTACGTTTTTAGTAATCTAGTGTGCCTCTAACTTTAGAAGGACCTCTATTGCTTGAAACAGATTTTTTTTTTTTTTTAAAGGGTTAATTTGTCTTCCAAGTTGTTACTTGGAAGAAACACTAGTTTTGAAGGTAGGAATACCACAAAGAACATAAAGAAATGAGACTCATCTTGCAATAAGAGAAAATCTCAGGAATACAAACATTACGGGAAAAAAAGATGTGCATTGTACTCAGGAACAAAATAGAATCAAATCTCTTCCTATAATCCAATTACACTTGTTCACAGAATATTTCAATTCTATTGAAAAATATGGAGAATTGGAATGAAAGTTGCAGAATTTAAACAATCAGGGAAGGTGGCAGCTAATTTATGATATAGATTTACACTAAAATTTGCAAAGACCTGCTTCTCTTTACATGGTTATTTTCTTATATTTGTAAATAAATGTCAAATAGATGATTGTCTAAACTCTTTTAAAAGTTTTTTCTTTCCTTTTTTTTTTTTTTTTTTTTTTTCCTGAAGAGAAAATATCTAAATTCTTGGACAAATTCTTGGACTGAGCAACCAGGAATTTGCTAAGTGCACCACACCTGATAAAAAAAAAAAAAAAAAAAAAAAAGCTTATGAGATACGTAGATAAGGAACACAATACAGAGCTACTGAAATCAGTAAAAGACATTTCATTAACTTCCTTAAGGTTATGGATGCACAGTCAATATAGATTTTGTTAGCCTGGTATTTTTGCCTGCAATGGCAAAAGAGGATGAAACAAGCATACCCATGACCTCTTGAGCTTGTTCTGCCCTGGTATGAAAACTTGTGGTTGCCCTTGGGTATGTAGGTACTTTCCAAGAGTTGCCTGATATGATGAAGCATGGCTGTTGGTTCTAAGTAGGTGAAGTGCATGCAGGTATTGTTATGCTCGTGGTGTACTTAGCTGTTTTCTTTTATTACATCCTTTATTAACCCTGTTTTTTCTCCCAGATTTTCATCATACTATCACTTCAGTTGAAGGATGGATGGCATGGGACTACTCATATCACTATAATCCTGCTGTAGTAGTATGTTTAGTCTGCCACCAAGAAAAACACTGGATGACTCTTACTCTTTGTCTGCTCTCTATGGGAACTTGTGCTTTTCTCATCAATTCCAAGCCTATAGTCAGATGAACAGCTAAAGTACACATAACATGAAATTCTGATAGGTATAGAAGAATATATAGAGCCTAGATGGAATTTGAGTTTGAAATAATTGATGAGTACTGAAACAAAGAAAAAAAGCAGGGGGGAATATATATATGGAATATAGAAATTTACAGTTTAAGGCAATAATAGTTATTTGCTTTAGAGAGTATAAAATGTGGAGTTATGTTAGGATGAATCTGTTGGATTAGAAATAACATTTTTAGTAAAGATTTTACTCTGTTAGAAAAAAGTAGGTTAGAAACAGAAATTGAAAATTGTAATAGCTAAAGAGAAAGACAACTCCTTGAGAAGATTCATGGCATGATTTATAAAAACTTAATACATATAGAAAAGGTAAGAATGGAAGCTGAATATTAGATAAAAACCTCCGTGCTTCATTAACCTCTCTTCAGAAGCAATCCTATGAGGTGGAAAAAGCAGAGGATGATGCAATTAAATATTGCTTCTGTGAAATTTGTTTGTTTTTCAAGTTGTGGTGAGATTTTGTATAATCATTGAGACTTTTTTTTGGATGTAATTTAGTGCAGGCACGTGCACTAAATAAAAGCATTGGGAATCTTGCTGTAGGCTATTGGAGGGGTTTTCAGGACAGGACTGGGGATGAGGACTGGAGAGATGGGACATAATTTTCTATCCATATTGAAACCACCAAATATGGTGGTGGGTCTGCTTACTGGGAAGAAGTTCTGCATTGCACACTTATTGCTGCTTAGCACAGTTTATCTCTTTGCAGCGTAAGTATAAGAAGTGTCATAGAACAATCTCTGAACATCTGGCATTCCATGCTATTCGACTGCCAGAACTGAGATGGGACTTTTGGTTTGATAAATCAGAGGACTTGTAACATAAGGTATGCTGTCATTATGGGTGTGTGCAGCATGGGGTTATGCAAGTGGGTTGTCAATAAAAGGAAAGGGATTAAAGAATTAGCTGATCCAGAGTTTAGGAGTTTAGAATTTTGCAGCATGAAATGGTGATAGTGAGTTAAAGCAATTTGAATCCTGTCCTCAGGACGTAATGACAGATCCTTCAAGTACAAAGCATCCTTCTCTGAAGTGCAGTTTCATCAAATCTGTGCTAACTTCACAGGGAACAGAAGGCAATAAACTGCTTTCGGGTTTGAGCCTTTCTTAAGCACTACAGTTTCTTCACTGTTGCACCTTTGTCAATGCTTTTTAAAGACAGTGTTGTGTTGGCGAAAACATTGCAATGAAATTATTTCAAATTGTTTGATCCTTTTCCAGGAGAAAAGTATTTTACTCTGAGCCTGATTTTGGCGTTCCTTAGAATAACGCTAATAGGTTGAGGGTGATGCCAGTGGAGGTAATTAATTTGCCTTGTGAGTAAGCAAATGTCATGATTGCAATCCTTATTTTTATAAAACCTATTTAGCATGAGATAAAGGTTGAATGCTTCCCTTCTCCATCCTTGGCTTATGGAATTTGAAAAAAAAAACAGATTGCATATACATTTTAAATTTGTTTATTATTGCTTTGGATACTCACTCTCCTTATTGCAACATAAATTTCAATATAGCCAAGAGCGTACACGTGAGCCTAGAAACCTAAGCTTCCTATATACTCAGATACCTTAATTAGATAGCTCAGAGCATTTAGTTTGGATATTATTTAGGTTTTTCATTTCTGAATCCAAATAACTTTCTCAACTACTTATCTAAAAAAGGGAGTAAGAGCACTGTCCAATTTCCCTGAAAGACAAGAGAAGTCAGTATGTATATACAGGTAATAAAACCAAATAGATAATTGCTTTTTCAACTTCTGTTTGTTTTAGAGGAGTCGAGACCAATAATTTTATTGTCTGATTTCATACATTGTAACTACTTGACCTTATGGTTTTTAGGCTTCATCAAAAAATAAAATATATATTTAATATATGCTAGTATTTAGAGGTCTGTGCCCTGTTATGATAGATACTGTATTAGTATGCAACACAACCAATGCTTGTCCTAAAGCTTTTGATATTCCAGCATTTAAATACTGGAAACAGATGGAAAATTACAAATTGTTAGCATGATTAACATGACCTAAATAAATAAATAAAAATCCTAAATGTTCTGCTTTTTAACATACTTATCTCCATTTTTAAATTACATTTTCATGTAGTTGTCACATATAAAGGCACTTTACATTTGAATATCTTAACATAATGCAAATGTTGCCATTCATTTCATTGAGTAGGATTTTACCTTTTGTTTTAAGTAAAATGCATAATGTTGCATTTATGTTTTGTTAAAAGTGAATTTCAACTGTAATATTTTTTTGTGATGTCTTAGTATGAAATAGATTGTGCATATTATCTAATCTTTGGATACCTGTAAAATTTTAAAATTTGTGATATATGATAATTGGTGTAATATCCACGCTGGAAAGGTTTGTATTTCAAAGGATATTAGTGGCGTTTTCCTATATTAAAAAAATACAAAAGTATTATCAGCTAAGACACACAATCTGATGTTTCTAAAATAGATGCCTAGAATTTTTGTTTCCCAGAAGCAGACAAAAAAAAAAGTTACATACAAATCAGTAATTCCAAGCTTTATTTTCCAAAATGCATCATAATTTGTTGTCTATCGCAGGGTAGAAAAAAATTTCAAGAAGGGAGTGGATGGGTATAGGGAAGGATGTTGTTCTTTATCATCCCTGTGACTAGCCAGATAATTCTGTTGAATGACCAGAGCTGTTAGCAGTGAGCCAAATGAACTTTTTGTAATATAAAGATGGATGGAAAGTTGTAACTTCTTATTGAGAAAACCTTTCTTTTTGCATAGAGTATTCCCTTCTTCATTTTGTGTCTGAATTATTTTATTGGACTACACCAGTCCCTTAGAGTAATCCTAGCTATATTACAATGACCTGGATTTTCATGTTTATTACACATGTAGCTATGTTATTACGTGTCCTGCAATGGTGTCATAAAATTAACTACTCAGATGTTGGGTTATGAGAGTCTTCAGAGCTTTGCACTGATTATATCATTAACTCTAGTGTGAGCCCACTTCCACTGTCAGATTCAAGGTCAAGTCTGCTGAGCTAGAGCTTGGAGCAGCAATTGTAGACACTTTCTAAAATGGAAATTAATGGAACATATTTCCTAGGAAATTGTTGTTTGTTTGTTTGTTTTTTTTTGTTTGGTTTGCTGGTGGTGTGTGGTTTTTTTTTGTTGTTGTTGTTGTTTATTTATTTGAAAAGTTTTCACTTTTTTATTGCTTCGAAGATAATGCAATGAAAAATGTTTTTATACAAGTGAAAGTTAAAATCCAAAATACTTTCTTTTGACTAACTAAAATATCAAAGCCAGTTGGATAGGTGCAAATAGTGGCTCAGTCTAATTTTTCCTGAAAGTTCTACAATATAATTTGCTTCAAAAGAGAAGATTTATTCAGGTACTCACAATACAGGCATCATAAATAAATAAATAAATAAATAAATAAAAATTTTCAGAACACAGAACAAAAAGAAGCAGTAAGTGGAGCCCACTCAAAACACTCGACTTGATTCACACTCCCAGCTTCAGTAGTCAAAGTTCTGTGAAAGACTTCAGGTATTTTTTTTTCCCAATTAGAAATTGTTTGTAATATAGATTTTAATTATTTTTTCTAAATCTGTTATCTGTTTTCATACCTCCTTATGTTCTTAGATTCTAGCTTTACACTTGTTTGTAAGCACTTATAGCTAGCTTAATCAGAACAATTCTCTTTGGTTATGAAACCAAGCAGGATTTGCCAAGTCAGTTTTCAAAATCTCCCAGTTAAAGTATTAATGTGTTTTAAATCAATGGAGTCAGGTAAATGTTTCCTGTAGTATGTGGAAGTAAAAACAGCAACAGAACACAAAAATCAGAATCATCAAAATTTGTTCCATGCAATAAAAGGTTTGCAGAGTTTTGCAGAGTTTACAGAGTTTTTCTGACTGATTCTATAGAAATCTGTATTTTTGGAATATTAATAACAAATAAACCACCTTAAAATATATTTATGAAAAATTCATTATATTTAGCAATTCATTATATCTACAATTAATACATTTGTCTTTAGATCCCAAATATCAAACCAGTTCTAAGAACTGTATCTTTGTTTTGGTGACAGGAAAACTGAAAAAAAAAAGAGCACCTCATAATCACCAAAAAGTTTGACAAATAGAACATCTTTTGTTTTGATCTCAGGGAACTTGAATAATATTATAAAAAAAATTAAGAGTTCAATATATGCTACCAAACAACTCAGTGCAAAATGCAATATGGTATGTTAAATTTTTAAGGTACATAAGTGGAAAATGAAAATACTTCTTAACTTTATGCTGGGTTTCCAAAGACTTGATTTCGGTGCTATCATAGCAACTGGAAATATCTAAAATGGGTAAGACTAGAACAAGCTTATTTCTAGGGCATTTTTATTCGTAATTAACTTCATAAATAACGTAAATAATTCGTAAATAATGTAATAAGCTTGAATTTGTAATAAAACTAACATGAGAATGTTCTTAATTTTTTTATTGTATTTTATATTGACTTGTTGCTGAGATTTTAGATGGCATTTTAGTGAAAAGACTGACAAATGAGGAAGTGTTACTCCCACGTGTGGTCCACAAAACCTGGATGAATGGATATCAGTAGGCTACTAAAATGTATTTTTGTGAAGATAAAGTAACATTAATTCAATATTATGAAACATATGAAACATTACATTAAAATATCAATACATTTGCAAAATGAATATTGAAAAGAAAGGCCAGATTACATATAAATATCGAATTTTTATCATGGATGTTGTTCTTCACTCATAGCAATAAGTCAATAAGGAATAAATTTGTTGACATTAATGCAGTTGCATTGGCTTAAAACATTAAACAGGAGGAAAGCTAGAATTTATAGGGGAATACTCTGTTTGAAGACAGTTCGGTAAACGTTTTAAAATGTACAAATGACATTTTATTTTTTCAGAATCAACGTTTAAATACACCTGCTACACTTTCTTTTCATAGGCTGAATAATAATATGCTCTAGC